>NC_034410.1:98046466-98393060 GCF_002078875.1 Numida meleagris
CCAGCTGGATTTAACTCCATTAACCACCACTCTCTGGGCTCGGCCCTCTAGCCAGCTCCTTACCCAGCAAAGGGTGTACCTGTCCAAGCCACAGGCTGCCAGTTTCTCCAGGAGAATACTGTGGGAGACAGTGTCAAAGGCTTTGCTGAAGTCCAGGTAGACCACATCAACAGCCTTTCCCTCATCCACCAGACGGGTCACTCGATCATAGAAGGAGATCAGGTTGGTCAAGCAGGACCTGCCCTTCACAAACCCATGCTGGCTGGGCCTGATCCCCCGGCTGTCCTGCAAATGCCACGTGATCTCCCTCAGGACAATCTGTTCCATAACCTTCCCGGGCACCGAGGTCAGGCTGGCAGGCCTGTAGTTCCTCGGATCCTCCTTACGACCCTTCTTGTAGATGGGAGTCACGTTGGCAAGTTTCCAGTCTTCTGGGACCTCTCCAGTTGACCAGGAACTCCGATAGATGATGGAAAGTGGCTTGGCTATCTCTTCTGCCAGCTCCCTCAGTACTCTCGGGTGGATCTCGTCCGGCCCCGTGGACTTGTGGCAGTCCAGGTGGAGTAGTAGGTCTCTGACCGTTTCCTCCTGAATCATGGGGGGTTTGTTTCGCTCCCCATCCGAGACTTCCAGGTCAGAGAGTAGAGTGCTCTGAGGACAACTGGTCTGGCTTTTAAAGACAGATGTAAAAAAGGCATTGAGAACCTCAGCCTTTTCATTGTCCTCAGTGGCCACATTCCCACATTGATCTTGATACTTGAAAGATACCACTTCTGATCCTGTGTGCACTGGCTGCAGAGATAAGGGAAGGCATTTGTACTGTACAGCACTGACCTTACCAAGGTGACTGAATTAGGCTGCAGATGTCCTGGGGCTCATCTTTGACACTTCAGTCAGGATCCCTTCTTGATACTATCCCAAGAGGAATTTGTCCATCTCTCTCTACTGACCATGGAAACTGTGTTCAGCAACTAACCGCTTTCCTAACCCACTAAGCAGGTGTGTAAGGTTGGTGTGCTGATGAGGAGCCTGTTTTGGATCATTTACCCATCTCATGAACAGTGAATGTGGAGCCTGCCATCCTCCCCCATCCTCTGCTCCTCACACAGTGGGTGAGAGCTTAGCCCCTGGGTACATTTTCACACCCACCCACACCCAGCAGCACCTGGCTTTGCAGGGGGCAAGGATCAATTTGCTGCTTCTGTGAATATGTCCAGGATGCAAAAACTGGAGATAATGATGGAAAGGGAGCAACATATATTTCCCTTGAAGAGTTATATCAAAAGAGAAAAGAGAAATATATATTTTTTAATATCTGGGAAGTGGAAATTAAAAGCTGAGTATTCATCAATGAATTCATGGTATATGAAACTCCTCTGAGCCCTACAAAAACACGGAGCTTTGACCTTTGGCCTTCGTTTCAGCCTGCCTGGGTAAGCTCCCTTTATGAGGCAGTATAATTTGCAGTGACCTTTTCTAAATCTGTTGCTGCACTTCCTGCTTCACTGGAAAATACCTTTTTAGCCATGCATGACATGACTCTACACACACTGGGGAATAAATTTCAGGCTCTGTCACCAAATCCTGCAAAGTCATCTGGTGGGGCTGGCGGCCATAGCAGTGTGGGAACTCACTGGTACTGCTAGGCTGGGTGCTGCAGGGGATGGTTCTAAGGGATGGTTCCTGAAGGGTGGTTGGCTTTGACTGCAAGAGAGATAGATAGATGCACGGAGTCAGTGTTGGGTGGGGAAATGAAGGAAGAATTTAAAACTGATAATGTCAGTAGTCTGCTCTTCTTTGAATAGCTGGGAGGGAGAAAAAACATTTCTTATGTAATTTCCACTTTAAAAAAATCTTTATATGAATTTGATTTCCTCTTGGGATATTCAGGGTGTTCAGATAACCTAATACATTCCTAAGCAGAGCTGCATCACTGTCTCTTTTTTCATCTTTTATAATTATTATTCTGCCTCTTATTTGTACAGAGGAAGGATTATGCAATTTTATAAAAGGATTTTCAGGCTTACTCCACATGTGAGCATTAAAGGACACCTCTGTCCCAATATATCTAAAGTTTCATATGCTTTTAAACATCTCCTGAGTTTTTACATCTTGTTTTTTTGCTGTATATAGAATGGTAAACAAATGTATTCTTATGCATGTGTAGGCCCTTTTACAGCCAATGCAAGTTTTCCTTTGGCTGTAACTGTTTTAGGAATTCAGGTGCTATGCATGTGCACTGTGAAAGCACATGTTACATAATAATAAGCTTATTTACCTATTATTAAATATTATTTTTCATATATTTTATTTATATTAATTATATTCAGTATAACTCTGCAAGGCAGTCTGAAACTCTCATTGAATTACTGAAAACCTGCTGTCCAAAGGCTCTGCAAGAAAATTTCCCTTGGAATTCTGTGAATTAATACTGACTAGATGATCAGTTTATTTTCTTTGATTTCTTTGTTTGTCTTTCATGTGGTTATACTGGAAAGCCTGATGACATATGAGGGTCCTTTTTTTATTTAGTTAAGGAAATAAACTGGATTATGGATGATTTTTCTACTTGTGAAAATTAGATGTTGATACATTTTTTCAAGTAATGTGCTAGTCCGGCTAAATAAAGAACGTAACCAGCTCTCCAGGATCAATATATTATTTTTAGATGCAACCTCATTCCGTTAAAAAAATGACTGCAAAGTTCTTTAAAATATTAACCAAAGATAACTGAAAGGTGGGTTTTCCTGAAGTTACAGTGCAATAGCTGAAAAATTAATTCATTCACATCCTAACATGTTTAAACTCTCAACTGTATGTTCTTATAATAAAAATACCTAGAGACCTTTCTGGTGTTTGACTGAAAAAATGAGGAATTTTGATGAAAACAAAGAAAAATATTGAGAAAATATTGGCAAATTGGAAAAAAAGTAGATATATTATTCATTCAAAATTATAATAATAGAATATTTAATCTGAATTTCAAAAGTTTACAGATGGAATAAAATTCTGTTTTGATGTACCACCCGAGTGCATCTTGGAAACTGATCTTTGTAGGCTCTTCCTGCTTTGCTCCTGGCTAGATTAGTGCCTGGTAATGCCCCAGGGAGCTGCTGAGACACCGCAGTGCATTTTGGCAGGTCATTAGATCTTTCAGCATCTGAAGGGAGCTATAGGAAAGAAGGGTACAGACTCTTTAGCAGGGTCTGTTGTGATAGGACAAGGAGAAATGGTTTCACATGAAAAGAGGGGAGATTTAGACTGGATGTAACGAAGACGTTTTTTTACAATAAGAGTAGTGAAGCACTGGAACAGGTTGCCAGAGATGCAGGGGATGCCCCTTCCCTGAAAACACTCATGGTTGGGCTGGTTGCTCTGAGCAACCTGATGTAGCTGTAGGTGTCCCTGTTCATTGCAGGGGAGCTGGACTAGATGGCCTTTAAAGGTTCCTCCCAACTCAAACCATTCTATGATTCTATGATTCTATGACAAGGGGCACAAGCGAGTTTGTCCACGTAGCAGGTTTGGCCAGAAGCTGTAGAGAAGTAGGTACAACATATTTCAGATTTAATTTACAGTGAGATACTAAAGCAACATCTCAAATTAAAATGTTTTCATTTCAGTCAAAGATTGAAGTTAAAACTTTAGGGTTACGTCAAGATCCTGACACATTCTCGTTCTCAAAGTTCTTGCACGTTTACTAGACTTTTCACAGAACGCAATTTTCCTTTTGATTTAAAACAAAAACACATCAAAGCTGTTCACCTCACCAAACGTGCCATCAATATGTTTATCAATAACGGTATTGTATAGCCTCAATGCATATTACATGCTTTCCAAACATTTTGTTCTTGCGCTTTGCCCTTTGTTTCATCCATACCTAGAATTTTTCCACCCTTCTGCTTTCTGTGAGCTTGTCTGAGCAGCAGCCATAGAAAAGTCATGCTGCCCTAAAAACATTCTTTCTCATGAGTGTCTCCTGCTTTCCCCAGCCCTTTGAAGATCACCACTGCCAATAACAAGAATAATAAATGCATAAAAAGTTATACTGCTGTGAGATCTATGGTGAGAAAACTTCAGTGAGTACTGAAACAAGTGCAATGTTCAGCATATAGTTCTCTGAAAGAGATTATATCAAAATCATATCATTTAATAAACACATAGAAATGATAGTTTCCACGTGAGATATGACTGTAGTCACTACAGCTCCTTTTTATCCCCCCTGTAGTCTGTACAACTGGTGTCAGATGGTACTGCTGAGATCCACCAATTCTTTGCTAATGCCCTATTCAAAATGAGAGCCAGCATGTGACATCATGATTTCTGCCTCCCTCCTGTGCCTCTTGCACCCTCTCAGATGAAAACACATATGCATTTATTTGACCCCTATGCACACTTCAGTAGATTAACAGTGATATACAGTCTTTCCTACTTACTGTAAGAATTCAGAACACTACCTTTGCTCATGTGAGTTCATTTTCTGTACCTCTAAGAAACCTATTTATAAGGGTCTTAATGCAGAAGTGAAAGAAAGACTAAAGCAGTTCAGTAGAAATTATCTTTTTAGTGGCAAAATCTGAATTATACATTAAAGTACCATTTATTCAATGAATTTTATTATTCTGTTTTAAAAGGCAGAGACTTTTATGTGTTTCATATCCCTGCAAAGGTTTATTAGCTTGAGTAAAAGGTTATTATTATTCAATTGAATAATTGAATTTTAAATTATTGCTATTGCCCTTCATATTATAACTGCTTTTCCAGATGCAATTGATTCTGTCAAATTTGCCTTTTAATCCCCTGTCAGGAGACCATTTTCTTCAATCATGCACTGCTGCTCACCGGTGGTAGTAGAGTCCTAATGAACACACAGAGTCCAGGCTCACATCTCCCATGTAAATTACCACGCATACCTCTTCTAGTCAGAACATATCAGAGGCTATCCGGTGTCACGTAATCCTGGATGCTGATATGTGGAAAGTCTTCTCAGGTGATTAATGCCATAGGCATTTAATTTTCCTTCAAAGTGCTGCTGAGGGACTAGAGTGTTTACGTGAATGCAAGACTTAGGGATATGAAATGGGCATTTAGAGAAGTTAATAATCTGTGTCTAATCTTCTCCAAGAATTATCTGTTGGTATTTCTATAAATAATTGCAGGGTTATTTCTTGTCGCTAATTGAATCACATATTAATTTATCCAATGTATTGTGCATTAAAAATCTTGGAACTTGCTATAAATCCCATTGCATTGATGAAGTAAATGCATGCAAAGGAGGATAAAAAAAAAATGTTTAAAACACACATTAAGTTAAAGACACAAATAACTGTGTTTTGGTGTTTATTTACTTTGTTTGCCTTATGCTCCAGCAAAAGTGCCCTTCAAAAATATTTCTCTTTTGCTAGAAACTTCAGTTCCTGAGCACAGTACTGAAATTCTCTATTAAGATAAGAAATGATACACAAAACAATCCAACCTAACAAAATAACAGAGTGAGCAGCCCTACAGTGAAAGAGTCTGTGAGCACAGATTTTTCGTTGCTATGTTCAGTGCTGCACTGGTAATGTCAGCATGGCCAAAGGTGCTGCATTTACTTGCATGCTCCTATGAATTACATGACTATCTGCTCTTACCAGACTACTTTTACCACTGCTGATGGAAGAGTTTTTCTCTCAGTCTGCAGTTGTTCATTAGACTCACTAGAAGAAGGATCAACCTTCCACAGTCTTCCATAATTCTGAGCAAATTACATTTTTAAAAGTAATCATTGATTCCTGAGATTTGACATACAATAGGAAGCACTTCAGAAGTGGCTTTGGATATTCTTAATTAGCTCAAGAATTACAGGCTCATACCTTTTTCATGCTGCTATTAGAAGCATTTATCTCAACTGATTTCAACAGAGTTGCTTCTGTCTTCTCTGGGGTGAAAAAAAAATCAAGTTGCATAAATTGATAACTGTTCTTTCATACAGCCTCTTTATTACTAGATAAAACTTTGATGAAGGACATACACAGAAGATCAATATAAGAAATCACATAAGACCTGACTTCCTTGCTACTGGTTGATACTGAAAATCACAGAAATAAGTATTTGTTTTTGAAGCTCTTACTTAAGCTGATGATTAGTTTGCTGCTGGTTTTCTTGAAAGAAATACTTCACCCTTAGGAGACATACTGCCTCCTGAGTCAAGTCATTCCATGGTTCCAAATGCAGGGAAGTGCAAAAGGGAAAGGAGCGCAGTTCATCTTGCAATAAGCAGCTTCATCTGGCAGCCTTCATTTAAGGGAATAAGGACCCACTTCCATTTCTCCCCTTGGCTGGTCCTGATGCACTTCTACCGATACCCAAATAGGCTCCGTGGGAAAAGACACACATCTCAGGAACGGGACTAGGTGCTATGTTTGGAGTCTTCTTCCTAAGAACTGGAGAATCTCCCCACCACTGACATCTTCACCTGCAATTTACAGTAGCCAGCTCACAGCTGCAGGGTAAACAACAAGTAATATTGAACTGGCCAGTAGCATACTGTCTGTGGGCTAATATAGCTCAGGACATATACACTGCTGAAAGCGAATTAAACATTTTCCTTGAGATTCACTTAGATAGCAGTGTTTGTTTATGTAGTCATACCTGCACATGAAGAAATGAGCAGGAGTTAAAGTGCAACTTCAATCACATATAGCAAATCCAAATTATATTAATATTTCTCCAACCAAATAGCTGGCAAATATAGATATCTAAATTGCTAGCTGTCTGCCTTAATTTGTTTTTGTCAAAAGAAGAGCAAACATTCTATCATCATTTATTTTTTGTTTGTTTTTTTTTCCCCTCCAAAAAAGCCCAAACATTCCAACTCTGAAGAGTGGGTTTTAGAAAATTTTACTCTTCATTCACTTAAACAAGACCATCACACTTTACTTGCTTTCTGCCAGCCATTACTAAAGCCATCCACAGTCTCAGAAATCCAAACGTTATGAAGTGGAAGTGACTGTTGGGGAAAGTGCTCTGGCACAAGCGAGTCATGATGACAGGCTTAATCCCAAGTCCGGCAGAAACTCAGTTGTGCTCCTTCTTCTCCTTGAGATAGTTGAAGAGGACATCCAGTCCACCTTCGACGATCTCAGGCAGGGGTCGGGACAGAGGGTTGTGGGAGATGTGAAGGCCTTTGTCCATTGGGTTCCATGCAATCCGGGGCAGCCTGCGCAGCAGATAGAGGTCATCTGGAAGAGTCTGTATGGAATTGTAATCTACATTTAGCAGCTCCAGTGCTGTGATGAAGCAAAGAGACCGTGGCAGATTGCGTATGTTATTATTTTCTACGATAAAGATTTGCAAATTAACTAGATACTGGACGCTCTCTGCAATGTTTTCAAGCCTGTTGGACCCCAGGTGCAAGAAGTCTAAGCTCCTCAGTGTGAAAATGCAGAGAGGGATCTGCACAAAACGATTGTTACTGAGGTTCAGTTTCTTTAAACTTGTCAGGTCAGTGAAGCTTGAAGGCAGTTGTGAGATGCAGTTGTGCGAGAGGCTCAAAACTTCCAGCTTCCTGCACAAGCTGAGTTCTGCTGGCACTTCTGTCAGGCAGTTCATATTAGCAAACAAAACCTTCAGGTTTCTCAGTAGCCCAATCTCCTTCGGCAGGCACTTGAGGCGGTTGCCACCCAGGTTCAGCACTACAAGCCGGTCCAGTTTTCCCAGTGAAGGAGAAATCACCACCAGATGATTACGTGAAAGGTTCAGTTTCTGCACTTCGGGCAGTCCCCACAAGAAGTCAGGGGCACTGGTCATCCCTTTCATTATAAGGCTCAAGCTAATATAATGCAGTCCCCGTTTCAGCAGTGACTTGGGGTCTTTCCCTGAGAGAAGAGCATCTTCCCATGCAGGCAACTTTGAACTTTTCCGCAGGAAAAACATGCTTCTTCGTCCCTCGTTTTTTGAGTGCTCGGTTCCCATAATACCCTGGATCACTCCTGATAGATGAAGGGTGATTTTCTTCTCCTGCAAGTGCTACACCAACACGCAAATACCCCCAGAGGTTGACAGCATTCAGGAAAGTCAAAGCAAGGAGATAAGGAGGAGCCTGTGAAGTGCATCTCAGTCCACCGGGGCATTTTCCATAGTTGCTGAGGGAAAGTTTCACTTTGGGGGGCTTATGTTGTTCTTGGTGCACAGTCTGTAATGAAATACTTGCTCCAGACTTGTGAGCAAACCTGTTCAATTCAAACTGAATGCCATGAGGCAGCTGTCACTGTCATTTGGCTTGGGCTTTATTGGACAGATATGTATCTTCACTGCAAAAAGGTCACAAGGATGCTGTACATAACTTCCCCATGTCAGCTTTCTTGGCTATCTAGCACATACCATGGCTGCAGGACAATTAACAAGAGTGACTTCAAAAAACAAACAAGTAAACTATCAGAGAAAACAAGCAAACAAAAAAGCCATCATTTCAGTTCTTTTAAATTCATTTTTTTAATGTTCCTCATTTCACTAAAATAATTACCAGTCCACCAGAAAACTTTGTATCCTGCGAGAACACAGGTAAAGAATCTTCCTGCAAGTTCTTGTTTTCTGTTTTGCTTAAAAAAAAAAAGTTACTACTTGTAACAATATTTTACGTTATATATCATCTCTGTAATGAGGATAGGCCTCTTTCTTTGCAGAAAGGGCACCACTTTCACTGCGGCAGTGACATTTTCCAGTGGCATCTGCGCCCACTTGGATGATCATTCACTACCCACGTCGCCAAGTGTGAGCAGTCACACTGTGCAGTTCTGCCCAACTTACTCTGTCCTAAATGTCCTGTGCATCTATCAGTGAGGTTTGTGGGTCTGGTTTTCACGTACTGCAGAAAATGCAGCCACTTTAAGTCCCCTTTTTCCTAGGGAATTTTCCTGTCTTTCTGAGATATCCTGGAGTACATGGGGACTGTAAGTCAAATAACTCAAACTATACATGACATTTAAGTCCAGGTGGAGGGACTGATGGGAGAGGAAGGAAGCAATGAGGTATAATAATACCCCACAACAGCTGAAGCCGGCTCTGCTGATGAAAGGAAATTGTATTGCTACAGGAACCTGTGGTGAGTTTAAACTCAAAGGGACCCTAAAAAGGATATCCAAAGACTTCAGGTACCATGTAAACTAGGTGAAAATTCTGGTAAACAGGACATAACTTTCAGTGTTTTCCTCCTCTGGTGATGACAAAGATGCTTTGCTGCTTCCTGGCAGATCTGGTTGTATGTATTCCCCACCACCCCATTCCAGAGAATTCCTTAAAGCCCTGCAACAGTTCACGTGCTAAAGGACTACACACAAAGATGCTGTTGGGAGTCATGTCTTTCTGGCAGCCTCTTTGGAGTCAGTCCCCTCAGGCTCTTCCTGCTGCTGAGCACTGCTCAATTTCTGCTCAGTTTTGGGTCCCCCATAGCATCACCGCTGCCTGAGCAGAGAGGGGACAGAGGGGGCATCCATCCATTTGCCTGGAGAACAGCCAGGACCATGATGACAAGCACAGTTAGAGCATGCAGCTAAACAGGGCTGTGTGGCCTAATGACAACTGGTCCTTTAAGAGGTGGGAGGTGAAATACTGCTTTCCCAGGAACAGCCTGCAAAGGGCTGAGGCCAGTTGTTGCTGTTTGGTCAGAGCACGCTGACAGCCTGACTGGCAGCCACAGATCCCTCCCTCACAAGTTCCTTCTGCCAATATTTGTCAGTTTACAAACAAACATTGTATTACATCCCATCACAGCCACAACTCTGACTCAGTGCTCATGTTAATCATCACCCAAACATGCTGCCCAAAGTGGTGTGGTGGATAGAGCCGCAGGCTGCACTTGGGCCTTGAACAACATGGTGGAAAGCTAAGCCTAAAACATGGGCCTACAGCCCAAAAAGGCAGAGATGCAAACATTAAAGTCCCTCATGAACCCTGGCTCTGAGTTATCTGCCCAACTGCTGTTAGAAACATGCCAATTTTCAGATTTGAACAAGCAATTCCTGTCTGCTGTGGCAAAGGCGAAAGGAAGAAAAGTAGTCTTTCAGGGGGCTTGCAGGCAGTTACATGTTTACCTTCTTGCGATCATAAAGCTGGAAGGAACAACCTGCTGCCAGCCTGCATGGCTGCCCTGTAGTCACAGTCCCCCACGTCCAGTCAGCTATTTTTAGATGAGAGTGCCTCCACTGCATTCACTGCCCCGGGGTCTTGGCAGGGCCCAGCCTGGCCTCTCTCTGCAGAAATCTAGATTTCCTAAGAGCCTGACTCAGCCACAGCACTCGCTGCCCTTTCCTGGCTCTGCACTACGCTGTCTATTCGAAACAGCCTCTGCTATGGCCCGGTGTAGGTTGGAAAGCTTTGCCAGCCTGTGCCAGGCCATAGCAGAGGCTGTGCCTTTATAAAATAAAAACATTTGCTTTGGTCCAACATCTCCTGTTTCTGCACTGCCATACTTCTGCTGCCTCTGAGGCAGCAGCAGCAGAGGGGGTTTTAAAAAATAGCTCCACATCTGCAGCTTCCATTGTCCAGTTCCCTTCCTGCCTCTGCAAGTAATGTAACCACTGTGTGTGGGGAAAAAAATAGCCATTTCCTTTTCTTTGTTCTCCAACAGAAAAACAGGCTCGCAGAAAAACGCTTTTGGTTGTGGAGATGGGAAACTCTGAGGTAATCAAACTAAATTCCTTTCTTGCAGTCGGGAGAATAAAACCACAGTGGCCTCCTCTGGACATCACAGGAACTGAAAGCGTGAACAAAAGAGTCCGTTATGTGTTGGTGTCCTGCACTGTTTTTGTTCAAACAGTTTTCAGTTTCCTCTTTTCTGAACTGCTATGGATTTTTAGACTGGCACTTGGAAAAAAAAAAAAAAAGCAACTCTAATGAAGCAAAGGTTATTGTATCCCACTCAAAAGACATTTCAGGGAATGTCAAGTTCCAATCCTTGCCAAAAGAGTGAAGGACTAAGTCAGATTTAATTCCTCTTGTCTTTTGGCAGCCATATACTCTGTCAAACATACTTACCAGAAGAGGCACCCCTGGATTAGAAATCCACCTAAGGCAAAATTCAGCTCTTAAGTATCGATTGCGTTCTCCAAATTCTCTGTGTGCATCTGCCTTTGCTCCCACCTGAGGCAGCCGTGAGTAAAGGAGCTCGTCCAGCCCGAGCCTCACCCGTGGTGCTGCCACTGAGCATCGCTGCTGCCTGCTGTGCTGTGCTCTGAGGGCAGGTTGAGCTGTTTTGTCCTTTCGTGTGTATCTCAGCCAGTGAAATATTGCACTGTGTCAATACAGCTTAGCAGAAAACAGAAGCAAATTCCTTCCTTGCAAGCTTGGGAGTGCAGAGGGGGAACAAATCGGTGGGATTTGCCTGATGCAATGTAATTGATAATCATTTCATTGATTTAACAAAAATGTAAGTGTTCAGGGGAAAAAAAATGTTCCAAAACTTGCTGAGCAACTGTACAGCCTAACTAGTATAATAAAAGAAGCTGCACAACTAGCAGTGATAAAAAAAAAAAAAAAACGGTAAATTGACAAAAAAATGACAGGCTATATTTTCTGAAGTTCTCTGACAATACAAATGAATAGACATTTTTTGAAGGAAGCAGGATTGTCAGACCTGAAAAACACTGCAAGACAAGTTCACAATGACATGGATTTTTAAAATCTATTATCTATTGGCATTTTTATTTGCTTGCAGATTTGGAATTTCTAGAATATGCTTGGGAAACATTTTCAAGCTTTTCTCTACAACCAGGGAAGGGCTGGATGATTTTATTTTTATTTTAAATAAAATAAAAATTGAGATCATCACATAATTTCTTTCTATAGGACTTGAGCTTTTAACAAAACATCCAGTAGCATCAGACTTCTAATGAAATCATAGCCATCTTGACACAATGAATTTCAGTTTTTGATAATCTGTGCTTTCTTTCAAAACCAAATTCTGTCAATGTCTTTTGAATTGATGAGCATACAATAGATACCAATGATTTCATCAGAATATATCTATAGTTTTCTAAATGATTTTGAAGTAAATTTCATGGAATCAAAATCTTATATAGCTCCTCTGGATCAGATTTACTAGAAAATGAAATAATAAAATAAGGAATAGGTTAAACCTTTAAGCATAGCCTTTTCTAACATCATTGGATGTTCGACCTGCACTCCTCCTGAAGAGATTTTCATTTTCATTCAGTACCTAAGTGGTATTATAAACATGTGGCTAAATGAGTCTGCAAACTACATAACTCCTTCTGTGACAGCAAGAATGCTTTGGCTAAAAAGAGTTCATTTATTTCCAGTTCAACAGGAAGCAACAGTCGCGCGGGAGAAATATTCATTACTAATGCAACTGCAGTTACTGACCTCCAGTACAGCTTCTCTGTGCTGTTCATTTTCTCTGAAGTAAGTTTTAAAATAAGTTTCAGTGCCATGCAAACTGTCAAAGACATCCTCTGGCCTTACAAGCAAATTTTATAAGTTTCAACTACTTTGTAGTGGTTTCTTGATCTTGCAGTTATTCTGAAATAAGAAGCCAAGTTTCAAAGGTAATTTGAGATTTATGAGATGTTACGCAAGACAGGAACATTTCTTAAAGCAATTTCAGATTTCCTGTTATTTAGATTTTAATTATGGTGTTGCTAGCAGCCTTTAACACCTATGTGTCCATGGATCTCTTGAGGACTGTTTTACTAAGGTCCCAGGCAAAGTTGTGGATCATCTGACCCGTGAAGAATTGGGCCTAGAGGTGAAAGACTGCCTTTGCAGGAGCTTATTTAACAAGAGCTTTGGCAGACAGACAAAGTCTTTCTGCAGACCTCCTGACAGAAGACAAGCTCGAACTATCCATGGCATGGAATAAAAAGAGAAAAGATTTATTTTGTGCTTGTGTGTGTGTGGACTAGAAATGACAGGCACAATTCCTCTCGCTAGCTGGCTGCCAGCAGTGACTCTCATATTCCATGGAAGCAGAGGAAGTTTTATTTCTTTTCTTCAAAACTGCAGTAATATCTTGACATTCCAGAAAATGCATAAATGACGGGTTGGTCAGCTCTCATGTCTGCTGCAGCTTCCCTGTTTGTACACAAGCCAAATAGCTGGCCTGCTTGTACAAGCAAATTACGCAGGGGCAGGGCATGCTCCCATGCAGCTATGTCATCCAAGTGCTCTGGGGCACTGTCTTGTCCTAAGCCCACAAGTGCTCTCCCAAGCGGGGCCAGGAACCAGTGGGTATGTGTGCTTCACATAGGTTCATATCCACTCCTCTGCAGAGAAAGGAAAGTTCAGAACCTGGACATGAGCTATGGCCCACCACCACCCTACAGAACACCAAAGACCTGTCCTGCTTTATTGGGTAACCTGTGTTTCAGTGTAGCGGAAATGGTAAGTCATAGCTTGAAACAGCGATTGAGCACCTGGTGGTAAGGCAGGGCCAACCCAGGGAAGCTCAGGTGCATGCACCTTATTTAAGGGTTGGCAGTGGAGACAAAGGTACCTCACTGGAGATTCCTGTGTACCTGAGGCCTTCTGAAGGTAAGCAGCTTCTTTCCTTTATTTCTGAGCCCATGGATGTTCCATTGAGCAAATTCTCACTTGCTGCAGCCTAAGACCTTACTACTCTGCTGTCATTGCTGCGCGTTCCATCCTTTTATATTCTCCAAACTGGATGAAGGAGCTTCTGGTGTAATTGTTGCCATGTCACCTCTGCTGCAGGTACCCTTTTTCATATGGCTTTTGATGGGCATTGTGCTACGCTTTGGATGCATCACAAGAAATAAAACAGCACTTCTTTGAAAGTAGGAGGCCTGAATTCTCCTTGGACAAATCTCTTCTGACCTAAAAAGAGGTGTTTTGGGCCCTCTCTAATGATGTAAGTGTCCATCACATATCTACTAGGTTGGGCTTTATTTAAAATGTTGTGATACTTTCCTGTCTTTCTTGTGACCTTTCTTTTGGATTACAATTTGTCTAAGCCTTCTGCCAGTGTCTGAAGCACATTCAGTTCAGTTGCCTTTGGTGTACAATCTTCTTCACTATGAAGCATGCAGTACCCAGGGGCTACTTACTGCTTTGGGACAAAGGACTTCTGACACCTCTCCTAAAGATGTTACTCAAGTTTGCAGGGTTTTCTTAAAAGTCTGTGGGTGCAGAGAGTGTCCAAAAATAAGCATGACTCTGCTGTCTGCTGGCAGAACTCCCAGTCCCTCCAGCAGAGACTGTTTAAGTATTTTACATTCACAGGTCACTGTAGCTACCTACTTTTTTGGCTTTTGAAAATCTATGTTCTGCTCTTGGTACAAAAGGCAGAAACAACTCTGTGGTTTCCAGACAAGCATTTCCATGGGAGTCTAAGTATAATACTTATAATTAGAGAGAAACGGTATTTAAACTAGACTATTAATTCAGCATTACCTAATAAGAGTCTTACAGACCCTCAATGTTCATTCTGCCAATATGCTGATTTTGTTAGACTTTTCTAAATAAGTAATTATCTCCAGGCATTGTCAATGTCAGTGTGAATGTGTCCTGGCTCAGTGGAGTTCTGCATGCCACAGTAAGACCAGGCGACTGAACGTTATGTGTTTCAAAGTTCATTGCTGCTGTGCCAGTGTCCCTCTTTTATTCTAGTCTCTTATGTGTGTTTGAAAATGTTGTGTCATAAGGTCTTAAGGGGAAAAACCATATGGAAGTTGTAAAATTACTTTAGAACCAAAATCAGACACAAAAGGATCCAATCTTTCATGACTGAAAACAAAAAGTTCTTAAAATAAATTGTAGAATCATAGAATGGCCTGGGTTGAAAAGGACCTCAAAGATAATCGAGTTTCAACCCCCCTGCTGTGGGCAGGGTTGCCAACCATTAGACCAGGCTGCCCAGAGCCACATCCAGCCTTGAAAATGCGTTCTTCAACTGAAAGCGCAAGTCCTTCTTATCTTAGTCCTCCAGAAATCTGGCAAATCAGTTCTGTAAATCGATGTGACCCCATGTGAAGGAGTCCATTACAATAATGAATGCAAAAAGGAACTTAGGAAATAATTCAGTCAAAGCTGCTGTGGAGCCTTAATCCCAGATCCATGACTCTTACACAATTTTTTCTGATATAAGAAGAAACTCTGCATTTACCTTCACATGCCTGATAGATGATAAAACAGAATCTAATTAAAACTCCCTAAAACACATATCAGTGTCTCAGTTTGGGATTTATCAGAGACTATCAAATGAAAGGGCAGGCATCTCTCTAGACATTTGAAGACTCAATACTGACAATTAATAGCTTGACTTTTAAATTTCTGAGCTCTGACTTAAGGAAACATATTGAATGCTTAGCTTCAAAGGGCTTGAATGAACAAATAAAACTTCTAAAGCAATCAGAAAAGCCATGCATCTAGGTATTATTAGTATGACAGTGATATTTGAAATCCTGTGAAATAATACGGGTCACTGTATGGTCAGACAGATACTGGCAAGGCTTGAGTCAAGTTGCACTTAAGGGGAGCTACAGGAATCACAGAGGGCATAGCCTGGAGCCAGAAGATACAGCCCAGCAGGTGAAAGAAAGCAAATGAAGAGAAACTTGCATTAAAAATGACCTTAAAAGTAACAAAACAGAGCAAATCAAAGGGCAAATGTGGTCTTCAAGTTCAAGTACAGGCGAGAGGAAAAAAAGCAGATAAAAGAAAGAAGAAAGGCCCACCCATAAGGGCCATCTCTTATTTTACAGCTTCCAATGAGCAACTTTCCAGTAGAAAGAACCAAATATGAGTCTGTTCTGCATCTGAGCATTACAAAAGATTGATTGTGGTGTATGACCACAGGGTTTCAGCATTTATTGGACTGTGGGAACACAGGGTATTGTAGTTAATGATTCTACCTGAGGTGAAAGGACGGCATGTTTGACAGCTGTGGAGGTAAGAGCATGGTGAGCACCAGTGCTCTGATGTGTGGTTGAATCAGCTAACAACAATGTGAGCTTTTTAGAGAAGGTGGAAAATGTGTGATTTGAAAGGAACACAAATGACAACACCAAAATTTAGGAATGAAGTTAAACCAGAACTTTGAACTCGAGCAGGGGAAAGAACTGGTGTATTTTATTTTTAATCTTATCTTTCTTGAACCCAGGCTTATCACAAGCAATATTTTGAAAATACAATGCCAGACTGTGCATTTACCATGAAAACTTACTACTACAGAGCTTAATAAACCAATGAAAGGCATTCTGTGATACGGTTGCTTGTGATATGTGGAGACCAGACCTGGTGACCCATATTGTTTCCTCCCTTGCAACGGTCTTAAATCTGACCCCTTCTCCTGCTGCCTTCAGCTTCTCTACATGTGCAAAATTCAGGAGCTTTGTTTCACATGCCACTGCATTCGCATTATCTTTGGTGCTGATCTACATGTTTTCTGCCTCTCTGCATTTCACTTTAAGTTTATTGAATTTGAACAAATGTAGGCAGAGGAAAATGCAATTATAACAGAGTTGCACTCAGTTGTTTTCCAAGTGATAAGAAATCTTTTCTGTAGCCAGGGATGGGTTGCAGACATAGCATGGGCTGGTGAGATCACTGTAATGTGCTGGCAATGCTAGCAGAGGCTTACAGTCTGTTTCCCTCTCTTACCCACACTGGAAATGTTGCATTTTTCACAAGATGATTCAGGTTTGCCAAGGCTAATGATCTTTGCTAACCTACTTCATGAGCCTAGGCTGAATCTTCAGTACATTACAAATGTCTTAATTAAGTCAGCTCAGCAATCAAAAAATGAATATACTTGCACAATCTTTGTTGTGTATAGTTAATTAGCAGCCTGGAAACCACTGGTGCTCTTGTGGGTTTACGCAGGCCATAGTTTGGGAATACAGATCCTGGTAGCTTTGTTTTAAAAGGTGCTGGTGGAATGGGCCAGTAGGAGAGATTTCTTAGTTTTCTGTTTTTTCTGTCCCTTGAATGACAGTGTCATAATGCTGGAGTAATATTTGGTAATACATGGCAAAAGAGGAAAGATGATATTCTGCTGCTGATAAGGCAGAGTGAACATTTGCCTGCTGCCACCTGCTCTCAAACTTCTCTGACTGCACTTTTTCACTGTCTTTCTCTGGAGCATGCTGCATGTAATACAAGCAGAAAAGACCTAAGTGCTCTTCCTTGGAAACTCTGATATGGAAATACCAAACATTGTCTGCTACCTGGCATAAATACTAATCTAAGAATATAACAACTTTCCCCCAATCCCTCACTTTTCATTGTAAAGGAAGCATAAATGGTCCCTAGAAAGATTGGAGCAGAATGTCTGCTGAATTTATGATTAATAAGCATGTCAAGTTTTATAAGAGCATCCTTATGTGGACACTGCTAATGGTCTTAACATTGCTTCCAGAATCAAAATTGAATGGTTGAGCAGACTTAGCCTCAGGAAGACTTGTGGTGATAAGGGAACCATCAGAGTAAATAGGTGTACACATTTTTCAACCTGTCAAGTGAAAAAAAATCACAGATGATGATAAGTCAAGGATATGCCCTCTCATATAGAAGTTGTATTAATATTTGTGCTGAATACGGCTGCCTCCTAAACAAGAGGGAAGAGGCGAATGTGAGAAACAGAAAGTTGTGTGATTATCTTGTAAATTACACCCACCCAAGAACAATAATTACTCTGAATCAGCATTTATACGAGGAAAAGATCTTTGTGCTTCTCAAAGCTGTTGTAAATTGTGAAGTCTGTAAGAAATGCAGGAAGAGAGAAGCACGCAGGTAGGAGCTGCAAAAAAGGAGGCAAAATTTTTGGATAGAGCAAAACATAGACTTGCATAGTTTTTTTGGGAGGGTTTCACCAGGCGGTGTTAGAAAGGTTCTAGAAGACACCTCAGGCTGTAGGTACTGAGCCAGGCTGTAGAAGAACCTGCCAGATGGAGCGCAACTCTGACAGTCCTGTCAATCTGGTGGTTAGTTTGCCTTACTCTGGAGCATCTCCTGCTCCTTTGCTGCAGAAGAGAGGACTGAAAGGGCTGCGCACCAGGCAGGTCTCGTGCAGAAAGCTGTAAAATGTGTCTTTTCTGTTTCTAATTGGCAAAATGATGTGTACAAGTATGGACATGCATAAGATGGAAAGTGCTGGACATGGCAATGTTGTCTTTTAGTATTAATAATCACCAATTTATTTATTATTTCCTGGATCAGTCTTCTGGGAAGGACAATAATCTACTCATTTGAGACATTATTTCTGTCAGCCCTAACTCTCCCCAATAAATCTCCTAATGTGAATTTTAGCTATTACTATAATGCTTACATGCTTTATTAGTTTTCAAATAAATGCCTTGAATAAATAATGCTGGAAAGGTAAAAGTCATAAATCAAGGGGAATTCTTCATTAGGAGTGGCGTACAATCATAACATAACCTTGCAGAAGTGGTTATCTGGATAACTTATGGAACTATTCAGACAGTCACTCAAAAACATTGGAAGACAGACTGTCATTTGGATTGTCTGTATGCAGCATATAACATCTACTGCAAAAATGGTGACTAATTTTGTAAGGGATTTTGTTGCTATGTAGTAAACACAGCTCTGCACAACTGATTTGTGAGAGTATCAGCCGCAATAGTCTAGCAGCCTCTTTCTTTTTCACACCCAGGCAAACATTTTTCCCACTTTGGCTCTTAGGGAAGCCTCACAGATTCCCTCTGCTTTTAGCATAGAACAGTGCCAGCAGCATCACAGTGGCTACAGAGAGCAGGTGGTTTCTTCCTGAATAACTTCTGAAAGGTGGTTGTGTTATTCAGTGCCAACAAGTCTATATTTCCTCCACAGCTTTATGTACAGCTTGAAGGAAGTTTTAAATTTTACTGTTAAGCTTCAAAAAAAAAAAAAAAAAAAAAAAGAAGCAAAAATAGAATCAGGTCAGATACTGGCCACTGTTTGTCCTATGGGAAGTGCTTCGTGAGTGCCTGTGGCCAGACACAACAGAGACATAAGTTTTGGAAGCACTGTGCTTGTGAAGGCAGAGTTCAGGTTCATGCTCCATGCTAGCTTGAAGGCACAAGTCTCCCCTACCTGGCTTCTGCAATGCCTCCAATGTGTATGGTCATGGGTGAATGTCCTCTCAGATATGAGGAATACATGTTATACAGTGATATAGGAAAAAATGGTTTAAAAAAGAAACATAGTTCTAAGTGTTGCTGTAACATCTGTCTATATCTCTTTGTAGCTGGCCATGACTTTGATAAATTATACAGCTCAGCTACACTGTGCATTTCCTGCAGGATTATTAAAAAATATTATTCTGTTCTGGAAATAAATAACATTTTTATGTAACACAAGATAGGTAATTCAAGAGCACCTGGGATTGTGTGAAGATGTTTTGTATTCTGTGGCGTTAACCAGCCAAAAAAATACTTTCTAAACAACAAGCCAAGCTGAGAATGGACATCAGCCAAGACTGTTTATTTTGGAAGTTGCACCTGTTAATTCTCTGGTGGAATGTGATCCCTGACTTTGCATCTTAAACATCCATATCTATATCAGAAATGGGAGAGCTTTCACAAAGACTTCCTGTCACGTAACATGCCTTCTGATGGCTCTGTCTACTGATTAATAGAAAACTATGTCTGAACAGCTAATTCCCTCCTATTTAAACACTCTGCTGACATCTTAATGGGAAATAACTGTATAATAACTGTACAGCACATTCGTACTATTGTTGTGGCAGTGAAGGCAGAAGTGTGTGCATATTTCTGCTGAAGTTATTGTGAGCACACACAGCTGGTGTTATTGAACACATGATCTGACTTACTGAAAGCCCATTATTTCTCTACAAAAGTCAGGAGAAGGAATCACAGTGTAAATATTTAAGCTATTAATTCAAGGACTTTTAAGAAACATGCAAGTGACATTGGGACATAAGAGCCAGGCTTTGTCACTGTGGCTGAGTGTGAGATTTCTCTGCTCTGAACCACTAAGCATCTTAACAGAGAATAAAGGAGCTATTGAAAGAAATAATAAGTTGTATAAGAAAAAGCACTCAAACATACAGACCCATACAGCTGGTCTATGTGCCCTACATCTATGACACAGTGGTGGATCACACTTGGGCTTTAAATGGGGTGCACTTACAAGAGAAGAAACTCAATGACTCCCACCAGCCTGTATGCTCAATGCTCATCAAGTCACCAGCCCTTTTCTACTTCTGCCCTGTGAAATCTCATCCACTAAGGGGAAATCTGGGGAGTTCCCTATTCAGGGGACAGGTTGAATCATGATAGCAGAACTGTCAGTGCTCTAAAACCTCTTCTTCACCGTGCCTCAGTCCCAGTCACTTTTAGAGATAAAACGACAATTTGATCCTCCTCTAGTTTCTCTTCCCCTGAGACTCCCAGCCAGGGATGATTCATTGAAAATTGTCATGATATCTGCTGTGTTTCAGATATTCTTGGAAAGGTTCTTTCATAAGATATAGCCAATTCACACATACAAAAACTGACCATTTATGTTAAAGACAGGTGCTTTAGTATATGTATGAGAGGAAAAAAAAAGAAAAGACATTTGGACAGATATTATCTTCCCCTTTTCAGTAACAATTGCCTATCAATTATTTACATCTAGTGAAGATATGTTCTCAAGCAACGTTCTTCCAATTTTGTTGCTTTACTGCAGTAACTTCAAATCTGGCACGTGTCAATTCTAAATCCCAGGCTCAGTGATTCACTTTTTTTTCCTGTGGTAAAATCCATACTGACCTTAACAAGCAGCTTGCTTCAGGAGGAGATGTGGAATGTGTACTTTTGCCAGTATTATACAAAATCACAGAAAACAAATAGAAGTAAAACCCAATATTTTGGCTTAAGAGTTATACTCATGAACATAGATGCCATCCTGCTTGTTAAATGCTATTCCGCTAGTTCAATAGAGGTGCCAGGATGAGCCAAATATCAGACACTTTGAGAGAATTAGAGAGATTGTGAAAGAGATTTTTCTTTCTTTTTCAGAGAGATGAAGTAAATGTGGTATCTAAGAGAAGCAAAAGAAAGATACCATTTTCTTAAATGTAAAGAAATGTTATAAACAGAAGTACCCTTTGTACTCCTGTTAATTTTCAATCATAATGCATTTTATCTGCATAGCCCTCTTCTACTCACAGCTCTTCAGCCTTCTCTGGATGCTGCTTTTTGCAGAAATGCCATCAGCTGAACAACATGTGGAATGAGTCTGAAATTGAAAATCTTCAGGTATTGTATACATGATGAGGACATTCATGCAGCCAGTAAGTGAAAAATTAACTCATAAAGCTTATGCTTTCAGGTTGCCCAGAGAGGTGGTGGATACCACATCCCTGGAGACACCCAAGGTCAGGCAGGACAGGGCTCTGAGCAACCCGATGTAGCTGTAGGTGTCCCTGTTCATTGCAGGGCAGTTGGACTGGATGGCCTTTAAAGGTCCCAACTCTAAAGATTCAATGATCCTATGATTCCTATGCTTTCTGAAATAAGCGAGTGCTAAACCATTCAGGAGCAGGAAGACTATGCTACACAGTCTGTCTAATCATTTTTTTCCATGAGAGTGACTGTGTTGTCTGCCTGAAGCATCCCGAGCTGGCCAGCCTGCTGCCAGGCACTGCCAGCGTGCTGCTCCCTCCTCTCTGCTGCAGCCTGCAGCAGGCTCTGGGCACAGCTCAGCAAGATTTTTGGGACTTGTGTGGTGACAGGTGTGAATAATGCAAAAAGGTCACAGCAAAAAGAGTCTGCTGGGCTTTTGCTTTGCAAACACCGTTGCACCGATTTCATTAGCAGTTAGAGAGGATGTGGTGGGAAAGGAGTTAAAGATTTCAACCCGCAGGTCTGCACTGCCATCCAGTGGATGTTTTAAATCGCTGCAGAACTAAATACGGGAAGCTTGAGTTTACTAAAGCTAGATTTCAAATTCGCCAGAAATACGTAGTGAGATTTTCAGATTTAAATGGAGCAGAACATAGGTCCTAAAATTAAGACTACCTTACGCTAATTACCTGCAGTTTTTTATGGCAGCTATTTTTCATAATAAAGACATTTACAGGAGGGAAATTAACTTTTTACAAGCGTAGATGGTGATAGGAAAAGAGGGGAAAGAGCTTTAAACAAAAAGGGGAGATTTAAGTTAGATGTCGGGGAAAATTTTCACAGAGAAAGTGTGAGGCGCTGGCACAGCTGCCCAGAGAAGCTGTGGGTCCCCCATCCCTGGAGGTGCTCAAGGCTTGGTTGGATGGGGCCCTGGGCAGCTGAGCTGGTGGGGGGCAGCCCTGCCCACAGCAGGGGGGTGGAAATGGATGCACTTTGAGGTCTTTTCCAGCCCAGGCTATTCTGTGATTCTGTGATTCATTTTTATTACAAGTATTTACTATAATATGCTCTGAATACCTAGAAAACAAAAATGTATTTATTTTGTATTTCATTTTATGTTAGAGTCTCGTGTTTGTGGTTTCATTACCATGCCAATTAATTGAATTACGTATCTACTGTTTAGTTCGTGTCATCTTGCAGACTTTATAGAGCACTATGAAAATGTTGTAATGTAAAATATTCACCCAAAGTCATTGTGTAAACTCTGTGCTGACTTGTTTATGTTATAATTGGCTCATTTTCAGTCTCCAATACATCAACTTCCAGTTTTCTTCATTTCCTATTGTTTTACTAAAAATCCTACTGTGATAAGAGCTATTTATCCTGTCCCCTGCTGGCATTAACAGAAGAGTCTCAAAGCAAAAACGAAATGTTTGCCAGGTTACACTGGGCATGTGATATCAGAGCTTTTTAAAATTGCTTTTACAAATTACAAAAATGGAGAGCGAAAGTGTTGGTTTCGTAGCAGCTTAAGCTGAGTTACAAACATTACAGTCAGGTCCATGTGACCCTGACCAGAAAGGTGCCTGCTCCTGGGAGTTCCTGAGGTGGGCTCACCTCAGGCTGCGCCAAAATACAAGGAGAAGGGGAAGGGAGAAGAAAGTTTTTGTGGATGGGGAAGGATTTTAGTTGCTGCTTGCAGGACAACACCTCTGTCTGCTTCCTGGAGACAGCCAGAAATGTGCGGGAAGGCACTCAGATATGGTAAACACACCACTGAAATGTCCCTGCAGATAAGGACTGACTACAACTTGATAATGTTTTCATTTGTTCAAACAGGCATTTCTTGATTGAAGAAAAAGAGGAGCAGAGAGCTCACCTCCAAAGCTCTCCTCTCATCAAACTGATTGGCTTTGTGTCTCTTTCTCCAAAACAAACCTCTAATTAGTAACTGTGTTTACACAGAAACACTACCTTAGTAAATACAGCCTGACAATCCATCCATCATGCGGATAATATTTATGTAGACACAGTTGTTTCTTCCTGCTAAGCAATTCAGGTTCTAAACGTTTCTAGTACCTTGTGAATTTTTAATTCTAATTATTTTTAAAGTGGGGCTGGTACCTCTCTAGATATTAAAAAAATCATTTCTCAAACTGGGAAGCTGGCATCGTTTTCTGAATTGTTGTTTTTCCAGTGGTTTGAGTCTGAGGCAGGTGTAACTTCTTGAGAATTTGATGTGATAAATTATTCAGTTTGCTAAGAATGGCTTTCCAGATATGTGTAAAACATTTCCTTACAATAGCAGGAATGGCAGTTAAGATTAAATAATGGCATTATGTGCATATTTCCGCCCACGTTAATAAAGGTATATTGGCTCTTGAATTTGATTCTATGGCAAATTTCTATAACAGAAGCTTAAAGCTGACATTAAATTTGTGTTTAAGGGTATAAATAAATGACATCATTTTAAAAGCTACGAAAGACAACCACAGATGCCAGTTGTTCCATAATTTGGTAAAAGAGGTCACGTGTTTAAGTTCTTGGCTTTCCTTTCTGTTTTATAGAGGTTTTGTTCCTTGCATTATCTCTAGATATGCTAATACCACACCAAGATGACTACTTTTAACATCGATTTTGCATAGGCAGGTATGCGTCTGGGCAGCACAATCTTGGCTCTTGCTGTTAAAAGCTCAACCACCGGAACCATGCTGGCATCCTACAGAACCTTTCCCAGCTGCATACCCCATTGCGCTTGAGAAGAAATCCATACTCACCAAACAGTGATCAGAGGATGTGATTAACTGATTAACTCCTATTTAATATATCTTGCAAAATAATAAGGGAACAAAAAAATTAGTGACAAATTTTAATTTGCTCTCATAAATTAATTTTGTTGAGATAAATTAATTTATAAATTCTCTCTCAGTTCAGAATTATCTTAGATGTTAGGAGCACAAATTAAATAATGCATTTCAGATTGCTCATCTGTAGGAGGGCTGTGTTATATTCCCTCTCCTTCCTAATATAAATTTGGAAGTGGTGGGTTTGGATCACACAAGTCCCCTAAGTCTTTCCTACAAATGCAGGATCAAGTTGGTGATGACCAGTAAGAGTTAAAAATTTTCCTGCTCTTAAGCCTTGTTCTTCTTGTTATAGATGTCTGTCATGAACTTACCTGGGGCTGTTCCTTTGCCTGCATGGGTTACTGGAGCCTTCAAGTTCTTGCAAACAGTTTAATCAAAATGCAAGGAAAAGTTCTATGCCCGGACTAGAAACAGCATTATTGCTGCTGCCAGTTACCAATGGTGATGGTATTGGATGTTATATAATTTATGTGTTCAATTTTTCCAACAGAAGAAAAGTTTACATTAATTTACTGTGATTTGGGGGGGAGAATATATTTGCCACAAAAAAGCATAGCACTGAATCATTCCTGTTGGACCACTATCACAATTCCCAGCCTGTGAGCTGTTCACAAAAAGCTTTTTGAATCTTCCTTCCATGGCATGGAGTTGTGATAGGGGAGGTTTGGGTTGGATACTGGGAAAATGATCTTCACCAGCAGGTGGCTGGGTACTGGAACAGGCTCCCACAGGGCAATGATCATGGCCCGAAGCTGCTGGGGTCCAAGAAGAGTCTGGACAAATCTCTAAGACATAGGGTTTGAATTTTGAGTGGTCTTGTGTGGCGCCACAAATTGGACTGGATGATCCTTACGGGTCCCTTCCAACCTGGGATATTCTATGATAACATCTTCCAGAGCCAATACTTCAGTCCATTCTAGTAGAACAATCGCAGAAACCAATCAACAGAAAAACAACTCCAGGTATTGTGCAAGACAGAACTTTAGCAGAAGAGACAGGCAGAGGAGAGCTCTTGTTCTGTGAGCAGAGTAGGAATTCATACAGAATTTCCCACTTTCTTTCATTCCCCTTTTTTCCCATCCAGACCAGCCTAGAGTGCCAGCTTCTCTCCAAAGGCACTCTGGCACTTGGGTCTGGGCAGCTCTGGGGTCAGCACAGCCCATACCATGAGGTCCCCTCCTGCCCAGGTCAGAGCCATCCCGTCTGCTTGTGCCTTGTCCATTTCCTCGTGTCAGCTCTGTGCAGCCTCCTGCAGTAGCTGTTTCCCAGCTTCCACCAAAACAGCAGCTTGTCTTTAATCCTTGTGGAAGCCTCTGTCATCTCGGAGCCTAATTATCACAACACAGATTTCAAGTTACAACTTGAAATCACTTTCAGGAATAGAAAGGGCAAAATATTTTGCTGCTGAAGCAGAACTCTGGGCTACCAGCAGAAGGACAACAGCAGGGCACTGGGACCTGCCTGGGCCAGCAGCTCTGTCCTGGAGTCACACTCCCACATGTCACACTGCAGAGGTGGCTTTCTCTGCTGAGAGGAAGCTGTGGGCAGGGTGTGCTGTGAGGGGCCTTTTGCTTTGAATTTAGACCTCCCTTTGGTCTGTCACGGCTAAGATTTATTAACGTCTGGACGTGATTTTCTGAGGGAGGGAGGGAGGAAAGCTCTTGAAGGCTTCTGGGGAAAAAATAAGTTATCTAAACCAGCTTTTAGTGGTGAGTGAATGTTTATTAGAGATAGACAGGCAGTTTACTGAACTGTGTTTTCCTCTGATGACAAGCAGTAATTATTTTCAGAGAGCTGTTTCAGAGCACTTGGGTGGTGCTTCTGAGCTAATGAGACAGAAACACAACAGATAACAAGTGTGTGTGTGAAGAAGCCCAACAAAAAAACAAGCAGCTAAAAAGCAGAAGGGGCCTTTGTTGTTCAGTACAACTATTAATAAAAGCTAACTTAGCCATTAGATGAAGTTTTAGATAGGATTGTTACCTGGTTAGGTCTGTGTACCTCATTTGCCATGATATTCGAAATTCCCTGCTGCACTTTGAGCAAATATTGTACCAAACGTTCTTCAAAGGTCAGGCACTGGCACAGGCTGCCCAGGGAGGTGGTAGGGTCACTGTCCCTGGAAATGTTCAAGAAACATGTAGATGTCGCACTGAGGGACACGGGTTAGTGGGCATGGTGGTGATGGGCTGATGGTTGTACTGGATGATCTTAATCTTCTTTTCCAACCTTAATGATTCTATTCTGTAGTGGTTTGCAGTGAAGAAAAAGGATCAGTGGAAGCAGGGTGGGGAGCAAAGGTGGGCTGCTGGGACATGCACGTTATTGAAGCGTTGCTTTGGCTGAGGAACAGCACGACACTGCTGCTGGCTCTGCGTGCCCCGTTGCCCTCAGGGTCAGGAGGTGAATTCATGTTCCCAAGGGGCCTGGAGGGAACCTGCCCCCAGCACAATAGCTTGGCCTTAACGCAGCAACAGCAACCCAGACAAAGGCTGAAAAAACATATTTGGTGTTCACTGGGCATTTGCTTTGGTGTGGGACAGCAGAGAGATTCCATTCAGACTTTGTGTATTTGGTCTTTCTTCAGCATGAATTCTCCCAAAACTCTGTTTTTGCCAAAGGCGATGTTTTTATCTATAGGCTGTTATCCACAAATGGCTAGATTAACGTGCTGACTTTGTGCTGCATAATCCTAAATATTAGTATTTTCCATTCTTTCACAACCGAGACACTGAGTCCTTAAGGCAAATCTAACTCTCGAAAGTTATGGGGAGAGAAAACAAGATTTTAAGAGGTTCCCTCTAATCACATCTCTGACCATTATCTGGGTATTTACAAAAAACATTTTTCTAACATTGTATGGCAAACTTCATTATGTTTTATTTTGGAGTTAATTTTCATTAGTAAAACAGGTGGCTGAGAGGTATTCAGAAATTTTCCTTCCTAACACTAGTGCAATTTCTGTCGTTCTTTTAAATAAAGTTGGAGCAGTAACAAGTTAATTGTTTTAAAATACAAAAGTCTCTTGGCCCTTTTAATTTGTACTGCTTATGTTATTGCACTGTTTGTATTACTATTTATGTTGGGCACGTATGACATAGCAGGGCTCAGAGTTTCAGCTAACACATATGGGCTATGAGGACTGCATAAACACATTTGGAAGTGATGTAGTTCCACAGACTATTGCGGTGTATAATTTTCTGTTACAAGTTTTATATAGAGGAATAGTTGAACTTTAGCAAATGAAGCTGCTGGTACAGTCCAGGATTGGATCATAATATTATAGAATCATTAAGGTTGGAAAAGACCACTAAGATCATGTAGCTCAACCATCAGCCCATCCCCACTATGCCTACTAACCCATGTCCCTCAGCGCCACATCCACGCATTTCTTGAACACCTTCAGGGACGGTGACTCCACCACCTCCCTGGGCAGCCTGTGCCAGTGCCTTACCACCCTTTCAGTGAAGAAATTTTTCCTAATATCCAACCTGAACCTACCCTACCACAACTTAAGACCATTACCTCTCGTCCAATTGCTGTTACCTGGCAGGCTCTCATCTCACCACAACCTCCTTTCAGGTCATTGTGTAGAGTGATAAGGTCTCCCCTGAGCCTCCTCTTCTCCAGACTGGACACTCCCAGTTCCCTCAGCCGCTCCCCATAAGACTTGTGCTCCAGACCCCTCACAGCTTTGTTGCCCTTCTCTGGACATGCTCCAGGGCCTCCATGTCTTTCTTGTAGTGAGAGGCCTGACATACATACTCTAGCTCTTGCAGAATATTCTGCTGAGGATAAACACATATAGGAAAGAACTGGCACTCACTGCATGCATGAAAGGAAGTACTCTTCAGTCTTTTGGAATTTGACAAAATGGTTAAACTAATTATGAAGCTGCAAACTGGTGGGATTTTATGCTGCACAGATGCTCCTCTTTCTCTTCCCTTTGTACTTGGTTCCCAACTGGTACTTGCAATCCCTCGCAGAGGGTTTCTTAACCTGACCTCGACAATTTTAGAAAAAATGGCAATTGGCTCTTGAAATTTGTTGACTTTTCTCTCCACAGATGTTTTGCTTTCCTCCTTCTTGCCTGTCCTGAAATTTAAGACATTCCTGGTGCAAGCAGAGGACAGATCTAGTGGAAGGGACAGATGTGGAGTGTTATTTATTTGTAGGCTTGAAGGCCTTTGATACCGTTTTATGGCAGAACATTTTCATTTTTATCTCCTTGACCTGGGGATTTTTCCTGTTTGTATGTTTTGAGTATAAACATTGTCATGCATTCTCAAGTATAACTCATAACTCTTGAGTTACACAATAAGAAATAGCTTTATTTTATGTAAAACATACACATTACTGCTATTTTTCTGAGCTTATTTACCCAGATCAATAAAGCCCAAGCTGCAGTTTGGGCTCCATCAGCAGCTCCCCACAATGGGAGGAACACACTTGCATCCTAACTCTGCTCACACAACCCGCAGGCGTTATGCTATTTTACAATGTGGTTAAATAGCAGAGCAATCTAATATTTTCCTAAAAAATAATCAGCATGTGTTCTCAGTGATGTTTCGCATTTGAGGGACAGTGTCTCTTGGCCAGAAAGGAACAGGCTGCCCAGAGAAGCTGTGGTGCCCCATCCCTGGAGGCACTCAAGGCCAGGTCGGATGGGGCCCTGGGCAGCTGAGCTGGTGGGGGGCAGCCCTGCCCACGGCAGGGGGTGGGACTGGGTGGGCTTTGAAGTCCCTTCCAGCCCAAGCCAGCCTGTGATTCTAAAATTCCTCCAAATCAGCTAACTCATTTTGGGCACTCAGTTCTTTTCCTAAAAAATGTTGCTTGCTGCATTGTACGTGGGATAGTCGTTACGGGGTGCTGTACGGATGAGCTGTGTGACTGACAGCCCTTAAAACAGGGAAGCGAAGTGTGCATGGAATTTCAACGAAATACCTGGAAACAGCTCTATCTTGAATTTCTTCAACCTGCTTTTGTGTAGGTTCCAGAGGCAGCTGATCACTAAAGCTGCAAAGCCTTCCCACCGGACAAAAGCAGGCAGCCCATTGGAGAGATAAACCTGTAGTTGACAAACATGGCTGCACTGCTGTGTGTGTGCGGTGCGGAACACATCGGCACGGCAGTGAAGTCTCACAGCTCGGGGGGGACACCCTCGCAAGGAAAGCCTCAAACCGAATTTTTCAAGCCCTTGGCAATGTCAGCCGTATAGGAACGCCGCGCAGTGCCTTGGCTTAGCAGTGCCTCCCCCGCGCTACACACACACTTTTCCCTCATGACTTCGCACGCTCCCCGTCCTCCCCCCTGCTCCCTCAGAGCACCAGCTCATTCATTGCGACCCTGCCGAACTTTACGGGCGCTCAGCAACCACGGCTGGGAGCGCTGCGGGGAGGGGGCATCTCAGTGGGGCTCCGTGGGTGTGCGTGGGTGCGAGCGCGGGGCGGGGCGGCCGGGGGCGCCCGGGGGGAGCCTATAAGACGGACGCGCTCGGCGAGGCGGGCAGCGGCAGCGATGGTGATGGGTAGCGGCGGGCGGCGGCTGCTGCTGGCTCTGCTGGCGGCGGCTTCGCTGCTCGGGGCTCCGGGACACGGCCAGCCCCGAGGTGAGGGCGCGGACGTGCTGGGGCGGGGGGTGCGGTGGAGTTTGTTCGCACCCCATGCCGGGGCCGGGAGAGCTTCTGGGGTGCCCGGGGCGTGCTCCTGTCCTTCCTCTTAGCCATCCCTTCGTCCGCTCTTCCTCCTTCGCTCTTTCCCCTCTTTGCCGGTGCCCTTTCTTCTCCCGCGGCGGCAGTGGGGCCGCCCTCTCCCTTTGTCGGGGCCGTGAAGCGGCGCGGAGCCGGGGCAGGAGGGAGGCACGGCCGGTGCCCGCTCCCCGGGGCCGCCCCGTCGCAGCAGAGCCCCCAGGGGCCGCAGCACTGGGTGCCTCCCTCCGAGGAAAAGGCAGAGCCGCGGGATGCCGCGCATTGCGCTAATGCGAACCAGATCGAGCTCTTGCTACGAGGGATGAGAAGGGATCCAAAACGCGGGAGGGAAGCGTGTGGTTGTAATGGATACAAGTTGCAAAAGTTTTCTTTCTTCGCACGTGGTTCTGTCCGGTGCGCTGCCCTCGGAGCGCTCCGTGCAGCCGAGCTGCTCGCATCCTCTTTGTTTGGAGAGCGGTGAGCGGCGTCTGTGCTGCGGGACTGAGGCTGGGCAGCAGCTCCGGGTGCGGGCTGCGAGGTACGGCGCTGACCCGCACCGGGTGCCCTCCTCTGGTTGGGATCCGGCCGCTGATCTGCCACCGATCCGCTCCCGGCATTGGTCCCTGGCCGCGACTGGGTTCGGTATAACAGAAGCCAAGAGTGGAAAATAGTTGGGAGGCATGTGCTGTGCAGATGCGTGGCTTGATATTGTTTAAGGTAAAGCGTGGCTTTCAAGATGGATGTAGTGCGGGAGATCAGCATCTGGCTGTTTGCACGCAGCCGTAAAAGCAAGCGTGGCTTTTAATATGTGTGTACAGAACGTCATCTTCAAAGTCAGGATGGCAAAATCGAACCCAAGCCAATTGCTAAGTCCATAAACTTCAGCTTGTAGATAAATAAACCATGCCTTGGTTGTGAGAACCTGGTTGTGTGAAGTGGCACGAAACACACATTTCACAGTTGTGTTTTCACGAAGTTCCATCTTCTCTATGTCAAATAACCTTAGTTCATGGTTCAAATGGTTCATAGTATGCTAGCAAACAACTAACGTACTTTCCCTTTTTTTTTAAGGATTGTCCTAAAAGCTGATCAGAGAGCCCGCACCTATTTTTTTTCCCCGAACATAAACTTGCAACGATCCTACTGCTGTAATCTGCTGCCGCTTTTGTAAGGAGTTTAGTACTGCTATTCCAGCTTTTGTGTTGCAGCTCACATGGTTGATCATATTGATAAAATGCACATTTTAATATCTGCTGATTGAAGATAGCAGTATGTTTGATTGCACCTAAGCCACCCCTCTTGGGGCTATTTAAATTAATTACCTGATATTTTTCTAGATGAAAGATCAGGTCAGGAGACCATTCCTCCTATTAGATTAAGTTGATGGATTTTTTTTTTTCTTTTTCTCAGTATGAGAGCACAGATTCACAGAGGAAGCAGTGGGCATCAAACCCCCCTGGTGGATTACTGCTTTTCCAAAACCAGAATTCCAGATAACTGAACCTAAAACAATGCAAGGAATGCGATGCAGATTAGAATGGCCATGTCTCTTGTGCAGAAAGTAAACAACTAAGGCTCAAGCTTGCAAGCATCACGATGATGTGAAAAGCCCTGTTGTGGGAATCAAAAGATTTCTTGGACGTCGGAATAATGGAGAATTTGGGGGAAAATGCACCTTGGTATGTTTGTGGAGAGTACATTGGTAGAGCTCTTTCAGCATTTCCTGTTTTTCTGCTGGTGCTTCTTTTGTCCTATCAGCAGATGAGGAAACTGGAGCATACAATGGTCTCGGGGTCTGTCAGAGAGTGCTGAAGTTCAGGCTAAGAAAGAGCAGCACAGAATAGTAAAGTTACTATAGCACACAGCTTTAAAGGTTAATGATTGGTTCTTTCAGCCTAAAGATTAATATCTACATACCTATAAAATTTAGTTGGCATTTTAATTGCAGGTATGTTGCTGAGGTATCCCCATCCTGTTGAAAAGTCAGGTCTGATTTTTCAATTGAGTTTTTGTATCCAGTAATGGGAGTTGTTCTTGGTGAAGCACGTATCAGTGGTGTCCCAATCCGGAAGAGAGCTGGTTTGCTGCCTCAGAAGCAAACAACCTTTTCAGAGGATTATGTAGCAGCTTTGCTCTGCGGAAATGCGTTCTTCACTATACTGAGGGTAACAGCGATACACGTCTGCGAAGCAGAAGGGGAATCCAGTTAATGACTGCACAGTATTGCTTTTATCTCTTAAATTTTGCTCTGCCACTGTCAGGTGATTTTCTAGTAATTAAAAATCATAGTTATCACCATTGGAGTTACAAGCCTACCCTACTTAAAGAATCTGTCTCAGTAAGTATGCTTAGGCTATGACTAATTGCAGAAATCATAACTTTTATGTTCAGCAACCACATTTTTTTCTGAAAGATAAGTGATAAGGCTTACTTATAAATCAGAACGTTAGAGCACTTGCACAGGAAGTGGGAGATTTGGGTTAATCTCCTTAGCTTGAGATTGTCTGAACCCACATCTCCAGTTTCTGAATAGAGTGCCTTATTGCCAGATTGCTGTGACAGGTAATGGGGGGAGAGGCAAGTCTGAAATCTCTCTAATACCTCTGAGATCCAGCTACTGTATAGTCAAGAATGCAAGTTCAAAGGGTGGAGAAGGAGAATAGGTAAGAGAAAATGCTGATGCTGGAGTTGAGTAGCTACAACTTTGTCTTCATGCCTGGGTAGGTAAACGGTATGGTCTTAGTTGCCTCACTACATCTTTATGTGTTTTGTGGATTGATATAATTTCCTCAGACACTTTTGAAAAAGAGAGCCAGACTTCCAGAATGTATTTGATTGGCAATAAATCATTGAAGAAAGTTGTCTTAAAGATGAGCTGGATTTTCCATTATCAAACACTTCCTGTATGAAATAATGAAGTGTCACAGGGACTTCTGAACTGCCATGCTGTCCCTTTTAGCTTGCTATATGCTAATGGCTTGAGAAGAACTTGTTTCAACTAGTCTTAAATACTGGATTCTTCAAGGATAATAAACCTGTGGCAAAGAGTGAGGTGATGCTTTGTTCCTAGAATCAGTTTCTGCCTGACTCCCAGCTGTCAGTGGTTGATATATCTTCTGAAATGGGAAAGCTTCTGTACCCTACAAAGATTTCCATTTCTTAAACATGTTTCTTTAACGTCTCTGCTGTGCTTCCACTGGTATTAATATTCTTTGCTAACAAGAGAGAACACCAGAAGAAACCTGAAGTCCCTTGCAACTTGTGGAAAGCCTGGAGGCAGTGCTGCTTGCAAATTTACGGTAAAAGACAGGAGACGGATGAGCTGAAAATATGGAAGGAGTCTGAGGCAGAATCCCTTAATGCTATGGTATGCTGAGAAAATTCCAGTTTTTGGCAAAACTGAGCAGAATGGTGAACTTTGAGTTTACACTTTCTGCGTGGTTTGGAAACAGTTACAGCAAACCTACACCCCTCATGCGTCTTCACCTGGGTTAAGTAACAGGACCACAAGATACTTATTAACTGTCTGCACTCAACTTGTTAAGCTATGTGATAACCCTCCTTTTCACAGGCACAAAGGAACAAGGTGGGGCAAGCAGGGTAGAAAGTGAGTCCCTCCAGGAGCCGTCTCATGATAGCCATCTGCCCACGGGATGGGGATAATGTTCATCACTGAGCGCTATGGGAGAAGCTTTCCAGTCTGGCTGCCTACAGGGGGTTATGGGACCTTGTATGGGGCATGGGAGAAGAACAGTTTGAGATTGGACAAGACATTATGGGGAAGGACCCCACAGATGGAGGGCCAAAGACAAGAAAAGAGGAAGAGAAAAGGAAGGGGGGGATCAAGGTGATTTGAGAATACAAGTATAGTGTAAAAAAGAGGAATAAGAGGATAGAAGATGTCAGTTGGCTGTAGACAAATATTCAGTATGCTTGTCTTTCCATGCAGTGTACCTCATAAGTACAATCTGTCTTGTCTTCTTACTAAACTGCTTTCCTGGGTCATGGGATCTGTATGCTTTGAATGTGAAGGTCTTAATCAATGGATAGGGAGCCATGTATTACAGGGACTGGTGTGTTTTGTGTGCTTGGCTGGAGATACTGGAGTGTGTACACGAGGTTGTAGGTTGTGTGGGTCTGTATGTCAGTGTGTGATCATTCCAGCTAGCTTGTAGGATGAGAGACTTACGAGCCAAGTTTCAAAGCAACCACGGTTTTGGGATGGATACTGTAGAGATCAGAAGGTCTGTGAGTTGGATGCCAGAGGGACCAGGAGATCAAGCACAACTAGTGGGGAGACTGGGATGTAGATGTTGACCAAGAGACTTACTACATGAGAGTGCATCTGTGCATGAGCCAAATGGAGATGAAAAGAACTGGGCCTGCTACTGGGTAGGCTGGGAGTCTAGGCCAGTTACTGAAGGGGTCCATACTGTGTGTGTGTGTGTGTGTGTGTGTGTGTGTGTGTGTGTGTGTGTGTGTGTGTGTGTGTGTGTGTGTGTGTTTGCAAGTGGAGCTGTGGGCCTGAGGGGCTCATATGCCCAAGTGTCAGCAAAGTGGGAGACCTGAGATCCAGGGGCCAGTTACTAGACAGGCTGAGTGTCTAGCTACTGAAGAAATCCACATTGCATTTATGTATGTATATGAATTCTTATTTTCCACTTACAGGTTTTATTCTGATCAGCTGGAGCAGTTAATAGGATGAATCTGTTAGTACTGCTTGCATTTGTCTGTCTTGGTTGACCTGAGTGACTGGCTATTTGTGTATGCATATATGGTGTGTTTGTATCTGAGTGTGTACATGTATGCCTACTGGGAATATATGGTCAACTTTACAACTGATGGGACTTGGGAGAGTGGAACTGCAACAACCTCCCTTCCACTGTGCGGCAGGATTCATCACGCTCCAATGTAACTGTTTAGTAGGAGCTATAGGTCTGGAACAATGACTTCTGCATTTTCTCTGATAGATGCAAGCTGTTGAGGCCTTAGCATGATGGACTTAGTTCTGTATGATGTTATACACAAAATTAAATTTTAGATTGCCCATCTACCAAGTCACCTTAAATGGAAGCCACAGTGCATATGTCCAGGTATGCTGCCTTTGCAGGTACCATTGTTCTGAAATAATACAGTTCACTAAATTCCTAAGAGAGAATACAAATGTATTTTGAAAACCATCAAAAAGAAATGGGTCTTGATAATACACAAAGAATTTGTGATGTAAAGATTAATGCAAAAGATAAGGAGTCTTAACTAGGTGCAAATTTGGATGATTGGAATCTACCTTCAGGATGAGATAAGAAAAGAATGAACCTGGAGAAATTTCTTTTTTTTTTTTTTTTCTGGTGCTCTGCACAGAACATCTTAGGCATTTTGTGGAGAAAACACTGAGATAGGTGTTGGTTGGAGGGTCCTAGATCTTGATTTTTTTTTTCTGTTGGTTCTTTTGATAGTAAGTTAGCACCAAAAAGCTGCAGAGTATTTTCTTCTTTCCCCAGAATGCAAAGGTATGTGACAGAAAAATCCCATGAAAGCATGCTAAATAGACTGAAGATTAAGATAAAAACATTTGTCTGTCATAAATATTTCTCCCTGTTCCCTGAGGGCTTAGAAAATGCATCTCTGGAAATTCAGAACTATCAGTGTGTTGATCGGTTGTTGGTATTTACAGCACTCTCACACAAGGTTCTTCTGATGGAGTTTGCCTTCTTCTGTGCCTTTCAATTTTTTTCTAAAGGGGTTAGACACCTGCTGTCCTCGAGGCATCCCTTTCTGACCATACAGAGAAATAATGTGTTGAAGTTTTACAAGATGAAATCGGTTAGGTCAGCTTGCAGGAATCATAATTTCTTAGCTGGCATAAACCTCAGGTGCACATCAATCAAACCTCCCATTATATATGTTTACATTTATTGAGTGACATCTCAGAGGCTGATCCTAGCACCCAAAGGCACTTTATGATGGGTATAGCACCCAGGCTTTGCGTTGTAATGCGTGTGCTTCATCTGGTGGAGCTGTAAGAGAGCAAAAAAAGGTTAGGTATATCTGTGCTCATTTTCTTTGTAGCTGGAGTACCTCTGTGAAAATTAGTGTTGCTTTAACACGAATTAACAGGGCAACTGGAAGGGTGGTGCATGGCAGTGAGTCTCATCCACTGCTGGGCTGATCACAGATCTGCTTTCTGTGAGCAGCTCAGCCTTGCATCCTGTGGGAAGCACTGGCTGTTGTGGGGCAATGGCCTCAGCTGGTTTATCCTGTCTTTTCTGTGCTTCTCCTACCAGTCATCCCCATTAATATCATGCAGTTGCTTTGTGTAGGCAAAGGTAGATTTGAGCTTTCAGCAAAGTTGATAAAAACTTGTTAGTTTTTGATGATTGTTTTTAAAAAAAATCAATTAATACAGTAATGAATTCATCAGAGTTATCCCCTGATCAGTTCCTTTTATAAAATCTCAGGTGTGACAGTTGTTTTGCAAGCATAAGGTAATGCCTTTCCCTGAGCTCATTTATTGTGCTGTGAGATCCAGACCCCCTCTGGATTCCCGCATGAGAATAAAGGTTAAAAAGCTGTTTAAGAACTGGTCTTCCTGAAGTGGAATCTTTATTTTCCCCTCAGCACTTCTTGTGCTTCTACTGTTGTTTTTCTCCAAAATGACCCTGAAGACAGGCCTATGTCCAATGCCTCCTTTATCATATTTGTTTATATAAGCTTTTATTTGCTGAATGGCTGCAGAGGCGATGCAGAACCCATACACGTAATTTGAAAGAACTTCTGTAGCCTTGATTTAATTGTTAGATGTTGTAGATCTGATTAAGTATTGCTAAACCATGCTACTCCTGTGCTGCCCCTCCACTGTCTCCTCCCCAGGCAGTCATTGGCCGGGGTGCAGGAGGGTACAATAGTCCTTGCTGACCTCTCACAGTTATTCTGGATCCAACCAGGAGTATCTAGACAAAAAGCACTTCAGTGAACTGATGAACATCCAGCTCCAGCATAATGCTTATGCCTGGAAAACCAATCAATCAAATTACACCTTCGCTGTTTGAGAGTTGCTTTACTGAAGGGAGAAAATCTGTTCCTGAAGTCACTTCTCTACTAATAAGATGGCTAAAAAGCCCACTAGTTTTTTCTTTTTTTTTTTTTTTTCGGTCTGATGTTCCCTTAACAAGCTTTTCTCATTCAAATGCATGAATGACTAATGCCTGCTTTGTTATACTCTGTGCCACACCATTCATATATTTCACTTGGCTTTTTAGTGCTCCTCTTTGTTCATATCTTGCATTTTGTAAGAGAGGAGGGAAAAAACGGTTGTAAATGTCTGCTAATGCCTCTGATGATTAGGTTGTTTCTTCTTTATTGGCTGAGAATGGCTAGATAGCAGAAGTTTGCAGTGAAGGCTCTTTGATTTGTCAGGGTCTGTGGAAACCGTGGTTTAAACTGGGGTTGTGAAATACATGCTGTTGAAATTTCTAGGATTCCATCCATCTGCTTCAGCCTGTTGAGTTGCTAAAGTGCATGCTAAGTGACTTCTACCAGAAAATACCCTTTAAAATATGCCAGAGTTGAACTTTTTGATGGGAATAGGAGGGATCAATTTAACTTCACTGACTTCGGGAGAATTAGCTGTGAATTTGCATTTGTCTACAGACAATTGTTCATTTATTCCTTCAGTAGTTGCTAACTAATGTAATTGTTCAGTAAGACACTGAAATATGCTCCTTTTAAATTGCGCAAGTTGCTCACTTTGCATTTACAGGATAATATATCTCATTTACAGTATAAAAAGGATCTTGACAAATGGAAAGCAAATCTACCGTGCATCTAGAACTCCATGACTTGTGAATAAACCTGGGCATTTTCTAAGGCTTATTTCTGGATATTAATAACTAATCTTGCAAAAAGTTAATAGAATTTTAGAAAGTATATACATTTTTTTTTGTTCATGCAAAACCAAGCTCTTACTGAAATGGATATATAAAAAGAAAAATGAATTTTAAGCTAAGGCTGACAAGTATGAAGTCCTATGACAATTTATCTTCCTTTAAGTACGTTTACAGCATATCTGCCATCATCCACCAAAAATTTTTCACTGCTAAAGCCATGCAGAAAATACAGAGTCAAATGAATGAACACTCTCTACTTAAAAGTGATCACATAAGGGACAGCTTAATTTCTCTTGTTTTTCATAATAATGGTGAGGACATATCTAATGGAAGAAATGACTGCAACTTCAAGCTGAGTTACGTGATGACTATCTTTCCATAGTGTATCAGTACAGCTATAGAAGGATTAAGGTTGGAAAGACCACTAAGATCATCCAGTTTAGCCATCAGCCCACCACCATCACGCCCACTAACCATGTTCCTCAGTGCCACATCTCCATGTTTCTTGAACACCACTAGGGATGGTGACTTTACCACCTCCATGGGCAGCCTGTTCCAATGCCTCACCACTTTTTTTGAGAAGTTTTTCCCAATATCCAGCCTGAACCTCCCCTGGAACAACTTGAGGCCATTACCTCTTGTCCTATTGCTGTTACCTGCAAAAGGACGCCCACCCCACCTCACCACAACCTCATTTCAGGCAGTTGTAGAGAGCAGTTGGAAGACCTTATTAGGTCTCCTCGGCCTCCTCTTCTCCACACCGAACACTCCCGGTTTCCTCAGCTGCTCTCCTTAAGACTTGTGCACCTGACCCCTCTCCAGTTTTGTTATCCTTCTCTGGACATGCTCCAGGGCCTCAGTGTCTTTCTTATAGTGAGGGGACAAAACTGAATGCAGAACTCAAGATGCAGCCTCACCAGTGTCAAATAGCAGGGAAGGTGATCATCCCCCTCTCCTGCTGACAGCAGTATTTCTGATACAAGCCAGGATGCCATTGGCCTTCTTAGCCACCTGGGCACACTACTGGCTCATGGTCTGCTGGATGTCAGCTAACACTCCCCCAGATCCTTTTCCTTTGTTCAGCTTTCCAGCCGTTCTGCCCCCAAACAGTAGGTGCAAACAATGATTGCTGGTGGATAACTGAATTCAGCATGTCTTAGCATAGATCACAGGTTGCCACAGTGATGCTCCAGTGATACGCATATACTCAGAAACTTTTTATTGCAGCTTCTTGTAAGGATCTGCTATTGCTGTGCTACCACTTCCCCAGTTAAAAGTGGATGCTGAGAAATACAGGTTTTGTTCTGTTTGGCAGGCTGGAACTCCTGGTGTGGTAATAGGAAAGGGGGATAAAAAGGGGCTACTCAATGGTGTAGTGGCAGGGAAAACATTCAGGTGTTTGTCCCAAAGTAGAAAAATCCTATTTACGATGTAGAACCAACCGATGCTACACGCCTACTCTTTAAAACTTGAGCAACTCTTTTAATTTCCTCCGTTCTTGAGAACAATGAGAAACAAGTGCTTCACACTTTTCACCTCTGCTTAAATAATTGCTTCATTTCCTATAGTAAATCAACAAAAATATTTGGAGTTTTTCAGGATTGAATGCAAAATGAGCAAGAGTCTCACAGTAGCATTGCTGAATTATAAAGTAAAGGATTCTGTTCTCGAGGCTGGTCTTCAGGATGTTGGAATTTTCTTTTAAAAAAATTTTTGGTTTCAGCCCAGTGTTCATAGTGCACCAGTGTTTGGTTGCTACTGATGGATGGGAGCACAACTGGGGCTGGGCTGGATAGGAAGAGCCACCACCATGATGGTGTGAGGCAGAGCCAGGACAGGTGCCTGAATTAGACTGGGGACTTAGTAATGTTAATGCAATACCATGTGACAGCCCATGGAAGGGTATACAACTGCGGGCAGTTGGATGGTTGCTGGTTTCTGCTCAGGGGCCACTGCGCATCAGTTGGTGGGAGATGAATAATGTTATTGTGGTAATATTAGCAATATATATTTTTACCATTGTCCTTTTGTTTCCATTTTCATCTTCTGTCTTAGTAAATAGCTTTTATCTCAATGCACGAGTTCAATTTCTGTGTCCAGTTCTCTCCCTCATCCTACCTAGGGGGCAGTGAGTGAATGGCTATGTGGTGCTGAGCTGCTGCTGTGTTGCACCACAGCAGACCTTTGGGCTGAAGTGCATCCATCATTCTTGTTTTCAAGCCAAAGGCAAAATACTTCCAGGACACTTGATTAAAATTCCATGTGTATGGCTGGGTTATTGAGCATTAATGGTAATACAGAAAGGAACTTTTTGTAGTTATATTGTTTTTTTGTAATTTTGTGTCCTTAAAATTATGCTTTCAAGATCTTACCCTGTGTGACACAGATGCCTTTGATTTTCATGAAGATATTTACCTTAAAGTAGAGAGGGTTTGGAATTGTAAAGGTTTGAAAGATCGAAAATGTGCCGTAGCTGACTTTTTAATTTTTGAAGTATGGAGATGCAAGAGGTGTCCCATGCATTTGTTAACCTCTGTGTCAAGACTAGCAAATTAAAGTAAACAAAGGAAGGTAACGGAATACTTTCTCAAATAAAATGCCTAGGGAAAAGGGCAGCAGGGTATATTTTTTTTCTTTTTCTTTTTCTTTTTTTTTTTTTAAAGCAGAACACCACCTCTATAGTATATTAAGCAGTTATAACTGGGAAAAAAAACTACAGAAGATATTTCCCAGTTAACCATTTAAATTGGAGATGACCATTCCATCATCTCTGCTGACAAAATTTTGCAAGTTTTGCATGTCTTAGGTGCTGCACATTTCAAATCATCCCTGCTCCAGTAAGCTAGAGGAAAGGCCTCCTTTCCACCCAGGAAGCCTTGGCATTGATACAGGGCTGTACGTGCTCCTGTAATGGCTTTGTGCCTGCTTGAAAGAAAATATTTTACTTCCGTGTCTGAGAAAAGCACATGGATTTGTAAAACAGGGAAGCTAGTGTTGCTGAGGTGCCAAAAACTCTTCAACTTGAAATAGCTTTTCAATTAATGGAAAATGTCCACTTACTTTAAATAAATGTTTAACTTCATCTGCTACACTTGTACACTGTAATATTAAGAGAATGCATACATTTTAGGAAAACAAAAAAAGCCTTACATACATACATTTAATTTTTATGTATGATGGGTGAATAACAAACTTCAGTGAACTAAGTGAAAAATACATTTCACAGTCACCCTATAGTGCTACTGCTTGCTGGTAAGGCTTGGTTTGTGATCACAAGGAGATGCCAGCAGCCTCAAGGGATCTTTCTTTGTGTTCATGTGGGAAATCATAGAGTGGCTTAGGTTGGAGGGGACCTTACAGATAATCTAGTTCCAACACCTCTGCCATGGGCAGCAGGGTTACCAATGACTAGATCAGGCTGCCCTGGGCCCCATCCAACCTGGCCTTGAATTCCTCCAGAGATAGGGCATCCACAACCTATTGGCAGTCTGATCCAGTGCCTCACCACACTCTGAGTTTAAATTACTTCCTAACATCTAACCTAAATCTCCCCTGTTCTAGTTTAAAGCCATTCCCCCTTTCCCTATCACTATCAGACCACATAAAAAGTTGGTCCTCCTTCTGCTTGTAAGCTTCTTTTCATTTACTGGAAGGCCTCTGTGAGGTCTCCCTAGAGCCTTCTCTTCTCCAAGCTAGACAAGCCAAACTCCCTCAACCTTTCTTCATAGGAGAGGTCCTCCAGCCCTTTGATCATCTTTGTTGCCCTTATCTGAACCCGCTCCAACAGCTCCACATCCTTTCTGTACTGTGAGCCCCAGACTTGGATGCTGCACTCCAGATAGGGCCTCACAAGGGCAGAGTGCAGGTGGACAATCTCTTTCCTCTCTGCTGGCCACGCCTCTTTTGTTGCAGCCCAGAATACTGTTGGCCTTCTAGGCTGCTCTCAGTGAGTTCTTCTCCCAGTCTGTACTGGTATCTGGGATTGCCTTGCAACACCCTGTACTCAGCCTTGTTAAACCTCATTTGATTCTTGTGTGCCTACTGTTTGAGCATGTCCGGGTCCCTCTGATCGTGTCCTTCCTTTCTATTGTATCAAGTGTACTACTCAGCTTAGTGTCATTAGAGCGTACCATCAGATGAGGGTACACTCAATCCCAATGAGTGTAATTAGGAAAGTGTAGAAAAGATGCAGTAACACTTTAAGTTGTGATACTGGATCACAGTACAGAAATGACTGAGTCTACTACACCTTTAATTTTTTTTCAGTCTAAGGCCCTTTAGAATTTGCAAGTAGTAACTATAAATTTAAAATTACAAGAGAGCTTACAGGTACTTGGGTCATAACTTCCACTTTATTATACTCAGTGTGAAGCCTAATGCTGCAGATTTATGCATGCAAATTTAATTAGGGTCAAACCCAGACATGATTTTCACTTACAAAAGACTATTGCCTCAGATTGAAAATGAGTTATGGGAAAGAAGCACTGGATGAGCTGTTATCTATTAAGATAGACATAGTAAAAGTTGGAAAAAAAGGTTGGTTTAAATCAAACATTAATAGGAACAACAATCTTTTGCCTCTTTGAAATTAAGACACGTCATAAATGGTGAATGACTAAGGTATCCAATTTTTGGCATGCCGATCACACTGCCAGTGCTACTGTCATATTCATCTAAGCTAATGTCTCCTTGGCTGTACATCAGCAAAAGTAGCAAGACACTAATGTAACTAATAGTATTTACCTCAAGTTAAGGTGAAAATTGTTTCCAAGATTAAAGTGACTTCAGGAAAATATCTATTGTGATACTTACAAAAAATAAAAACAAAAATGATACACTCCCAAACCAATGAGTACAATTTAGACTCCTCAACATGTGGAACAAGGTTTTGGTAAGCAAGAACTAATTTCATGGTCTAGCAGGTTTGTTGTTCCTTGGCAGCCTGCCGATCTATCAACTTTTGACTTTTTCACTTTGGTATGAATACTGTGGCAACTTCTGGGCAGATTCTTGATAGGATAACATGATGCAAAAAATGCTGCACTTAAAAGACACAACTGGACAGAAGAAATATTCAGTGTTATACTTTTTTCCAATACTGGTTTCAAACACTAATTGGTAATTAGCTCATCATCTAGACCAGGGCAGACCACAGGAGTTAAATTCCTTTGCTTATAGTGTAATAAGGCTCTTGTTAATAATGCTGAATGCACGTAAGCCACAGCAGAAAATGTTTGGCAGAGAAGCTCTTGTCTATCTGTGCAGAGGAAAGGACAGAATTTGGTCTTTGGCAATTTGTTTGTTCTCTGAAAATGTGCAGGATTCAAATGAAATGTTTCTGGTCACATTAACCTCTTCTAGTGTTTGTTTAGCTGAATTGTGATTTGCAGAAGGTTTCCAGAGTCAGAGGTACAAAATGATCAGCAGATTTTTCTTAAATCAGGGGTTTATGGCATTCAGCAAAAAGCTGTGAAGTGAGCTGTTTTACAGATAATCTGATCTCGAGCCCTGGGCCTCTGTGGAGTATACTTCTCTTTCATGACTGACTAGGCAGCAGTACAACAGAAAAGGATCCTTATTTACCTTAGCAATGCAAACTCAACTGTAGTGCTTTGCAAAGAAAACAGATATTATTCTGGGATGCATTAACAAAACTATCCAGAATTTATGAAATTTTTCTACTCCAGTTGGTGCTGACGTGGTTTGAGGAGTAACTGTTGGAGAGATGCAAACTGCCAAGAATTCAGAAGGATGAGAGGTTTAGAAAATTGACTGTGGAAAGACAAAAGCGTTGTTTCTTTAGTTTGGAAAAGAGAAAAGCGTGTATGATAATAGTGTCTCAGGTGATCAAAAGCTGTAATCAAGATCATGCAAGATCATGAATGGAGCAATGATGACTAAAAATTGGTAACCAATTTGAGTGATAAAGCACTCATATGGAGGAATATCCCTGGCTGGGAGTTCTTGAGAATAGAGTAGGCAAAACTACTATGTTCATCTATTCAAAATGGATTGAATTAAATAAAATAAATTGCTTGGAAATTATTCTCAGAAAGAATGGTGAGGCACTGGCACAGGCTGCCAACAGAGGTGGTGGATTCACCATCCCTGGAGGTGTTCAAGAACTGTGTGAATGCAGCACTGAAGGAAATGGGTTAGTGGGCATGGTGGGGTTGGGCTGACAACTGGACTAGATGATCTTAGAGGTCTTTTCCAACCCTAATGATTCTTTCATTTTTACGAAACTTAGTATCCTTGAGTAGTTTTTCTGTGATCGACACATTAGTCAGCTTTGCTCAACATCATGAGGAAACAAAGAGAACAAGTTCTAGGAGGAGAGAGTAGTCTGTCATGGTAGTGAGGATTTATTCTTAATCTGAAAGAGTCATAATAATGCAAATTCAAATTTGTAGATGTGCTGGTAATAAAACTGTACATCTTAATTGGGTCATGTAAATTTTGTGCTGTGCTCACAGAAATTCTGCTCTCTGTATAACTACAGAAAAACGATTCATCCTTTTTTAAATAATTTCTAAGCTGTTAGCTCTATGAAGTGTGGTGTGCAACTTCATATGGGTTGTTGCTGCAGCTAACACATATTTTTAATGCAACAACTCCACAATAGGTGTTATAAAGGCAAGTTGGGTATTACACCACAGACTTCTTGCTGATTATAGGAATTGATTTGGTGCCTTAATTCCAGCAGTTAATTTAAGCCCATTTATTTTGGGGAAATCAGCCCACATTTTCATTGTGATTACAGAACAGGATTCAGATGTAGATATATAGACATGGGTAAGCTAGGGATATTTTCTGGTGAAGTAAAATGAGGGTTGATCTATTAAGCATGTGAAGAATCTGAACCCACGCATGATAGTTCCAGCGTGTTTATTTAGTAAACTTACCTAGTCCAGAGTTTGAGTAAGACAGAACAACTGCAACAAAACTGCGCTATTGAAAACTGGCAGAGAATGTTATAAAGAATGTGACCTCAACTTCTGTAGTATAATACTATAATGTATTTTATACACTCTAAAATTCTGTGACATTTTATTGCATTTTGTCCCCAGCCATTTTTGTTTTCCTGAAGTGCGACAAACCATTCTGAACAACTGTTACTGTGTCCTCTGCAAATGTTTTCAGTAAATGGTGAATCTGTTGCTAGTGAACAAACTTCAACATTGTCTGCTTGTCATGAGCCAAGGATTGCCTTACATTTTTAAAAATATTAATTTGCAAATGAGATTAGTCTCCTTTCTGCTTCCAAGATGTGACACAATAAAAAGCTTACTGTTACTGCACACATCAGCTCTTTATGTTTTTTAAGTCACATTTACTTTATTCACTTGAATTACTGCTTTATTACACTCAGCACACACACAAAAAAGGGTGAAAATCAAGCTGCTGCTTTGCTGAATGTCTCAGCAAAACTGCTCTCTGAAGTCTGGTTGGAATTCTTCTTTGTGTACACTGCTGAAAAATGCAGGAAACATTGTCACCTTCTGGATTCTGTTCTTGGCTTATTTTAGATAATCTTCTCCATTTATTTCCTATCAGCTTGGTATTCTGATTTCTTAAAAAAGAAAAAAATCACCTCCCTAATTTATTCAATTTTCTGGGGTTATCAGACTAGTTAATCTGATATCAAGTATCAGATTAGTTATTCTGAATTCAACAGGAAGCTGTTTTATATGTGGCCTTCCTGTGAGAAACTTCACCATCCCTGCTATGTTTATCAAGATATGAAAAGTAATATTATCTTTTTCATGCTTATTGAACATATTTGCTGGCATAGTGAAGCCTTTGTAAAGCAGAACTCCCATATGTATCCTTCTGTTTGTACAACTGTGTTTGTAAAAGAAATGAATTTATTGAAATCAGCTGTGACTCTGCTAGGGAGGTTATTATTCTATGAATCTCTCAGTTAATCCACATACCATCTGTAAAAATGGAAGAGATATGGTTTCACCCTGCCTATCGATCACATTGCGAGAATCCACGCAAGGCAAACATATTCAAAAACACAGACAACCCATGGATTTTGGCAAAATGCGCAAAACCACTACTCTCTACTCCTGTAATGGAATGGTGGTGATGGACTAATTTCTAATCATTAATCAGGTCTGGAGTTGAGGTTTCATTCGTATCTAGCTGTGCAGCAGACAGACAGTGGCTGTAAATTCCCCTGGGGTTTGCTGGAAACTCAGAACTCTGGAAACATGCCCCAAATCCTTAAAATTCTTTGCGGAGAAAACATCAGGGCTGCCCAATAGCCTACACCTGGAATGAAATAAACAGTGAAGAAAACTTATAAAACCACACAGAATTAAGAGTGAAGGAAAGACGGATGATGGCACTCATCTCTGCAACAGGGAACTTCTGTAGACACATATTTCAAGTAGAATAATTCCCAAAGAAATGCTGGCCATATGACCAGCCATAACCTTTATGATGGAGAGATGGATGGGTGCCCTGCTTGCATACCCCTTTTACTTATGCAATGATGTATCTCAGTCCATGATGACTTTATGTGAACTGCCAGTACTTTGGATCCACCCCAACAAGCTGCATGCTCCAACTGACCTATTCATTCTGAAGGATTAGAGTTGGCAGACACATAGAAGCACATAAATGCATGTTGACTACCTCACCTACCTAAAAAGTTTTTGCCTGTCTTTCTTTTCCCTGGCATATTGCATGCTGATCACCTACCTGTTCAACCATCATTCAAATACGTTGCAACTGACTTTATTATGAACAAGCCTTTTCCCTGAATTTCATTGAAATATTAACATTATGTCCTTCACCACAAGGTCTGCCTGCTGAGCTATAACAACAGCCAATTCTAATTTTTAGATTCTTCCTTGACACTTCTTTAAGGGCCAAACACTGTATAGTGTTAATATGACAAATTCTACCATATCCAAATAGCATACTGCCTTGTTAGGGGTTTGTTTCCCTCCATTTTCTCTGAGCCTGGGCTTTTACCCCTCCCCCTGTAGGACAGCCCTGACTGACGTAATTTTGACAGTAAGCACTGAGGCACTCATGTTTTTAGTTTTCTTGTAGTTTCAGTCAAATATGTCGATTATCCCAAATCCTTAGAAATGAGCGCAAATTGCTCAAATGTTTAATGAAGTCATGCTTTGCATCTGTGCTGAATTGATGAACCAATTGTTATTCTGTATCAAGGTCAAACTAGCATCTACACAGAATTCATTCTCTGGCATTGGAGAGTGTGAATCTCTGGTTTGAGGCAGCTGAGTAGCTGGGAAAAAATGAAGTTAAAGAGTTTACCTTATCATGAATAGCGTTAGCCAGCACCCAGAAATAGACGAGTTTCTTCAAAAATTCTAGCTTTTCTTGGGTCTGCCACAGTTTCTTTCAAGATGATGGTTGGTAATTCCCAAACAGAGGAGAGTTCAATGGTAAAAAGCTGACATAGCAAGTGCTTATTTGCAAAATTTGCTACAAAGTATTTTAACAGTTGAAGTATAGTCGATCAGGCTAGATTAGTGACCTGAGAAGCAATATCTGAATGCTACAGATTGTTGCCATCCAGATAGATGTCTCTCAAAGCTCTTTCAAAGCCTTTTAGCTATGATTGCTTAATGTGATAATGGAATTTGATAGCTCAATAGTGAGGCAGTGACGATTTTGTATCCCTTCCCTTCCTTTCTAGTGGCAATAAGTATGATAAATCCAATTCAATCAATCATTTGCGCCAGACTTCAGAATGCAAAGTTGTTCTGATGTAGAAGTTACATCAATGTTTTTAGGAATGCAAACATAATTTCCTAAAAGTTTAGTTTAATGCTGCATGGTATCTTCTATCAGAGTTATATGTGGCTTATGGTCACTTGGATTTTAAAGCAGGGTATAATGACAGTCACTTATTTATCTGTAAGTGGCTTATTTAAGTGACTGCTTATGTGGTGATTTGTCTTTATCATACCTACTTCTCCCTAAGAGGGGTGAAAATGTATTTTAAAAGATGATTATATTCCTTTTTTTTGATCTTTTTTTTTTTTTTTTTTTTTTTTTTTTTTTTTTTTTTTTGCAGCAGAGGAGCATCTTGACGTCACCATTATCAGTAATCAGTTATTTTCTTAAAGCTTTTCTTAAGAGCAGGCTGGATGCCTGAAGAGGAATGATGTACTGTAAAGATGCAAATCATTTCTTTTAAATTTGTCTCTTTTTTTCATTTTGTTTATTGCAGATACTTGCCCTTTCTTTATAAATCAGCTTGTAGGCTACTCTCAGTTTCTACTGAAATAAGTGGACACACCTCTGCAAATTGCTGTTAAATTTGATTACATTAAAGAGAGTCTGAGGTTAATGTAATCAGCTAGCATCTAAAGAGATGTAGCTTATTCCAGCATGAAGCTAATAACCTTATTTTTTGTTTCAATCCTGGGACAAAACCTCAGTGCAGTTCAGTTGGATTGGAATGCCCTTTCTTCTTATCTCTGTGAGACCCAGAAAACTTGCTGTGAGATCTTAATGGCATCATACTAGTATTCATTTCATTATCAATCAGTAAATTTGATAAATGTCAGTGAGATGCTTGATGACAAGCAGACAAAAGGGCTCAGTCCAGTGTGAATGCTACAGTGTTCGAACCTGATCTGAGTTTGGGATTATGGAATAGAATTTACCTAGGACAGCGCTTGCCATCAGCACTTTTTCTTCAGAGCTTTGCTATTCCTTTGGCACAAATCTGTTGACTAAAGGTTATTGTAGGCAAATTACGCCACCGTAACAAACTACCCTGGAAACAAACGGTAGTGCTACTGTGTAATGTGAGTGAAGGTAATGAATGACCTGGAAAGTTAATTGGTAGTTCTTGAAGGCTGGCTGATAGATGCCTATGTGAACAGTAATGAATACTGAATACAGAAGATTTTAAATGGTTAGGGATTAATGTAAAAGAGGGTACCATCTTCCTAATGAGAGCTTTCTTATATAGTAAAAAAATGGAAGGCTGCATTTCTGTTTACCGACAGCTGTAATTCTGGAGCAATACTGCACCAACACTGTAGTTAACAGAAGATGAGTGTGCAGAATGCATGTTAATGTAAGAAGAGCCTTACCAACAGTATATCCTCCATGTCTTCATCTGCATCAGATTTAGGTATAATGAGAACAAGGTGTATGCCCCAGTCTAGATTTAACTTAAATGAAGTAAGGATTAAAAATAAATAAATAAAAGCTCTATCTCCCTCCTGCTAAGTTTTGAACACAACACAATTGAAAACACACTCTTTATTACTCATACTGTAGTGAAGTAGGTTAGAGTTTAACCACGTTTTCTAAAGCTGAAGTCAGCATTTGAATAGCACTAAAAGTTTTCTCCAGCCTTCCCAGAGTAATGCAAATACTAGGCAGACAAAAACACTTTAAATCAAAGGAATATTAAATTCTGCCTTGTTGACAAGGACAGTTTAGAGAAAACCAAAATATTAATACTGCAGTCTTGCTATATATGTTGAAGGTTAATGGACGAAAATAATTTGTGTAGTTGTACACACTCAAAAAATATTTTCACAAATGTGCCTTAATATGCCTGATTTTTTCACTCCTTATTACAGAAGAAAGATAACAAAAAACTTTCAGAAATGTGCTTTTGATCCATTGTTATTGCAACAGTAGCAATTCTTCCAGCACTCTTAATAGGCTGTACCAAGACTTCAGCTTTGATTTCAGCCCGTCATATTTAATCTCAACACACGGGTCTGTTTTTTCCAAAATTGGTTCTCCTTTTCTGAATTATTTCTCAGTAGAAATGGAATATCTGCGTTGTGCTGATGGATGCAAACTTAACCATGCAGAAATAACAGCTTTTTAGATCAAGAAAGAAGGCTGAAAAATAATTACAAAGTTGCTGAGAAGCTGTACATACTTCTTTCTGCCACCTGAAGTATTCCTTAAATTTTATGTGTAGCCTTCAAGTTCAAGTAAAACTTCACTCCATTTAGAAGATATGAAGAGCTCTGAAGCCAGTAACAGCAGTCTTTCATTACTCCTGTGCACAAGAGCAGCACCTTTTGAAAGTATGGCAAAGTGTGTAAAGATTAATAAGCAGCAAGTCAGCTCTCCCTTAGAATTTACACAGGTTTCAGAAAAGCCCAGAGCAAAGGTCTAAAACACAGCCCTTAAAATGCAGGAGCGAGGAGCATGTCGCTGAGGGTGGTGGTGTTTCTGCCCCGAGGAGCTCAGGTTAAATGCCATTTTCCACACAGGCAGCAGGCCAGTTTACCGCCTGGTTTTAATCCTTTCATAATGTGGCAAGAAGGTTTAGTATCTGGAAGAGAGCTCTTTCAGATACTTCTCAGGAGGGCTGGGAGATCCCTGTGGCTACAGGGCTCCCTGGGTCCATCAGGGCCTGACACTCAGGGCCTATCCCACCCCCTCAGACAGGAGCAGGGCAGCCATGGGGAACCTCCCTGGCAGCGCCTCATGACTATGATGATTGATGTGCTGGTGTCAGATTGCTATGATAATCTTTTCACAAAATAATCTGTTTCCATTGCATTTTTCTGCATCTGTGTCTCTAAGGCTAGAAGCTAATTATGATGCCCTGCATATTCTGAGATCTGTCTCATAACCGTGTCTGTATTTTGCTTGCCTTAACACTGTGACTGATAATCATCACTTGTTTCAAGGCCTGTTTCCCGCCATTTTGAACCTGGCCAGCAATGCTCACATCTCCACCAACGCCACCTGTGGGGAGAAGGGACCAGAAATGTTCTGCAAACTGGTTGAGCATGTCCCAGGACGGCCACTGCGCAACGCCCAGTGCAGGGTTTGTGACCGCCACAGTGCCAATCCCAAAGGCAAGTTTCACTACTTTATTTTTTATTTTTATTTGTTTCATTGGTTGTTCTCTTTGACTGTTCCCCATGAGTACAAAGCACGCTGGGGTCAAATACTTTTCTGTCTCAGTCTCTCTACTACATGAGTGAAGTTGCCTTTAAGTAGAGGACTGACAGAAAGAGCAAACACCTTAAATCACTTTTAGGTACTGTTGAGTGCTTTATGGCAGAAAAACATTATACTCTGCATGAAATAAATGTGCTGGGTCAGAGAAGATAGTTTCAGGTGAATTTTCCAGAAATGTTTACTTTTTTCTTTCTTTCTTTCTTTTTTTTTTCCTCTTTAAAACAGAGCAGCACCCAATTTCCAGTGCAATTGATGGTACCAATAATTGGTGGCAAAGTCCCAGCATTCAGAATGGGAGGCAATACCACTGGGTGACCATCACCTTGGATCTAAGGCAGGTGAGTAACATTTACCTAAGGGTCACTTATTGAATGCAGGATATAAATCTCTGCAATTAATTCTACTTTTTCAGTGTTTAGATAGTAGGACATCTAATAGTCATTTAATAGCACATAGCTAAAGCTGGATAGTTAAAGCTTAAGCAAATTGATTTAAAACAGATGTGTTTTTCAATTGTTTTTAAAGAACATCTTAGATACTTTATTCCTATCAGCCTGTAGTAAAAATGGCTCTGTTTTCACAGGTTATTGTAATTCATGGCAGAGCAACAGTTGTACATGTGCAGATGAGAGTTTACACCAGCGTACCCTTTGTCTTGATAACCTTCCTCTGTTTGTCTCTGCTATCTTTCCCCCAGTAGTCCTCTGATACTCTTTTTCTCTGCTTTTGGTATCATGCAAGTTGCTTGAGGTCTGGATTATCAAAGACATTTTTCAAGAAGCAAACAGTGTTTGGCAGTTAATGGCAAAACTGGAAGTATTTGCCCTTCTAGCTCCTAAATTTAAACTAGTGTCTAGTTTCCTCTTTAATAAGAAAGCAGAACTATTAGGAAAATAATCACAGGATCTTTTGTCAGTGACAGAAGGTTTGGATGGGACTTCTTCATTTGAACAGTTGAATTTGTTGTTAGTTTCTAAATGGACAAACAGGAAAGGAGAATGAAGGAGGGGGTGATGACTTCATTATTTTCCTCCTAGAACATTTTTACTTTGGAAACAGACCAGCTGAGCTGCCCTCTAAATCTTAGCCCTGTTGATGTTTCTCCAAACATGTATCTTTCCTCTCCTGACCCACACTCAATTTCACTAATTTGATTTGAAATGTTTCCCCCAAGGGGCCTTTCTTCTGTGTTTTCCTTAGAGAGCTTGAGAGAGAGAAGGCATGTAGGGCTCTGCAACTCAAATGTAAATTGCTGCTTTTCAAGAAAGGATTTGGTTAATAAAGTTTGCTTGAAGTCAATAAGTTATTGGAGCTGACTTGGTGTGCTTATTTTAAACAAGTCAGCACTAGTGAAAAATAATAAAGAAAAGTATATGAAGGACCTTAGTGATTTTAGGAACTGTTTACTTAACTCATTCACAAGAAAATTTGTAAAAATACTCTTCTAGGACCTTTAAAGATATTCATTAACATTTCTACGTTTTTATGTTTCAAACTTTGTGCATTAAATCTGTCAAGTAGTGTATGAAAGTAAACATGGTATTTAATGTTCCTTGACAGAATATATAATATATGAATACCCTTTTTAGTGTGAGGAATGACAATCTGCTTATTACTTATGATTTTTGAATAATTACTAGACATTATAACAATAAGAGGAATTGTGTTTATTTGCGTTGTTGCTAACGTACAGCATAGATATACAACCCAGTGATCAGGTTGGTGAGGGCTGCAACATAGCCTCAGCTGGTGAATGAAGGGGATTCCCTTACCTGATGAAAACTACTCCAGTTTATCCCAGGTATATATATTCTGACCACAGTCTGTCTCTGTTGTATTTGTCTTGTCACTCAAAGTTGAAGGGAGCAGAGAATACTCCCTCAAGTAATATTCTATCTTACATTTAGTATATTTTGCATAAAAAACATCTGAACTGAAGAGCAGCTTGATGGAATCTCATTAAGAACAGAGGTTGGCTAATGAAATCAAGATCAAAATTGCTGTTTTGACCTTTCTCCATCAGCATTTCAGTGTTATTATAACTAATACTAAACATTTTATAAAGGTAGCCAGTGGCTACGTCACAGTTTTGTAGCTCACATGGATCATAAAAACTAGGCATGCCTTTTGCTCTTTCTGGAACCAGATGTATGATAGTATTTCCTTTTTTTTTTTTCTTTCCATTAAATGTATGGCAAAAATCCAGAGCACGGGAAAGAGTAGTTTAGGAATGAGGCATAATATTGATGTACATGATACCAAGATTTGATTTATGATCTCACGCTTTCTGTGCTGGCGATTCTACAGAAACAGAATCCACAGCAGTAGTTATAGACAGAAAGAATGTTTTGCCTGACTTCTCCTCTGGACAGCTTCTTTGCAATATGATGATGAATTAATATAAATGCTGACTATTATAAATGTCAGTAGTGTACTTGTGCCAGCTGTAAAATATTTCACCATCACAGCAATAAGAATATTTTCCTTAGTATTATTCTGTTTCAGACTTTCAAAGGTATTCAAGAGTGCTTAGTGCTAGACATCAGAAAGGCAAAAGTCTGTATACCACAAAGTTCATAAATTGTGGAGCAAGACCCCCAGGTATCAAGCTGTGAAAACATCTCCACTTCTGATTAAGTCATTACTCATGAATATTTCATGAATACAGGATTACCACTCAGAGACTGATATAAGAGCATTTTGCAGTTTCTGATATTAGAAAGTCAAATACAAGGTAAATAATATTATAATATGATTTCTACAGAGCTTTGCTCTTGAAATCACTTGGCAAGAAGTGTAAGGACAAACCCTTTGCTGATGTAAAAAGATGCATACTATTCTCTTGACTTAGGTAGAGCAATATTAATTTGTTGTACATGGCAAGTTTCTTTAAAGCACTTTTGTTGCTGTAAAACTGATGTTGCAATATTCAGTGTACTCATCTGTACATTCTTATAGTACAATTCTTGAATAAAATTAACATCTTCTATTCAAAAATAACGGTTGCACATAATGAATCAAAACCAACCAGAAAAGATTGAGATTAGTTTGTACTTTTAGCATTACAAACCTTTCAGAGCAAAATGTAGCAGACAATTGATAGGCCTCAGAATTTCTTACTGAAGGGCTTTGTAAGGGACCTTAATCCCAGGCTGATACTCAATATCCCTGCATGTAGTCTTTTAGTCTTTTGAGGGTTGGCACAGATTCACTTCAGACATTTTTGATTCAGAAAATAAAATCAGAGAAAATGAAGTTTTTCTTTTAACCAGTTTTGTATGCAGAAAGGATTTTGTAATTAAAATGCAGACTAATGTTAGTTGCAATAAGCATTTTCACCACAGGGCTTGTCATGCTATTGAAAAACACACTTAGCTGTTTTTCAGATTTCCTTGCTGTGCTCATCCTGAAGGAGAAATTTAGCTGAATTTATAAAGGTTAGGAGGAACCATTCTGCCAAGACCACTGCATTACTTCAGACTTGTTTATTTGAGGTCTGTTGTATTATATGGTTTACATTACGCCAATGTGATTTCAGTAAGGTATACAATAGGTTACTGACAATGATCCTGAAATTTTAAAATTATATCTTTCAGATATATATTCAGATATATTTTGGATTTTTTTCAAGATCTGGTAGAGTTTGGGTTTGAACTGGGATGTAGATTTGAACTAGTTGGTTTGGTACTAGTTGGTACCCTTGTTCTTAAAAGGTTAAAAAAATTCTGAAATTTAGAGAAAAAAATCTGGTGAACTCATCTTTAACTGTGGAGATTGGGCCTCAAATACGTACAGTTATGGAAAGACATCATCTTCCCTTACTGTTCTTTCCACTGATGTAAATTGAAAAATATAACTGGGAGTCTTTATCTAAAAAGACTACAGGGAAAATTGTGCTTATCAGAACCTACGTAGGCTTCAGAGCACTGAACATGCACTTGGAAAACGGAACATTTGGCTAGCATCTGCTCTGTGGCCACTGCTGGCTGAGTGTTAGGGGAAAGAGAATGCAAAATTTCTTGATGAATGGGGGAGGGGTTCATTTACGTATCCGTTTCAAGAACAAAGTTCTTGATGTTGCAGGATCTGAGTTGAGGAAAACAAGGTCATTAGTAAGGCTAAATAAAGCAGAAGTGATGTGTTGGTATTGCTGCTACGAAGAAGGGGCTCTTCACGTACAAGTTTATTTGGCTGATCTTTACAGTCAGGATTGAAATGCCTGTAAAATGATGCTACTAATCTATGGCAGCTTGGTCTCTGCTACCTTGCTTTGGCTTACCCTTTTTACCCTTGTATCTCAATAAGGAAATGAGTTCTGGGAAAGCTATACAGTTAGATTAAGGCATACAAATCATTAGCTCTTGCCACATGGCTCAAGTTTATCACGTGGCCAGTTGATGGGCAGTGAATGAATGGGCTGAGTGGTAAGAAACTGCCTTTGGTGATGTTCAGATGTGGAGAAGTCATTAAAGTTAAAATCTTTAAGGAAGTGCACTGAGGGCATTGGAAAGTCAGTTTGCTTTACATGGAGCTCCTGGTTCAGATCTGTTTTGGGTTGCAGAGGCTATGGGATATGAGGTCCCTCAAGCCCTAGCTGACATTCCTTGAAATGTATTAATATGCAAACATTGGGGACATGTGGATCCCTTCTTCCAGCTTCAATCCCTTGTTAGGGAACATAATCTCTGAGAATATAACACCTACAGAGAGGTTGTATTCTGACTTCTTGACTACAGGAACGCTCATGCAGTATCCTTTCATTTATAAATGCAATATCCATTCTTCTAAGTAATTTCAGAGGCTGACAAATCATTTTGATGCTGTTGATATTCAGTATCCTGTAAATTTACTTAGGAAGTACTTTTAGGTATTTGTGGTCTACGTGTGGGAGAAACCTGAGAAACTTCAGAGGGAAAACAAGACAATGTTTTTTACACAGTCTGACTACACATACTTCATTGTCTGTAGAACAATTCCTTGTTTTATGAACGCCTTTTTTGGGTTCTTGGTTTCAAATATCTTCATTTCAGCTCTTGGTGAACTGTAGACATGCAGGAAAAGTCAATCTCCCACTGACTTGAAATGTTGTAACATTAAAATGAACTGCCCAAGGAGTTGCTTAAAAATACTTTTATCTTTAACTGGCTTTTTCCCTTATCCTCCCTCACCAAGAAATTCAATATTTAAAATGAATGCAACCTAAATACTCTTGTGTGAAAGTATTTCTGCAGCAGTGCCTGCAGTTAGTTTGTGATGAAAGATAATTCATTATTACTGGTTGAAACTGGATTTAAAACTAGCTACATCAGCTGCAGAATATAATGGGTCTTGAAAAATCTCCATGTAATCAAAAGTAGAGCATTTGTTGTTCAGCCAACTGTGTAATAAGTAGGAAAGTAGTTTAGTTGATGATAGCAAGCAGAGAATTAAAATAAATAAAATGAAAATCAGACCAGCTGAACATCAAATTTAAAGTTATGCCTGATTTTAATAAAATCTGTGTTTGATTTTTAAAAACATATTCAATCTAATAAGTTAGAATTTGAAGGTAAGTATCACCATTTTCTTTTCCTTCTGAAGTCTGCAAATCTCCTAAGCAAAGCTCTGGTCACTTAAAGAATGCTTTGTTTCAGAAGTAGTCTCTTGAATTGCACACAAGAAGTAATTACTACTTATCTCTGTGTGCTTGTTTCCCTACTTGACAAAATCAAAACCTAATCAAACAAGCTCCTGTACTTAAAAATGTCTGAAATAAATGGTTGTGGCCAAAGTGGAGCTCAACATGGTATTAATACTGCACACACAGATGGGAGTTATTAACCAGCCAACCAGGCAGTCCACTCTAGTGAGACTACAGACCTCTGAGATGGTTAAGCAACATTTTATTTTTCTTTTTTCTACATGTGGTTTGATAACACAGTGCTCATAAAACATTAATTTCTCATGAGGAGTCTTATCAATATGCAACAACAGCCTTTTGTGAGGTAATGTAGTAGGTATTAGGTAAGGAGGAAGATAGTAGTTTTGGAGAAAATGCCCTTCAGTGTTAGTGGCTGATGCTGTAGCAAGTCCAGGGCTAGTGCAGGTTATTTAGCTGCCGTGACAAGGTCACTTAAAAAGCTCTCAATTACACATGTAGCTGAGAGATTCCATACTTAAGAGCTACTTCAATAACATTATCATCCTTATATTTGTCACATTTACCTGATTTATCTGTGTACTTTTTCAGCAGTGTTTGTAAATAACTTTACAAGTGTTGTTAAATAGCTTTAACACAGAATGAAAATGGAATGTGCAGAGATTTTTAATATAGGATGTAAAAAGCTTATCAGAAATGTTCTTACTGAGAGGATTAAACTCCCAGCTAAAATGTGAAACAAAGAGTTGTTTGGTCTGCAGCTGTTTCAAAAAAAGAACCCACTTTGAAGTCTTCAGTAGTTCAGAAAAGCTAAATAGAAGGAATGTTGTTCCCAAGTAATCCTGAAATAAATGGTGTGTATATATATGTATATATCAGCTTGCACGTTAACACAGTACAAATTGAATACACTTGGTATATTTTGATGTTTTCTTGTAATGTTCAGAGTTTTGATACATATTTCCATTAGTATCATAAAATATTAATCTAGCCTCTGATCAAAAAATTGTCCAAAAGTTTTTGTCTAGTGCCACTCTACCAAATTTTACCTTCTTCCCTGGCAAATTATATACTGCTTTTAAAATTTTAGTTAACTTGAGCACCAAATTGGCCCCTTGTGGTCTTCTGGAGCCAAATGAAGTGTTAAAATTTTTCCCTTGCATTTTTTTAGGTCTTTCAAGTTGCATATGTCATCATCAAATCTGCTAATGCTCCACGACCTGGAAACTGGATTTTGGAACGCTCCATAGATGGCACAGAGTTCAAACCATGGCAGTACTATGCAATTAGCGACACAGAGTGTTTAACTCGTTATAATATTACACCAAGAGTTGGGCCGCCAACTTACAAGAGAGATGATGAAGTGATCTGCACCTCTTATTATTCCAGACTAGTTCCCCTGGAACATGGAGAGGTATGTTCGTTTTTGCACCTGTGGTTTGTGAGTATGAGCTCAGTCTGATTAAGACTTGAAAACATTTGAATCCCAGTTGTAGAGTTCAACAGCCTCAGCACTACCAGATGATCTGTTATTCTTCCTTAATGATACTATCTTTACATCATATACCAGTTTAGCAAGCTTTTGAAAGTTGGGGTAAAACATGTCTTTCACTCCACATATTCCTACTATTCAAGTCTTTATTGTCCCCCTTCACATAATTTGATGGTGGTTATTAACTGTGTATTAGTAGTTCCTTTATTCTATAGACAACTACAACAGAAGTTCTATGTTCTGCCAGGTTTTTCATTTAATAAAGAAAATTCCTGTCTTAGGAACACCTGGTTGTGAGATAAAACTGTAAAAACTGTTGAAGTGCTCGACACAGCTGGAAATCCTAAACTAGCCTTGGCATTGTTTCAGGGACCTCATATAATTAGAAGAATTATGAGTTGTGCAGCCTCACTGTTGACTGTTCTTTCTTTTAGCAAACTCTATTAATGGTACTTGTGTAATTTATGTCATAGAGGCAGCCACATAATGAAACGATGCATTAAAACCAGAGATATACAGAAAATTGGGTGGCACGTGTATAATCAACAGCACTATCTGGAACATTTCTAAATGCAATAACATAAAAATATATCAGAAACATAAAAAAAAAAAGTCCAAATTAAATTGCTCTGCACTGCATGCATGTTGTTGTTCACAAAGAACAGACTGCTCCTTTGTAGCTGGAATTGCAGACAGGAGGTTTCCCTGCACAGAGAATCTCATAACCTATATTTGTGAATCTTGGCACTCTTTTAAGAATATGTATTATTAGTGCTTCATAATTGGTTCTGGTCAGCATAATGAACTTAAATATGAGGTTCTAGGAAGTCCTGCAAATCAGATGATCTCTACAAACATCTGCTTGTTTTTAGCATTTGTTAGCAAGCTGCTGTTCTATACTTTGCTTGTACTGACTGCTCTGGTCTGAGAGAACGAATAGGGTAAAAGGACCACATGTCTAAATGTGTATGTAACCGAACAACATTTGAGCTAACTCAGACATTCTGCCAGGTTGGCTGCTGGACTTCTTACAGGTTTAAAGAGGTATAACAGCACGATTGTATACTCTATTAACCTGATCTATACTGCTTGAAAATCTGCTTCCAGAAATTTATGTTGTGAAGTCAGAGTTTGTGGTAAATTCCAAGGCTAAAACAACAATTGCTGGGAAATGATCTTCAATTAAGGAACACAAATAATGCAAACATATATAATCCAAACATATCAGTATACATAAGCCATATGTAAGCAATATATTAGCCAAATATAGCAGTGAACATGGAGAATTATTCTTTTTCTTCCTTAACATTTTAGTATATATCCCTACTGTTTCTTTCTTTTCCAGGTAGGAAAGATTTCTCTATATAAATTACAGTGCATTCTTACAAAATTTCCACTGATCTAGCCAGTGGATAGGTTTAGAATTAAGATGTGTATAAAATTTCACTTTTCATCGCTTGAAAACACTATTCATGAACAGAGAGAATATTTATCTCCAGAGAATTTGAGCTAGAGGCAGGGGGGACTATCTAAAATGAAATAGCATGTGTCGTGGGAAATATTTGACAGTAGTGGAGAAAACTCAAACTATAAATTCAAGAGTAATATGCGAGACAAAATTGCTCTGCATAAATGAGAATATGCCTCACACTTTAAAATGTAGCTGATGAACTCAGAGCATGACTCTTGTGATGGATGTTAGGTGTACTCTTTGACATCTGTTTGTAGCATGCTGGTCTCATTTTGCACTTTCTCTCTCAAAAGGCAGCACAAACGGTGTGGTCTTGAATTGCTCTGGAAAGGAGCAGGGAGCTGTTGCTAAAAGAAATTGCACAGCTTGATACCAAAAGCCATCTTACCAGGGCCAGAATGAGCTTGAGTGAGAAAGAGATGGAGACCAGACGGATGGTTTTGTGGTGGCAGCCTTCTGCTTTCAGTTGTCATCCAAACTGTGGCCTCCCACTGCACTGTCTTATCACTGAGTATTCCTTGCTGACTAGGCAGCTCTGTCCCAACAGGATATAGGATTAATGTCTCCAAACTGGGCCTGTGCTCGGTTACATTTTACAATGTTTACAAATTGTGTAGGAAAGATCTGTAAGGACAAAACCATGCTTATGGCCAGAGTTACATGTTCCATGTCAATAAGGGAGAGGAAGGAAGACCAGGAGAAGTAACGCCCAGCCTACGGTACGAGTCTTCTCTTTATGGTATCTCCACAAAAGTCCAGGAGACATGAGACTTTACAGTGAGCCAAGAGTGGTGGTTTCAGAACTGTGTACATCAGGAAGCAAGAATTCTACCTGCAGGTAGAGGGTGGGGAAAATAATTCCAATTAATTTAACATCTCACTATCCTGAGTTTCTGCAAAACAAATTTCAGTCTTACATGTTTATTTCTCACACTAAGACGTTTGCTGTTGTAAATGGATCACAGTTATGTTTATGATTAATTCAGACCCTCTTCCTAGATTCACACGTCTCTGATCAACGGCAGACCTAGTGCTGATGATCCTTCGCAAAAGCTTTTGGACTTTACTTCTGCGCGATATATTCGCCTACGACTGCAGCGTATTAGAACCCTTAATGCTGACCTCATGACTCTCAGCCATCATGATCCAAAAGAACTCGATCCCATTGTTACCAGAAGGGTAAGCTGATTGTTCAGAAACACTGTTCAGTATGATAGGGTGGGACAGCCTTTTCTGATCTCTTTGAGGAAGAGCTTTGCCATCCACTGAACTATTTTGAGAGGTTGTTAACAGATTTTTGCCTTCCCACTGATGTTATTAAAAAGAATACATTACCAGAGACAAGTCTAAATATTTTAAAAATATTTTTAATTTTTTTGCTTTTTGCTTTATTTGCTCAAATGATTTAAACTAGGAAGAACATCTCTAATGCTCTGTGAGGAAAGAAAAAAGTATAGTTTGGCTGATGCAAGTGTCATTTGAGGTTGCTCTTTATGCAACTGCAGTATGTTTTCTAGTGTATTAAGGATTTCAGTTCTCAGAGGTCTGATTCATAAGAGGAATTATTGGAAACTCTTGTCATGATGACTTTTCTTCAGTTTTTTTGTTTTTTTTTAAGGCATTTTAATAAGTTGTTTTTAAGGCCAGGTATAATAATAATGCAAACCACTTGGGAGTTTTAATTAATCCTTACATATTGGATTTTGAAAGTGGGGAAACTGAGATACCAAAACACTGACTGCTTCAACATCTCACAGAAATTTGGTTTTGGAGCTCCTAGTAACAGTGCCTGCCATAACTGAATTTTCTGCTGTATTTCTGCTTTATATTCTACTGTTTTGACCATCTTCTTAATTTGCTTGAGATCGGTGAGCTAAGAGATCAGTGGCTTCAAGTTCTTCTATGAAGGTAGACTTTCTGAGGACAGAAAAACATGAGAAGTGTTTATTTGTGCCTTCTTTTGTACATATTTAAGAACATCCATAAGCAGCTAAGTTAAGATGGAATCCAGAGTCCTCCTCACTTTCACAGCAACCTGGCGCTTGCATTTGTGGCTTCTCTGATACAGGCAACCCTTGTGCAGAGATTGTGCTTCTTGCTGAACTACTATACATGCAGCAGTGTGACTCTGTGTTGAGGAGAAGAGTACAAGTGTATGGTGCTGTGAAATCTGGTTGAGTAGCTGGGTACAGAAGGTAGAAAGGAACCTGTCTCTTATCAGGCTTTGGTAGGTACTTTCAGCAGGCAGCCCTGCTCTCATCTTGAGCACAGGTGCCTGTTCAGCTGCTGCATTTCTGAAGCAAAAAAAATCTGGATGTTTTGCTCATTCCATCTGCCTCACGTGGGAGCTGCTAGCATGAGGACTGCATGCACAGAGGACTGGGCAGTTGTTCCAGCTGTGTTTTACTGGACATAAGAAAACAGTTAACACAAGGGCTAAACTGATGAGATGTTCCCATGGAGCAGCCTGGTAGATATTTGAACATGTTAATAATGTTGTAATATCAAGAAATACACCCCCAAAAAGGGATGTTTGACATGAAATCATACAAACTTTCAGCTTACATGGGAAAGAAGAGTTCTGAGAATAAATACTCCCACTGCTTTCATAATGTACACTGTTGTGTAATACAAGGCTTAGTACTAGCCCCACCAGCATGACTTAGTGCAGCTTCGCATGAAAACCTACACACCTCCATCTCCACAAGATGTAGGTTTTATTGGGTCAGGGTTCCCAAGTCCTGATATCTCACTCAGTGTCTTACACACTGCGCAACCGATGACAATGAAGGTAATCACTTGCAGCTTTCTGGATTCCATTTCTGTTCTTTTTGAAGACATGACATCTAGTTGTTGATACTCATTTTATCAGTGTTCTCATATATAATCTTGCCAAACTGCTGAAGCAAAACTTTTCTAAGTGTTCAACAGCAGTTTTGTTTCTGTATTTAATTTCTTTATTTATTTTTCTCTGTAGCGTTTGGTTAGTGTTGGTCTCTTGTTCAACTTCAAGCTGCACACAGCTGCTGTGAGCCACATACAGTGTGAGTTCTAAGAAAACAAGATAAAAGGGAAGAAGTGGGAAATGGAGTGAGCCTCCTGGTCCTCCTTCTACTTTTTCCAGTCTGGATCTCTTTTTCTGTAGTTAAGAGCTTAATGTTCACTGATTTATTTATGTTTCATAATCCAACACCATAACGTTTAAAAAAAGACAAAAATGCTAAACATCATAAAAATTTTAAAGACATTACAAATTCAGTATTCAATCAAAGAGGCAAGTTTGCTCCAACTCCAAGATCCTTCAAAAAAACAACAGTCCATGAAGTCAGCGGGTCTGACCACCCAGGACTAGCTCTTCATCCTGAAGCAGATGACCGTAGGGTTGTTAGGTCTGAGAGTCTTGAACTTTTTGCTTAGAAGTGTAGTCAAAAAAGTATTTCTTTTCATTCCTCTGTGGTACATACTTCCCAGGATACCAGCAGGCCAACCATGTTGATACTACAGCTGTAACTGAACCCAGATGGTCTTTCCTGCCTCTTCCTTGCCTTGCAAGTTAAATCCTTTCCGTATGCATGCTGCTTTTGCTCACCACATGGCAATATAAATAGATTCTATTCTACTGTATCACCGACTCTTAAGCTAAAAATTTGGATAGTATAATACACTGCCTCATACTAGTAGGAAGGATGTTGTCTGGAAGGAAGTGCACAAAGTGATTTTAAGAGAGGGCAGTTTCCATTTTAGGAAAGCATACTCTGACTTCACAAACTGAAATTCAAAAATAGCAATTTGTTATGCTTCATTGCTTTCATAGGGTGAAAAAAAGGCTCTTTTAGAAGCAAATTTTGGTGTAAGTCACGTTTGGTGGTCTTTCTTGAATTGTGTGCACTTATTTATACTTAGGAGTTAATCACTGTTTTGAACCATTGAAGAAAAATGTAGGAAAAAATATTAAAATTCACTAAATGGAAGGCTTCCCCAGGTAACAGAAATTCAAAGACTTGTATTTTCTTTGCATTTTTCATATCAAAAAACAGTGGCATGCTGTCATTTTACTATGTAGGAGGGAAGACAGAAATACATGTAAATGTATTCATCTTTTTTCCGTCTTTGATTTTTGCAGTACTACTACTCAATAAAGGACATCTCTGTTGGTGGCATGTGTATTTGTTATGGACATGCTCGAAGCTGCCCCCTGGATGAAATCACAAAGGTATTTTTTAATCTCACCGATCTATTTCCACAAAACAACTAGTCCAGTTTGCCTAAGGTGAATGGAAAATAGGAGTCTAAAAGAGATCTTATTACACAATGCATACAAATGATTTCCTATAATTTTCTTCCTTTGCTTTGCAAGCACATCTGTGTCTGCGGTAATTTAACTTTTTGAAGTGAACTCTTTTTCTTTGGTGTTGAAAAAAATATACAGTTTGAGGGGTGCAAGAAATTGTCTGCTTTGCAACAGGAGAGTCATCCTTCCTTTTGTAGAAAGGCTACTTCTCAGTAGTTGACATAGCATCGTTGTGGAGCATTTGTCATTGACGTTTTTTGGAGTAAATCTGATATTAGACAGACTTTTGAGAACCTTGAGGAAATTGTCCATTTAAAAGTATTTAAAGATTTTTTTTTTTTTTCTTAGAAATTGCAGTGCCAGTGTGAGCACAACACATGTGGCGAGAGCTGTAACAAGTGCTGTCCTGGGTACCATCAGAAACCATGGAGACCAGGAACCATTTCTGCTGGGAACAAATGTGAGAGTAAGTGTGCACAAAGGTTTAGATAAATTCATTAAGGCTTACTATATTCTTGCTGGAAGTTGCTTTTCATAGAGATCTACACCAATTCTCCAAAGCATCCAAAAATGAACTGCCTCAGTAATGACTGTTTAGATCTTTTTAAGTATTCTGTCCAACACAACTGCTAGGCTCATAGAGGTGTCATGCAATAAAACTTTCAGAGAGGATCGGACAAAAGAGTCTTGGAGATTTATTATACTCCTGTAAAAACTAGCAGCTTTGCATCAATCATTTTGTTAGCTAATTGAAATGCAGATTTCTTACTTGATCGTAAATTTCAGCAGATAAAAAAGACTTTGTTCTGATAACAAATGTTTTGAAATAAACTGCCCCACTACTTTTCATATTATCTGATAGACTGAATTAAGCTGTGACAATGAGTGTCTCAAAGGCCAGCTAGTGCATTTTCTCTCTTTGCATCACTAATGCTTGGCACAAACTGCGGACAGTTAAGAACCTATTAGATAAAATTTACAATTACAAATGGAAAAGTATTCTTAGTAGAAAAGTTTTTTACACAAATGTCACTCTTTGGAAAGTAAGTGTTTTTGACTGGGCTGAAAATTATCTTCTAACCTCGAAGAAATGTGTACTTATGTACAGGCACTGTTGACTTGTGAGACTTTTGTCTATAATGCAGATAAGAGAAGAATTATATGGATTTTCTTTTGTAGTGCAGAGGACAGAATATTTAAGAGCAGTTAATAGTGATAGCACACATCCACACATCACTATTGGCAACACATCTCACAGGAGTGTGATTTACAGAATACTGTCAAAAGGACGCTATTAAAGCAGTGACAATATTTTTGAAATGTGCTTACTTGCTAAGAAACAGAATGTATTTGAGACTGCTGAAGCATACAGCATGGTTAATGGGAAGAAAATCACATTTCTGAGATGAATTTATATGCTCTGCTTCTTGCAATTTCCACTTTGAAAAGTATCAGTGTTGTAGCAACTGTTATACAACATAAATAATAAAATAATTGTATTTCTTTTCTGTTCCTTCTTAGAGTGCAACTGTCATAACAAAGCTGAAGATTGTTATTACAATCAGAGTATAGCAGATCAAAAAAGGAGTATGAATACTCATGGCCAGTACATAGGAGGTGGTGTCTGTTTAAACTGTTCTCAACATACTACTGGGATCAACTGTGAAATGTGTGCTGATGGATATTTTAGACCACAAAAAGTAAGATTTGGAAAACAACATCCTAGTGTTTTGGTTAATTATAGCATGATATGATGTATATTTCAGCTCACTGTGAATTTAAACATAAATTCTATCCATTACAGTATAACTAAAAACTGTACAGGATTTTTTTACATACCACCAAAACTTCTAGAGAAAAGCATAAAATGCTTCTGTGGAAGTGCAGGTCTCATTGCTTTATAAGAAGCTGTTGGAGAAGAAAAGAATAAGTAGAGATACGTTTTCCTAGAAAGGAAATCTAATTGCTGTGATAGGAAACCCATTTCTCCTTTGGATAAACCTCTACAAAGTGCCAACATTAAAGATTCAGTGTCTTCAGAAGTGCCAAAATTGTGTCCTGTCCTATAACAGCCCTTTTCAACCAATGTGAAAATGGCCCATTTCATGGTTCTAAGGTCAAACTCTGTTTCGTAAGATATTACAGCAAATAATTTTCTTCTTGATATGTTTACTGTAGAACATGTGGTCTCTGAGCCTAATTTCCTGTTTATTGGCAAGTGTCACTCTTTGGAAAAATGACCTCACTTCCACAAAAGACATTTGTTATTACGTGACTAACGGAGTTAAACGTGAAGTTCCTGCAGTGTTAGAGGTCTCCACATCGAGAGACACTTAATTTCTACCCCACAAGGTCTTATTACAGAAGATTTTCACATATATTTGAAAGCCCATACTTTAGAAATCCAACATAAATAGATGCAGAGAGCAAGGGTGAGTCTGTGAGAATTTGATTATACAGCAGGTACAGCCAGTCCAAAGGAGGATTAAACCTAAGCCTGAGATTGGCTAATTCACTTGTAAGAAGCACTGAAGAAAAGTACTCAATCAATTTGTAGCCAACAGATATGTATCCACACGTCATTATAAATTTCCTTTACATCAGAAGTACCTCAAATTTTAGCCTTCCTTTAACAAAAAGAAAATCCTTGCCATAAAATCGCATTGCCTTGTATTTCAAAGATGTATAGATTGTGAAGTTGGTATAAATCTTCATGAATAGATAATCTGTCCTCCCATTGAACACAGAGCCAAGGATTTCTTTTCATTTCCTTCCTCTTTGAACTGGAGTGTCTTTGCTAAAAGCACCCATTCTTGTCTTAAACATTTCCATAATCTTTGGCAAGCCATCACAGTGATTAATTGCTGTTACGCTAAAAAATATTTAGACTGTACGTGTCAGGCTTCAACTTCCAAACATTACTTACTCTGTCTGTGCTTTTGAAGACCAAATTTTGTTCTTATATCTAAGTTTTTTTTTCTTGATTGCAATCCCCTGATCTTCTGTTTGCTAAAATTAAATTGATTGAGTCCCTTGATCTGTTGCCGCATAGCAGCATTTCTGGTCTTCATTCATATTAGTTTCATTGATCTCAGACAAGAAACAGATGTAACTTTATTTTTCCCACTTAATAACTTGAGAATTTGACATAGAACATTTGTTTCATAGGTTTCTCCCTACGACGATCACCCCTGCTATCCCTGTGGCTGCGATCCATTTGGGTCTCTGAGTTTTGTCTGCGTTAAAGACGAGCACCAGTCTGATTCACAGCATGGTAAGAGAGCAAGAAATGTATTTCCTCTAAACTTCAAATCTTGCTAATATTTCTGGGCAGTGAAGGTATGCGGGAACAGTACCTTCTTGTCAATGGCTGCCAGTTAGGTACCACTTCATAACAATGGTAAATATTTAGAAAGGAGAGGTGAGGGAAATGTCAGGTTCCTGAATGTGGTCTTGTGTGGGAGATGACAAGCTCTGACCATGTGAAACAATGTGAAGGACTGAAATCTGACACTGTTGCTTATGAATGCTGTTCTAACTGTCACAAAATCCATTCCGCTGTAGCTTCTGTGCATCAGGTACTCTAAGCACGAAAAATAGATGGTGAGGCTGACATTATGCCAAGTATCTAGGTGGAATGTAACACAGAATATAATAAAAAAGGAATGTTAAAATACTCACGTGCTCTGAGACATCTTGAATCCAGCATGCTGCCTTCTCTTATTTGTTTGTTTTTGCTCTTCAAGGGACTTGGCCAGGGCAGTGTCAATGCAGAGAAGGTTACACAGGAGAAAAATGTGATCGTTGTGCATTTGGGTATAGGGGTTATCCAAACTGCTTGCGTTGCAACTGCAGCCTAATTGGTAGCATTAATGAAGATCCATGCACAGAACCTTGTCTTTGCAAAGTGAGTATTAAACCGTCATTTCTGTTTAAAAGGCAATCTGTGGAGTGAGTTTGTAAATTCTTTTTTTCTTTTAGTATGGGAAACTTATTCATTAACTAGAGACATCAGTTCTTTAATAACAAATAACTTGGTGTGACTGTACACCCAACAAACTAGAACTTAAAATTACTATTCTCTGTATTTAAAATGTGGTAATTTATGTTGAATAGTTTGCTATGTTTTTGAGGATTCTATATGTTTTTCTATAGAAATGCGCCTGACTGACATTAAAACTGAATAATAACTGCACTTCTGAGAGTGAGAAGGGATCTCAGGGTGAATGACAGTATACCTACTTGGGTTTGTTTTTAGCAATGAGCTAATGTTTCTCTTAAAAGCCACTAACCACATGTAAGGAAGGGGTGTATTTATAATGCCTGCTTTTTGCAAAGTAACTCTGCATTTGGGAGGGACTTTTGGAACAACTAAATGAGACGTATGTATGAAATCTGATTGTATTTGATTACAAAATATAAACCATCAACAATTTTAACAAAAAAGCAGATTTTTCACCATGGCTTTTATTTTGGTAAGTGTCCAACCCCCTTGAAATATCCTGCAGCTGTAGATTCTGCTGAACTTTATTACAAAGTTCTGTGTCAATATTTAAAGAAGTAACATACAATTTTTTGAACCAAATGTTAGCCAGTAGTTTATGTATTTGTTGCCAAGTATGGCAGCAAGTAGGAGCCAAACAAACCCATGGTTTGTTTGACAGATTTTCTGAAAGCGCTTATCTCTTCTGCAAGATTTATGTAATCCAAAACATCAAGTGTATGAATAACCAGAGTCTTGAAAAAAGAAATAGTTTGAGCAGATAATTTAAATGAGAAAAAATGATAAACAAATGTTTTGCCTGCTTTTGAGCTAGAGTAAAACTGTTATAGCTGTTGTTGCAGTTTATGGGTGAAAATGTTGGTATAAACTGAACAAGAAACTGTCCCCTTTCAGTGATGTCATGGGCACGAGCCTGGCGTACAGAATTTTTTGGCCAGATCACTGAGAACGTCACTAGCTATCAGCCCAATTACTTTGGAGAAGGAAGTTGTGTCCTCCTAGTATTAAATGAAGGGGACACGATTTCTAGTTTCTAAACCTGTGTAGGCTATGTAAACTCAGTAATGCAAATGATTCCCTTTTACACTCTGTATTTCGTAATATTTGATCATTTATGAAACACAGCTCTCACAGTCTGATACTCTCTGACCAAATTCTTTTAGATGTTCTATGTGTAGAGGGAGAAATGCTTCCTATCTAAATCAAATAATAATAATAATAAAAGATATTTGATGTTACCTAAGATTTCAATTTAGAAAAATGGTACAGCAGTGTACTGAATTCACTATACAAGGACAAAACAGCAAGTGCAATACACAGTTGAATCACAGTACAAATGTGGTTCTCATTTGGGAACTAATGCAGTCTTTATATACTCACAGCGGTACCAAAAGTCATCTTTATATACTCACAGTACTGGGTGCCCCCAGTTGCTGGGAAGAAAATACGTCAATGTGAGTTGACGCCAGCTCAAGCTTGCTACTCTTCAAAATTCTTTTGCTACTTTTTTTTTGGTTTTTATATTCTGTTTTGGTCTGAGCACCACATTCACTACTCTCTCACGCTAGTCTGGCTAATTTAGGGAGATATTCACACTTTTAAAATGAACTCCAGGGAGAAACGCTTTCACTAGTTCATCCATTTAACTGTTGCTATCTGTTTATCTAAAACAAAGGCTGTCCTCCAGTCCCCTTTGTGTTGAGATAAGATCTTCTATGCAACAGCCACTCTGCATTATTCCCTGAGCTTTATGGGCACACAGCCCTTGCCTTCAGTCTTCTTCCATTGTAGAGGTTTAATTAGAGAGTCACATCCTATCCCTAAGGCTTTAGTCACAACAGCTCTTGAAGTCTAGTCATCAAATAAGGTTTTTAGTATTCATTAAGAAATAAGAAGTCATTTTTTCCAGGTAATGTTACAGAGACAAAATGGAATGTGCAATCCAAGGGTACCCTGAAAGAAAAAAACCATATAGTTATTGCTTCTATAAAAAATCCAAGATTTTAAAATCCTATTATTTCAGGATAATCTGAAGATTTCCCTTTATATGGTGTTTTTCCTATATTTAAATATTGTAGGGGAACTGTTAGGTTGTGGCTTGAGCTGGTGATGGAGCACCTGGTGAAGGGATGTCCCTGGCCCAGGGAGCACAGGCAAATTATTTGCACCTGTGCTCCCCATGTGCCCAGAAGCGGTGGACCCAGGGCGGAACCACGCTGGGCTCATATTAGGGCCAGTCACTGAAGAGAGAGCAGCTCTTGGGCTTAGGCTGTTTCCTGTGAAAGACTGTTTTATGGTCAGGGAACCCCTTCACCAGCAGGGTGAGGTCAACTCTTCTTTCTGTATATGACTGTTGATCTACCTGTAAATACCGTGCCTTGTGTCTCTAGGAACCTGTCAGAAGCTCTTCTGCTTCTTTGTGAGCAGAACAAATGCTAACAATTAGAAAGCAGTAGTCCTCCTCTTCTGAATAAAGGATGGAATAATTATCTAGCTTTCCCATGTCGTTTATAGAGCTGGTCTATATTGCTTATAGAAGCTCATAACCTACCTGCTTAGAGAGAGGCCTTTTGTAAACTTGATGTGCCAAGCACTGGTCCATAGAAGTAGGCCATTGGTAGGGTTGCCACTAAAGGGTTCAGGTTTCTCTCTGGTAATCCTGAAATTTGTTCAATGGAACCAAATCTAAGTCTAGAACTGGGAGTGGCTCTCCTGGCTGAAGTGGAGGGACCTTAGCCTGGTAGCTGCTTCTGAGGGCGGAATTTAGTTCCTAGGCTTTGCATTTCAAATTGCACAGCAGAGCTCATGCAGGCTTTCTCATAAGAGTAATACAGATATGCAAGGCACAGTACGCCGTGCAGTCCTCATCATGTGTAGCAGGGATCTTTGTGAGGTGCTCTGTAACATCCTCTTTGCCTTTGTGGGAAGGTTTTCTCATAGTAGAAACCGAAGGCTGAGATAGGGCAGTGATGTCTTGTCCTGATATGAAGCTGTGACACAGAGACTCCTTCCTGCTAGTAGAGGAGTGTTCTGCATCTTACTGTGTAGAGATACCCACTGAAATCTATTTACAGAATCTGATGATATTTACTCAATGTTTTCTATACTTGTTTCTCAGCAGCTCTTGTTTAAACTTATGCAATAAATAAATAAATAACTGCATAACATCTGCACAGACCTATCAAGAAAAAATGCCGAGTGCCCTGCTTTGTTTTTTTTTTTTTTTTTTTTTTTTTTTACCCCTATAAATGCTACATTGAAAGAGGTGTGTAGCGTGGTGTTGTAAAGTACCCAGTTTGCTTACCAATGAAGCATCAAGCCAGTGCTAGGAACTAAAAGGGTGGCATGTGGCATTCCTCTACAAAGAGGTGGCAGTGGGGAAGAGATGGTTGTGGGGTGCAAGTGTGAATGGGTGGTTGAGGAACTGTTGCCTTGAAACTGGCTGTGGTGGCCTTAAGAGGCAAGCTGTGCTGTAGGCCATCTTAATTTCTCCAGAGTGAACTTGAAATTCAAGCTACTAGAGGAACAGACAGGCAAACTGGCAGATTTTAAAACCCTACCTGTGTGCTGAAATTTCACTGTAACAGAACCATTACCAGAGTATATTTAGATTTTGATGAACTGGCAAATTCTGATGAATTTTTCCAGTTTTCATTTTAAGCTTTGAATCTTATTCAATAAGCCTGTTATGCTGAAATCTGTTTTCTTTTATAACTTTCTTAATGCTGTTATACGTAAATCCCATCTAAGCCACTGTAATTGTTACCATAATAGTGCCAATGTGAAACAAATGTTATATGCCATTCACAGGAGAATGTAGAAGGTGAAAACTGTGACCTCTGTAAACCAGGATTCTACAACTTGCAAGAGAGAAATCCTCAGGGCTGCACAGAATGCTTCTGTTTTGGGGTTTCTGATGTCTGTGACAGCCTAACATGGCCCATCAGTCAGGTATGATATGCTACATCAGTGACCTAATACTCTTTCCTCAGGCAGCTGCAACATGTACTGTATTTCTCTTTGACATGTACCTGAGCTAAATCTAAATTCTGGCATGTGTCTCCTTACAGAGGAATGGATTTTCAACATCATTTGGCAGCTCTGATGTAGTCAATACGTCATTTCACTGCAGGCTTTAGCCCGCTGGTTTGCTTTAATACCAGAAGCACTGGCTAGTGGAATCTGTGATAATGCAGTGGAAATTTCTTTTTTTCTGATCTTGTACTGTTAAAGTTTTTTTGTATACTGAAGAGATGAATGCAAACTTTTGCCCTTACTCCTATACCTCCTGGGCAAGACTAGAGTGGCCTGTGGCAGTATTTCCATTATACTTGGTGATTTTATTGGAAGGATGAAAATAACACTTGTTATGTTTATGTTCCTAACTTTTACAGAGACAGACAGTCCTAGTCTCATCATATGATGTGGTACCACATTTGTGTATATTGGGACTCAGTTAATGAAAGTGTTATGGATTCACTAGTTCATATGAATATCTGGGGATGGGTTTAGTGACTACTTTCTCAGTGTCATTGAGCCTCACTACAGCATTATAACCATGATTTCTTGCAGATTTCTGACATGACTGGATGGCTTATTACTGATCTGTATAATGCAAGGGGTGTGCAGCCTCAGCGAAGCCAATTTGATGGACCCCGTCAAATAAGCATCAACAACACTGAGGCTGTGAAAGTACTGAAACATACTTACTACTGGTCAGCACCTGAACCATATCTAGGAAATAAAGTGAGTTCTCACTTGAGGTCAGAACTCCAGTTTTCCTACATCAATCACATTATATTGCTCCCAAAACACTGTACATAAACAGTAGATATATTTCTGCTAATCAGAATGTTTTCTTACTGAGATGTTAGTGTACCAAAAATTCATCTGTTTTCTTCTTACATCTTTCATGTATAGCTTAAAGAGTTGTCTTTTCATTTGGTGCTGTATTTCTATGCCCTGAAACCTTCAGAGTTTGCTGTGTATGTTCTTTGGTTAGCTCATGGGAAGTAAAGAAAATCTGAATATAGTTGAAATATCTTCTATAATTACAAAGTACAAATAAAAACCAGGATTACCAGACTTCTTCATCTGTCTCTGTTCCCCAAATTGTAGTATTCCTGGCTAAGTATAGTGCAGAATCCCCCTCTTGCTCTTTGAGCTCACGCATCACCCCACTTTGCTCTCAGCCTATCTTTGATTACACAATATATGGTCTTCACCTTGATTGTTACTAACTTTTTCGCTCACATTCCCTATGCTCATGACTCCTATCTCAAGCCTGGTGCCCTTCGCGCTTTGTCTGATACACTAGACAAGACTGCTAAATTCATCATACCTGCTTCTTTCCTATCTCCCATTTCAGATTTGTTAGTTTCCAACCAACTAGTGTTAATTTTTGCCCTGGTTACTAGGAGAGCTCTCAGTCTTGTTTTTTTTTCTTAATTTTTTGCAACAGTGTCAGAGAGTAATAGAGGTTGGAAGGGATCAGGCTATCTTCTCCAATCCCCCAGCTCAAGTACAGTTACCTAGAGTGCAGGACCATGTCCAGACATCTTTAAATACCTCCAAGGAGGATACTTCACAAAATCTGGGCACCTTGTGCCAGTTCTCTATCAGCTTCACATCACACAATTGCTGCCTGATGTTCATAGAGAGAATCCTTTGTTCAATTTTGTGCCCATTGCCTTCTGTCCCATTGCAGCTCCACTGAAAACAGCTTGTGCCTGGCTCCGACTTCTTTCAGAAGAAAGAAGTTCAGAGAAATTATGGATGCCCCATCCCCGTGCTTATGGCCAGGTTGGATGGGACCCTGGGCAGCCTGATCTAGTGGATAGCAGCCCTGCCCACAGCAGTAGGTTGGAACTAGATGGTCTTTAAGGTCCCTTCCAACCCAAATGATTCTGTGATCGTATATTTCTTTGCATCTCCCTTTAGATATTTATACAAATTGATGAGATTCCCCTGAGCCGTGACTAGGCTAAGCACTCACAGTACTTTCAGTCTTCCCATGTATGAAGGATGCTTCAGTCCCTTCACCATTTTCGTGGCCTTTTGATGGACTCTCTCCATTATGTCCACATCTCTGTTGTACTGACAAGCCCAAAAATGGATGAAGAACTCCATGTGTGGCTTCACTAGTGCTGAGTAGAAGTGACCTCACTTCCTTAATTATTTTCAGTACGGTCTCTTTGCTTATGCACAGTTACTTGAGTGGCAGACAAAATGAGCACAAGTCTCAGAAGTGTAACTTTAAGGAGTAGTTTTTCACAGGGGAATGTTCACTCAAATCCTCATCTGATATACATTTAATGTAGGTCTAACTGCTAAAATTCTTTCACTTACTTTGAAGTAGTCAGCAGCAGATGTGGAGTTACGGGGCATGAAAAGTGGAATATGGAATGTGAGTAACTCCAACATCGTATGCCCCTTGGCTAGGACAGTAGCATAAACCTCTCCTGTTTGTTGAAAGACCTGTGGGTGTTTTGCTGAATAAGGGCCCTTATCTAAATCATCTGTAGAGCCTTCAGCTGGCTTCCCCCTTGGAACAGCAACAAGTTAGCACTTGTCCCTGAGCTGGTAGGCACAGCCTGTTAATTTTTCTTTGGAAAGTGGTGTTTGCAAGCCTATGTATTATTTTAATTTTGGGGAAAATACATTGGACTTTCTCATGTCTCTTCTTTGTGTGGATTGGAGGTTATTATGTTATTAAGGCTTTCTTTTCTTATTATTTTAGCTCACAGCTTTTGGTGGAGACTTGAAGTATACAGTGTCTTATGACATTCCTATGGACAGTGTGGACAGTGATATAATATCTAGCGTGGATGTCATCATTCAGGTGAATGGTTTTCAGCTGACTACTACTCGAACATTAGAAATCCATGAATAGGTTAAAAGATAAGAAAAGAAAATAGTATTTCTGTAGCAATAATTTTTAGTCCTCCTTAGATCTCAAATCTAAATCCCTTTTTGAAAGTCACTACCAAGATTTTCTTGCTACTCAATCCTCTAATTTTCTGCTTTGTTTCTCAGAAACTGTAGGCAGATATTTCTTTTTTTTCAGAAAATAAATGCCTAAGTATCAACCTTGTTAAAAACATGTGAGGTGGTAATTACTAAACTACAATGAGCTAGAATAACTTATGTTTATGAAGCAGGTGAATATTCTTGCTGTTTGCTTACTTTTCTGGAGTTACGTTGTGGTTAAAAACTAAGGCTCCATATGAAGTTCAGGCACCTCCAAAAAAGCATTATTTTGTAATACATACTTATTAATAGAATAAAGCAGAAAAAGAGATTTCATTTTGTAGAGGAGTTTGATTTTTTTTAAAATTTAATTCTTTTTCTGAAAGAAAAGCAAGTATTTCTGAAGTCTCTGAACAAAAAGAGAATGGGATTGTAATCTTCCCGAATCTATGGAAAATATAATTTTTTTTTAAATATTATTTTTTTCTAATGAAAGTAATGTTGTTTCTTTTCTATATTATCTGGATGTGCATCTGACACTAAATGTAAGAGCTAAATGAAATTTCCATATAAATACGAAAAATGTTTTCTGATTTCACTTTCAGGGCAACGGTCAGATTTTGAGCACAAGAACAGCAGGTTTGTCATTACAACCCTATGAGGAGTACTCTAATTCAGTGAGATTGGTATCAGAGAATTTTATAGACTTCAGTACAAAAAAAGCTATAGACCGAGAAAGGCTGATGACTGTTCTGGTGAACGTGACCCATCTTCTGATCAGGGCCAACTACAACATTGCCAAAAAAGCCGTGTACAGGTAAGGGACAGAAAACAGTAAAATTAATTTATATACTCATGTTATTTTTTGAGCCTGTGAAACATTGCTCATGGTTTCAGTATTCCTATAGTTTTGCATTAATAATTTTTAGAAGAAAACATTTTTAAGACTAGTGTTGTCCACAATCAAGTGGAATGTGCAGAAAAGGGCATGTGGTTGTTTTAAAGATATGTAAAGTAGAATCACTGTTTTCTACTTTAAAGGAATCTTCCCTAAAGCTTTATTACAATGGCAGCTTTGTTAGAGAGAAATACTTCCTAAACTCTAAAAAGTATGCTTATTTTGGTATGTGGCAAGTTAATCCATCACTGACTATTGAGAACCTGCCAGTAAAGATGCTGGCTGTAATTTCTTTTAATATCTGTTTGTAGATGTTCTGATGCTCTTTTCTAAGGGAATGCTTAATAGGAAAATTGGTCTGGAGTGGATTACGTCATCATTTCATAGTCTCAAGTCAGCATTAGCAGTATCTTCATCAGTCCTTGTAGATCTCTCTTACCTGTTCTCCAAATTATACAGGAATAAAACGTTACTGATCTCAAGGGAATCTGTTCCAGTGCTTCATCACTTATTTACTTACTTCCCTTAGCCTTACCAATAGCCTTTCTTCCTCATTCCCTAGTTTTGTAGCATTTAATGTCAACAGCATTAGACCTGATAGTTAAGCATGAAGAAAATTCACTTTGAGCCCTTGAGGAGTGATTATATTTATGTCTATTTAGGGATAGTGCGTTCAACTTTGTGGAATTGTTTGTAAAGATTCACTTAAATCATTTTACCTATGGCTAACCACTCCTGTGGTTTACCAGAGAAAATTTTCTCTCCTGCAGAATGTTGTTTGTACTATAGGGTTTTGCTTTGTTTTGTTGTATATGCCAGCAATGAACTAGTGCTGTTTCTCACTACTTACCCACCTGCAACATATGTGTAGTTTATACATGATGTAGTAAAGCTATTTTAGGTCAGGATTGCAATAGAAGGCTGCCCCACCCATGTACTTCTGTAATAACAAAGGGAGAGTTCTTGATTAAACCTTACTTCAGGAGAACTCACCAAGACAGTGGGAATTACAATAATGATAACTTGATGAGGGCAAATCTGCTTCCAGCTGAGAACTGGAAATGCAGTGATAACAATACAATCACAGTATTTTTACAGCTGAGATTTTTGACTATTCCTCAGCTCTTGCTGCCACGGAGCAACATAGTCGGTGGTAACATATGCAGTGGTATGTGTCACGCAGAACCATATTGTTCAAAATCAAATTTTGGGAAAAAAATAATGTGATTTTTTTTGGCTTGATCCTAGGCTGGACTCAGTGACCCTGGACAATGCAAATGCAAATGTAATAGATCTTTCTTCAGCACCAGATGTGGAATTCTGTGAATGTCCTCAAGGTTACACAGGAATATCATGCGAGGTAACAGTGTTTTGTGTGTGCAAAATGATCTTCTTTCTGGAAGGATCTAGGTTTTAAAGACAAGCTTCCTTTAATTACACTGCCATAAAAGTATATATTCTGTGGTGAAATGCTGTGTACTGTACACAGTACTGTAGATATTTTCTTCTAGATACGCTAAATAGGATTTTAAGCTTACTTCCTGAATTCTATTTGGTGTCAGTAAAAGATGATCCTACATGCTGCAGCATTAGTGTTGCAGGGGGAGCAGCTGTAAAAGCGCCGTGAAGCTGTTTCAGGCTTACCTTACTCACAAATAGCTCTTTTCCTAGAGCTAGATCTGAACTGCTCAGTGCATTTCTGTTTTATGTAATTAGGTTTATGGAGGCAGTAAGAATCTTAGCAGGGAGGAATGCTAGTCTTCGGAAGATACCACAAGGGTCAAATGCATAAGGCTAGGTGGCATTTTATATATCTGTGAATAGAAGATTGTGGAGGCAGAGCACCACCTGCAGAACAGCAGGAATTATTTTGACAAATAATTTCAATATGAAGCCATGTGCCATAGCTTCATTAATGATTCTGCAGATGAGACAGACCATCTGTTTTTTATTGTCCTATAATAACAAAATTCATATATTCAACTGCAGAAAACTGAACTTATGTGTCTCTAGGGTACAAAGGGCTGAATCAAAGTTTTATGGTGCTAATTCTTATTCCATTCATCCAGTTCAAGTTTAAAAAAGCAAACAAACAAACAAAAAAAAACCTGAAAACATTAGAGAAGAGTTGCAAGTGACATCAACAGAGCTGAAAGAGCATTCAGTTTACCACAGTGTGAACAAGTCAGTGGGTGGTCGAAGTGTTCTCTTTGAAAATGATTTGATGCTTACTTTTAACGCTCATAATGGTGCTGCTTTTTCTCCCCATTTCTTTTCAGTCCTGTCTCCCTGGGTACTACCGGGTGGATGGAATACTCTTTGGTGGTATTTGTCAACCCTGCAAATGCAACGGGCATGCAACTGAATGTGATACTCAAGGTGTTTGCTTTGTAAGTTGTCCTCTGATGTGTTTGTTTCTTAAGCATCTGTTTAGAAATTAGGAGAGCATTTTGGCTGTGGAAGACAAGTTTATGGTGTATGTAAATTTCAAGCTATGGGTACAAATTGTGTATTTTGCTTTCATTCATTGTTTACCTATACTGTGCATGTTCAGGGGGCTCCAATAAAGTGTTCTAAGTAAGATTTTATTTCATTTTATCATTTCAAGTGTGGAATAATTAGAACTAAAGAAAAAATGTCAACATATACCGACTGATAAAAATCTTAACTTTGCTTGCTCAAGCTGACAATAAAACTTGAATAAAATTAAGCTGTGTGAATGTAGGTATGTGTATCTTCCATGACTGACATCGCTGGAAGTTATACACTCCTTTCTGAAGATTTAGCTTTCAGATCTCTCATGAAATTTAAAGGTCTCAGAAATGCAATGACAAAACAGTAGCAAGAAATACATAAGAAATTTGTTACTGTACATGTTTGTAATATGACAAATACGTTTAAATTCATGTTTAAATAACGTTTTGTAAAGAAAAGTTACATTTTAAAATTTAGGAAAGAAACAATGAGGAACTGTTGTAACTTGGTCAAAAAAAAAAAACAACAAAAAATCTTATTTTCAAAGTTGTTCGTGGTTGTTTCCTTGAATCTTAATGCTGTATTGCGTGCAGACTCCTGCAGAGATCCCTCAGGGGAGTGAAAAAACATAAGAAGTAAATATGAAAAGTTTTTTGCCATGTCTCACAGGCTTGTCAGCACAACACAACAGGACCTTTTTGTGATCAGTGCTTGCCTGGCTTTTATGGAAGTCCATCCCAAGGAACTCCTGAGGACTGCCAGCCCTGTGCCTGTCCTCTGAGCTCTGCTGCAAACAAGTAAGCTGCCTGTTTCAGATTTTCTGTTGCATCTTTAGCAAAATTGGAATGTGAGATAAAGAAAAATGGTGTGAAATCTAAAAGAGAAAGAGAAGGAGCTGTCTTTCCCTCTTCATTTGAGCCTGTGTCATAGAGACATTGTTTTGTCAGGCTGTCAAGTGTAGGCTAAGACAGGCTGAGTGAGCTCATGTAGTTTGTACACAAAGTATAAAAAGAAATACTTAGACCTGTCCTTGAACTTGGAACAAAATCACAGTTATCTTTCATGTTCAGAAAACAACAGAAGGACAGAATTGTTGTGCCTGAAACAGAGGAGCCTGGTATGCATACTTGACAAATTTGCTAGAAGAAGGGCCAGGCTTTTAGAAAGTTTTAAAATCTTCCTTTGAAAGAAAAGAAAAATCTCCAGAAGAATTTCTGAAAATGATAATTATGTTTTGACATATTGTGATGTGTAAAACATAGATGTTAATCTAGATAAATGTGCAGTTATGTGGTTATATAAATAGGTGCATGGATTTGAGGAGTGGGTATCAAATGTTTGTAAGTATTTTGTGTTTCTGTGTCTTAATACTAATTTCCACAAATACTGTTGATAGTTTCAGTCCTACTTGCCAGCTGAGTGAAGGAGGTGGAATTGTCTGTGATAAATGTCTTCCAGGCTATGCCGGCTCTCGGTGTGAAAGGTAAGTATGTTAACTCTGGGTAAGGTATCTGTGGGTAAGGCATCTGTGTGATTGTCCTTACTAGCTATTCACCATCCCATCTACTTTGAATTGTTCACACCACATGTACAAAACATTCCTAATAAATTTTTCCTCGTTTTGTCTTTGCTTGTAATACACTGACTCTAGAGTAAAATTTAATAGGAAATACTCTCTTGAGTGAGGAGAGTGACATGACTGCATTTCAGCTGCGTTCAAGACGCAACTGGTCAGGGTGCTAGGTAATTTAATCTAGACAAACTTTATGAAAGGTTGGACTAGATGATCTTTTAATCTCCCTTCCAACCTGAGCTGTTCTATGACAAAGTTTTTTGATCTCTGGTGCAGGTGTGCGAATGGTTACTATGGAAATCCACTCGTGCCTGGACAGTCGTGTGTTCCTTGTGAATGCAGTGGCAATGTAGACCCTCAAGAAGATGGTTATTGTGATACTGTCACAGGCCAATGCTTGAAATGTGTGGGGAACACAGCAGGTCATCACTGTGAAAAGTGTGCTGATGGGTACTACGGGGATGCAGTGACTGAGAAAAGTTGCCGTGGTAAGCTGTTATTATTAGTCTGAGAATGTAAAGAACAGAAAATTGTGGTCTGCATGTAGCAGAATGGATGGGAAGATCCATGTATTTTCCAAAAGAGTGAACCTTCAGGTTTTGAGTTGATAAGTGCAGACTGAAAACTATGGGTTTTGTTTAGCCTGAGGATGGAATATATCATGCTAGGGTCTGACACTTCATATTTCTGAAACTTCCCGGCTTGCTTAATGCTCCCCCTCCAGTGATTTGCTGTAGACATTTTCTGCTTCTGAATTTTACATGTGAGGATGGACGAAATGAACGTCCTAAATGTATCTCACAGAGTTTGTTGTTGCTTTTTGTGTATTTTCTTAGCCCAGATGTGTAGTGCAAATTTTGCTGTAGTATATTAACATCTGTAGGATATAGATGAACAGACAAAACACACATTATGTAACAAATTTGGAATACTGCATACTAACAAATGCATGTATATAAACATGAATTTTTTTTTTCTTTCTTTTTCTAAATATAAGCCTGTGAGTGCCATGTAAATGGTTCCCTTTCCAGTGTCTGTCATCACAAGACAGGCATCTGTCACTGCAAGTCAAATGTGACTGGACAAAAATGTGACAAGTGCTTGGTAAGCAGATATTTACCTGTTCCTAATACCTGTGTTTTTTTCATATCTTGGTCTGCCTGTTTATCTGCTGTTATACCAGCATCAGTGTGAGGAGACACAAAAGGAATTTTTTGGTTGCTTGAAAGCTCGATATATGAGTTTATTTCACATTCTTCATATTTTTCTGGGAATTTGAACTCAAGTTTGCTGTGTAAGAAACCAGTCTGATCAGTCTGTTCAATACTTTAATTTATAGCCTTGGCACAAAACTGTTGATGGACACCAAAATAGTTCAGAAGTGTTTTGGGGAAAAGAGATGATTTTCAGTAGTACAAAATGCAATGTAACTTGGAATCTAAGAAGAGAACTTGTGTGGTCTGAGATGGACTGAGAAGGTTAAAGTCCCGAATATACTACTGGACTACAGGAGGCCTCTGTCTCCTGTGTGATGCAGCTATAGAAAAGGCAAATATGATTTAGGACATGTCAGTGAGTTATTTCCAGCTGAGACAGACAGTACTAATATACCAGTAGGGTCTTATCTAGGTTGCTGTGTAATATTCTGGTCATCCCTGTTCAAGGAGGATGAACTCAGACTAGAGCAGATACAGAGAACAGCAGCAAATAAATTCAGGGGAGCGTGGACCTGTTGTTGGCGAGGAGACCAAAGGTTTGTCTAGACAGGTTTTTGTAGTTGCAAATTGCTCTGCCTGTGCTTTTTGCAGATGTGAAACTGTGACTCAGCCCTCTTCTAAGTCAGGCTGTTCAGGCGTGACAGGGCGCAGTCACATTTGCTGACTGAAAAAAGCCAAACCAGAGGCCACTAACAGACCTGAAGGCATCTTAGTGCTGTGCTTCTGCAAAATGAACTCTGGGAATATCTGAAAAATGCAATTAGTGATAATAAATACATCATGGCTGAACACCAAAAAAGAGATTCAGCTAAAAGACAGGCTTGTTACAAGAACAAATAGGTATTCACTGGTGAGACAAAACAGCAGTTTCTAGTCTTTGCTGAGTATGGAACTGACTCAGAGACGAGAGCAGAAAGTCTGTGCCCAGTTACTGCCCCTGTGCCAGCTGAGCTGAACGCTTTTCAAATTACATGTACCACAGGTCACTGACACGCTCTGTTCTGCTCTTTAATTTGCAGAAATCTGTGCTTTGTCAGCACAGCCTACCCTTGCCCTCATGAAAGGCTTTAATTAAAAATAATGTCAGAGTTTAAAACACAGTCTCACTAATGAGATTAGAGGACCACGAGAGCATTGCAGTATTCATTTCTTCACCCAAATGCATACTTGCATGTAGCTGGGAACAGCAAAGAGATCAGGCCAGGTAGTCCTCTCATAGCAGTCACACAAAGCTGATCAATATTCTTGCAGATCAGATGGCAGGGAAAGTAACCAACAGACTAAGTGTACTTTAACATATCTCCTTCTTGTCCAACAGAATGGCTTTTATGGCTTGCTTACTGGACTTGGCTGTATTCCCTGCAACTGCAGTCAATCTGGCTCCATCTCTGATGACTGCAATCATCAGGGGCAGTGCCACTGTTTACCAGGAGTGGCTGGAGAAAAGTGTGATCACTGTGCTCATGGCTTTCATTCATTGCAGAATGGCGGCTGTACACGTAAGTTCTAATCCATGATTCTTTCAGGGGCTGCGTGAAATTTCTCAGCAGTGTATTTTATGTTACACTCCTGCAAAGTTCAGTTGTTTTGATAAATATTCCAAGCAGTCTGAAGAGTGGTTTCCTAATACTTCGATTAAGTTAGGGAACAAAAATTAAAAACTACTACTATTGCAAACTTCTACAATATCTTTTTCTGTTTAATTCTTCAAAATATGATTTCCTCTTTGATAAAACGGACCATTGATTATATTTTCCCAGTAAGGGAAAACTTTAATCCTAGCTGAGAAGATGCCATCTTCAGATTTATCAGGTTAATAGGATACTCATTCCAACACAGTATATCGTTAAAGAGACGCCTACCCTTTCTCCAACCTCACAGAGACATTTTTTTAGAGTATAGTAATGTGAAATCTTCAGTGGGGTGATATGCTGTGTCTTTACTAGGAATCAATGATCTCTTTGTACCCTAAGTACCCAAAAGGTACCCAAAGGTACCTTTTACCATTTCAGACTTGAAAAATCTGTGAATTTTATTAAAGCAATTAAAAAAGTGTTTCCGAATTTCTGCTTTCTAGCAAGAATAGTATTGCCTTTTTTAATGATCAAATCCCTGATCAGTTTTGCATCCTTTATAACAGCAGTTTCCCCTATAGATTTACTTTTCTCCACAATAATTTTGTTTGGCTTTGTTGATTCCCCTGTGCAAACGCAGCCTTGCTCTTTAAATCACCAAACAGGCTACATCAAACAGGAATGATGGATTTTCAATTAAAAAAAAAAATTGCCACTCTGGTTGTAATTTAGTTCTCAACTAGGGACAAAGAGTACAAGGAGTGCCATACTGTATCATTAAGAAAAGTAAGATTATCAACAGTTGTGGAGTTTATTCTGTTTAGGAAAAGCAAAGCAAGTTAATCATTTGGTCCCATTTCTTTTGCAGCCTGTGATTGTGCTCATACTCAGAACAACTGTAATGCAGATTCTGGTCAATGCATTTGTCCCCCTCATACTCGGGGACCAAAATGTGAACTCTGTGAAGAAAATCACTGGGGACTCTCTCCTAAACTTGGCTGCAAGGTATGGTAGGCTGGCTGAAAAGCCATGACAGTTCAAAACAGTATTACTAAACTGCTACTAAACGTTTACTAAAGCCATATACTCATGCTAGATCTGGACTCTTGTTTTGAGGACCTCAGTTGTTATTTTATGTTTCAAAGTGCTAATGCTAGACTTTAAAGTGTAAAGACTTTCTAAGAATGCTGTCTTTGAAAAGACTGATCCGGAATGTCTCGGTAGGTGTGTAGAACATCTAAGAAATTTGAAGCGTGTATTTTGACTGTTAGTCGCTTAAGCAAGGAACATAGTTTTTGTGCTAACCAAGGATTGATATTATGACTTTAAGAAAAATGAAATATTGGTATCTTCTAAGGCATTATACACTTTAAAAAAATATTTAAAATATAAATGGTATAAGGTAGTTAGTTTATGTTTCCTGAGTGGAGCTTAACATTTATTTTTAAGCACTAAAATGCAACTTTAGTTCAGATCTGAGGAGTATCAACCATTCATACCATTAGGTTTTCCCAGTAAATTCCTGTCAGATATGGCATTGGATTAATCTTTATTTTTTAAATGCTAAGACTTTAAAAAGTCTTAGAATTACACGAGTATAATGGGCAATTTCAGTGGAGAAACCACAAATATAATCATCCTGACAATATCGGTCCTTATATATGATAAGTACCTGACAAGTATGCACATCAGGCAATACTTTTCTTTTTTTGTCTTTAATTTTTTAGAGCAAGAATGATAAAATAGCCCTGTAATATAGTCCTTTCTTCAGAGTTTGCCGTCTCCATGATTTATAACAACTTTCTTTAAACCTCTGCATTGTCAAGCTACTCTCATTCTTTATGTAAACATTTTGTAAATACAGTGTGCTGGTGCCTGTGCCATTTCACTTGGGTAAGGATATGGTGGTGGCAGACTATCACCCCTTAAAGTTTTCATTTCACAGGCTGATTCCACAGTTCTTGCTAGTGATAAAGTTGAATTAAATTGAGTGTTTTCCCAGTATTTGTAATCAATTCCTGGGCACATTGATTGAGCAGAAAAGTATTTCTGTTTGCTTACAACCTTTTTCAAGTCAAGCACTGTGATCAATTAAGAGTAGCTTGAAGTCCTTATTTATCATTATGGCAAACAGAGATGGAAATACATGTAAATTATTTCTGTTATGATAAAACAGAGTTTAACCTTCAGAACTGCAGACCTTTAGTGGTATTTAGGAGGCAGAGTTGTAAACTTATTTGGTCGTAAAGTGTGTTAGACTATGCAGTGTAATACATAGTACTGAGAGAGTGAGAAGTCTGCTTAATACAAAGGGTGAGCAACAAATGTGTGAAGAATGCTAGAGGATACACAAATATGCTTGTAGGTTTTGTGCACTGAACTGCAGTGTATGCTAAACTTCCTACTTTTGGATTTAGTGAGATTCTCAGTTCCTGATCAAAAACCTAATAAAACTAGAGCAAGTTGTAGACTCTATTAAAGCTCCTGGAAGACTTAGAAGAATGTCAGCGTTAGATTTTTCTTTCTATTCTATTTATAAAATTTATATATTATATATATTATAATGTTATAATATATTTATAAAATTATTCTACTTATATGTGTATGTGTGCATATATATATATTTCGTCCAGTATTTACATAACATTACCATAATTTATTTATTACACTCAAGAAATATTGTTTTAATTAAGATATTTTTGAATTTTATCTTCTTGGACTCGTTCCTTCAACTCCTTTGGTTCTAACCCAGTTCTGGGAATCAACAAAGCTTACATTTTACATTCCACTGTTTAATAGAAATATGACATACAAGTCTTCATTTAAAAGATGAAGCTATTCCATGTCTATGTGGAAGTTTGCTTTTATATTACGTAGTAATTGTTGACTAACATTGAGGTTTAATGGCAACTTTAAATTTACTATCCAGTTGCTGTTGTAACAAAATTGATTTTAAAGATCTATTAATGATTTTTTTTCCTGTAAGGCCTGCAACTGTAGTGACTCTGGTTCAAACAGTCTCCAGTGTGATGTTTTGACGGGTCAGTGCCAGTGCAAAGCTGAATTTGGAGGACAAAACTGTTCCAGATGCGCATTAGGCTACAGGGACTACCCGGACTGTGTTGCCTGTGACTGTGACTTAAGCGGAACCAAAGCAGAGGTGTGTGATGACACTGAAGGACTTTGTGGCTGTGAAGAAGAAACTGGCATCTGTACCTGCAAGGTATTGAAGTATTCAGACGTTTTTGGGACACATTGGTGTTTCTCATAATTTATTTCATAAAAATCATAGAAACTGTACAGATGAAACAATCTTAGACTGCATCCCTCCTTTGAGATATTTCTAAGTACACAAAAAATCACCCCTAATGGATTTTCTGTGCCAGTGCTAAGCCAGTCTTGTTATGAGTCAGCTGGATTAAAAACTGCAAGATGAGTTTCCCAGGTTGGGCAAACACTGCTGCAGGCAAAAGAGAGAGCATTAATGCTAAGGAACACCCCATTGTTACTTCTCTTCTCAGAGGTTCCTGAGATAATGCTAGAAATGCTAGTTTGCCTCTCCTACTACCCTCTATTTGAAGCAGCCAGGTAATTTCATTTTCAGTTTGTGGTCATAGAATTATTGAGGCACAGGACTGCATTTCTCTTTTAGACACAACTCATGGAATTGATGTAGATATGTGCTAAGAAGTGGAGAACAGACCCATGCTTGATCATTTCTAACTGACTAATGCTGAATTCTTGCTAATTTTACAGAACAACCACTGTACATTTGACAGAACGATGATTTCAAATCTTTTATGGGAGTTGGCATATTTATTGACATCAGTCTTTCTCACTGTAGGCCTAAATTCAATTTGACTGCATTTGCTAAATGTAAAATTCATATGTTTATTCTGTGCTAAGTGAATATCTATAATGTCCTTTCTACAGTACATTCAGAATCCTGTTTTTCATGTATTAGTACAGTAGGGTAGAAATGAAAAAGGATTGAGGATGCATTTGTTTTGATTTTTCTTTTGCTGCTCGATTTCTGTCTGACTCACAAAGGGCAAAGACACCTTTTTTGAATAGGTCAATGTACTGGTCAAAAGCTCTGAGACAAGATTTTTGCAAACCTTATTAAATATATGAGAATGGTGCTAGTGACTTCAATGTCACTATATTTCTCTGTATGCTGTTAATGCCATCTGATACCATTTTTAATGATACATTTTTTGAGTGTTTCACTTATGCCAGCTGCTTTTTGCTTTGCAAATAGTGCCAATAATAATAGCTCATAAGTGCATTCCTTTGGGGTTGCTATTTAAAAGGTTATTTTTCCAGTACACATAGAAGGTTGAAAAAGAGGAAAAAGGACCATTGAAGAAAATTAATTCTTATGCAATGAGCAATATAGAAAAAATGCTACTACCTTAAGCCAGGAAAATTCTATTCCTTCATCGAGTCTAGGAATACTCTGCTGCCAGAGTTACACTTCACATTGTAGGTCACATAATCATCTTGAGTTTTCTGAAACCATCTATGAGATTCAAACAATTGCGGACAAAAGGGTTGTTTCTTTCTTAATTAAAAAGGTATAAATTCCTTACATGCTGTTTTGACAGGTTATTATTTTGTTCTCTGTGTAGAGATAGCATATCTACAGCTTCTTCCATTCTAAATGGAAAACATTTTTGAAAGCTAATTAAATGTAAGAAAACTCCAGTGGAAAAGCTATTGTATTCTTATAATAGAGAAAAATGAGGTACAGAGAATTTTTTTTCAACTCATTCACACATGATTTTATTAGGTTTGGAATCACAGAATTGCAGAATGGCCTGAGTTGAAAAGAATCACAATGATCGTCTAGTTTCAACCTCCCTGCTGTAGGCAGGGTTGCCAACCACTAGACCAGGCTGCCCAGAGCCTCGTCCAGCCTGGCCTTGAATGCCAACAGTATATTAATTCAGATGATACAATCTGATCTTTTAAAAATCCTATTCATAATGATAGGAAGAAACCAATAAATACAAAACGGATAATCTCAACATTTTTCTTAATCTGATTATGTTGCATGTTCAAATTTGTGTTCCCTATACTATAAACAAAAGCAATACTTAAGAATTATCTCAGGTATCTTGCTAATACTGAAGTCTGAATGGGCATTCTTTTATTAAAAACAGGAAATACTAAGCACAGAAATGTAATATACAGGTTTTTTTTTGAAAAGGTTGGACTGTTATTGAAAAACACGGTAATAGAACACTTACTTCAATGCAACAAATATATGCCCTCATAGGCCTCTCTCCAGTCTTCTGATTAATAATGGGATCGACACTAATTTTTCTAGTGTTTCTTCAAGTTGGACTTAACAATGGAGAACTAAATGCAAAAACAAATGCTTAGGACTATGTCCCTTGATTTCTATAAATATTGAGCATCTTCTTTTGGCTTGAAGAGCCTGTTTTTTTAGATGGGGGTGGGGGAAAGAAGGGTTTTGTCTTCAGTGGAAGAACATAGTTGCTATTTTTAGTTAGGAATTTGAATACATGAAGTTTATTTATGTTCCATGTTTTTAAAAAACGTTGTTGTGTAATTGAAATGAAATATACTGCTAGCAAAGTAATGTGAGTGTGCTGCTGTGCTTTTTTTCTCTTTCCTCCAGGAAAATGTATTTGGGCTACAGTGCAGTGAGTGTAAGCCTGGAACTTTTGCTCTGTCTGCTAATAATGCACTAGGTTGTACTCCATGTTTTTGTTTTGGATTGTCTACATCTTGTCTGGAAGTAGAAGATCATGTGAGAATTCCTGTAAGTAGAGTGATATAAATGTGTGGGTGGAGTTTGGTGTTATGCTCATGATGCCACACTGGTGTACCAAAAGGTTGCATATATTTCATGAACCACGTGCTCACAGGTAGCTCACAGGGACAGTGACTTTTGGCAAATCGGCAAAAAAAAAAGTAGTCTTATTTCTGAAACCTCGTGTTTGACTCCACATATTTTGAAAAAAATTGAGTTTAAAAATATTCCCCAATATTTTTGGCTTGGGATTTTATAACTATAAAATGGATTGTTGACTATCTAAAGGATACTAAGACTATTAACGGTATGTTACATTGGGATAAAAATATTTTTGTTAAATGAATCTATTGCTCTTCATGTTGTAGATAACCTTAACTCCAGACCAGTCCATCCTGCATGTAGTAGCTCAAAGTAACCTCACTGGAACAGTGGAAGGAGTATTTTCACAATTTCCCGATGTTTTACTGGACGCTGCCATTGTCAGAAAGTACTTAAATACAGAAACATTTTACTGGAGGCTACCAGAGCAGTTTCAGGGAGACCAGGTGAGACCATTAAATAGTTAGAATGCTTTCTAGATAATTTCTTCAGTCTATAAATGTCACTCGTTTTTTGTATAATGGTCACTTTATCTTGATAAAATTTTTGTGTTAGTTCAATTCTTGTAGGTAATAAAATTATATGAATATAATTAAATAAATGAACTTAATTATAGCAAGCACAAACTATATGTTTGCACTACCCTTTTCTAATGAGATTTTACTTGATTCTATAATGGGTAACACTCATATTTAATTATGGTATTACTTTCCAGAAATTATATGGGGGGGGGGGGAAATGTGTGATATATTCAATTGTAGTTTAGAAACTTGAAAGGGCTTTCAACCTTGACACTAGATTCAGTATATAGATCATGGAATCTCTACTACTTAGGAATTTATTGAAAATTGAATATACGCCTTGAAAGGTCCTAAAGAAGAAACTGCCTGCTTTTTAGAAATACATGTTTAACCTTGGTGCAAAAACTGCTGAGTTTAAATCAATTTTCATGTTTTATTGCCATTTTATCAAAGAGCTGTCAGTTTTCAAATCTTCTGATGACATTAAAACTAGTAGCTATAACCTTGGGATAAATAAAAATAATGATTTTATATCCAAACAGCTCATGGCATATGGAGGCAAACTGAGATATACCATTGCTTTTTATGCTTTGGATGGCTTTGGAACCTCAAATTTTGAGCCACAGATTCTAATGAAAGGGGGTCGTACCAGCAAATTGGTCATCTATGTAGACAGCCCTTCTCCAGAAAATGGAATAAGAAGTGAGAAAGAAGTAGAAATGAAGGAGGTAAGCTAAAATGTTGCCGAAATGGAGATGTGTATCTCATATGAGCTCTTACAGAGAAGCCCCATATATTTAAGTAAATACATTGAGAAATGCATACCTGATCTCAAACAGACTGGATTACGTTGCACCTATTTCATTAAAAAATGTTTGAGAAAATCATGTTATAGAAGCAGATAACGTTTTGACATTGTTTCCTCTTTTGAAAGTGCTGAAGATGTTGCCATAGGAAGGTTTACAAAGAGAAACTCAGATTTCAAAACTGTGACCTTATTTGATCCCTAAAGCTCTGCTGCCTGGGACTGAGGTGAGAGCTAGTCTTGATAGGATGCAGGACATAATGAAAAAACATCTGTGTATCAAACTGTACATAAGAGTGCTGTGTAGTCCTAATCCTTTGACTGTTTAGGTCCTATAGTTCAAGCCAAAAAAAAAAAAGGTAGTGCCGCAATTGCTGTCCTGCAGAAACTAGGAATGGAATTTAGGCACATAGAAGGAAAAGAGAGAGGAAATGGTATAAAAACATATTTTGTTCTAACGTAGATCCAGATGTTGGATTTTCTGGGGCAAAGCGTATAGACTCAGTCACTAACTCTATTTCCAGAAGAAAGTATGAGAAGGAAGAGACCATTAACTTTAAGTGAACTTAAACACTCATGGTTTTAATTATGTGTACTATGTTCCCTTAGGATTCTTGGAAGTATTTTAATTCTGTGTCTGACCAGCCTGTCTCACGTTCTGACTTCATGTCTGTGCTAAGCAATATTGAATACATCCTTATCAAGGCATCTTATGGCCAAGGATTACAGCAAAGCAGGTAAAGCAATAAGCATTTGCTTATTTTATTGCATTTAATATAATTTAACTTGGAAATAGTCCCAGCTGAACTATACAGTAAGTATTTAACTCAAATTAGAGGAATCTTCTGTTTCCTACTTATAAATTAAATTCCTCTTTCGTAAGAAAACATTTATTGCCTTTAAATTCAAACAGAATCTCTATTTCTTTCTATAAGACAGTAAATATCTCTACTGCTTATTTTGATAGAAATGCCCATAAGGAAGCACAAAGCTTTACAGGTTGATGCAGTGTTCTACACGATGGGCAATATAGTTAGATGTTTTCTGTATTATTCCTTTACCAAGTTATTTTTACGGGTAATGAATTTTTTCTTTGTTTTTCATTTTGCCGTAGAAGAGTTGAAACACACGATCCTCTGAGTTCTTGTGTCTGTACAAATCTGGTCCTTTCCTGTAGTTTTATATACTGTGGTCTATGGTAGTGAAATATTCCCACCTCAGAACAATAACATTTTACTGCTGTCTTGAACAGAAATAGGTTACTAATGAAAGGGAGGAGATAACATATGATCGTTGCATCAGGTGGTTTAGAAGCAACAACACCAGCAGAGATGCATCCAAAAAAAACCTTATATACTTGCATCTTTACACATCCATGGAGCAGAGCTGTTGTATTTCTCTTTAGTCTTTCTGAGGCTGAAGTGCATACTCTTGCATGGTGAATCTGTCAGTTTTTGCAAACTGATGAGAATCAACCTGTATTACTTTGAAGTACTTCTGATATTTTTGCTGTATGTCTTGAAATCCCATATATCCATTAAAAATACCTTCAGATTTTATTGGGATGTTTCATACTCATTGTATTATTGAATAGTTTAGGTTGGAAAGGACCTTAAACATAACCTAATTCCTACCTTCCTGCCACGCGCAGTGGTATCTTCCATGTGGAAAATAAGATTGTGGGAGAGTATATATGGTAGCTCTTACCTTGATATATAAAAATGTTTCTATCTTAGTTTTGGTGTTAGACCTTCTCTAGATCTTCATGCTGTCTTCTACGCTTATCTTATAGAATTGCAAATATCTCAATGGAAATTGCAGTGAAGTTTGAAGAGATGCATCTAGGCAGATCTAGAGCTCATCTTATAGAGCAATGTAGATGTCCTGCTGGCTATGCTGGATTCTCCTGTCAGGTACTAAATACTTGAATTCTTTCTGTGGCAGATAATAATAAAATTACACAAATGACTTTCAGAATTGTTTGTAACTGTTGACAACCATAATCTTTTTTTTTTTTTTTTTAATTTTATTCCCTTTACAAATAGAGCTGTGCTCCAGGATACTACAGGGAGAAGCCTAAAGAATTCAGTGTAAGAGATACTATTATAGCACCCTGTGTGCCATGTCAATGCAACAATCACAGTGAAACCTGTGATCCTGAAACCGGAAAGTGTTTGGTATGTACAATTTATGCATTTTTACATTGGTTTCAGCTTAGCATGCAATGACTATAATCTATGAAGGGAGTTTCTGGTAATAGTATGTGGCTATACTGTTTGGAAAAACTATAATTTTCCCTATCTACATCTATAAATCCACGTACTATTTCCCATAGAGTCTATTCAGTAAACTTATCAAGCTTTTTGGTCACTATCTTAAAAATGATTAATAATTTTAGGTTTAATTATATTTTATAAATAACTTGTGTGTATGAATTCAGTTTATCTGCTTTGCTGTGTGACTTTTTGATCTCTGTTCCTTGGTCTGGTCAGGATCTGCTTAATCACACAAAATAGGAGAAGTAAAGGAAGAACTAAGCCATTCCACACTACAGACAAGGTCGAAGTCAAATTCTTTGTCTCTCTTGAAGCAAATATTCTCTCAGCTGCTTTTAAGAGGCTCTTTTGGGCTTCCTGAGAGTAAAGTAGTCTAAGAATATGCTTCAGCTAAGTTAACTTCTTCATTTCCATCATTTTGTCTCAAAAAGTGCAAAGAGGGGACACATAGGCCTCTTCTTGTCTTGTGAGCTCACAGCTCTGTCTAAAGCAAATTCTCAGCTATCCAAAGAAGACGTAAGTATCTTCTTTGGTATGATTCAATGACAAGGTATTCTTTCCTAAAGTTTGTTTTACTTGCTTTATTTGTCCAGTGGTGAGTTGATTATTTCTAAGTCAGCTTCTGCAGAATTCACTTTTGAAGTCATTTTATAAGTTTCCTAGGTCCTTCAGGCTCTTTGTAAGCCATTCTTTCACCAAAAGTATGAATCTCATAAGAATGATGGTTCTCATTACTGAGGCCAAACCACGCAGGTCTTTGATACTTAAAGAATAACAGTCATTCATTCTCTCAGCTTCTCATTGCAGGGGTAGCGAATCACCCGCATGTTAAGATTACTACTTAGAGATTTCCATCTGAGTTGTGTAGGCAAAAGAAATTATTTTCACCTCTGACTTCTGTACCCATGCAGTAGAAGGCTGTATTGTTACTGCTCACTGTACTCTGCTAACCTCTAAAATGTACACACTCACAAAAATAAGAATCATAGAAAAGAAGAAAAAAAAAATCAGAGGGAACTGGTTTTATTATGTTCGTAATACTGATTTAGTATTTTAATATTAATAGCACTGGCTGTTGATCAGTAGTCTTTGCAAATTAAATATAGTGTCTGTGAAACTTAACTGTGATTGTTTATTGGTTTATAGCTGCCAAATGCATTTATGGAAACATGAAAATTTTGTCTTTTTGGTCCAGATATCCTGTTTAATTTTTTCATTGGTTACTTTTGTAGGACAATTTTTTTTTTTGTACTGTGATTTCCTGATCTAAATTGGATTAGTAGAAGTAGAAATATACAAATCCTAATGGAAATTCAGAACAGATATTAAGTCAGCCTGCCTGATGGAATGGAAAATATGCTGGCATTTTGCTTATTTTTGCATAGAACATCCCTCTACCCAGAGAATGCTGACCGATGGGTGGTGACATTTAGATGTGATTGTTAAAGGCTTGATGCATTTATGGATTGGGGAGAAGATAAAATTCTTCTTGTTTGTTGTTTAAACTATGTGAATTCCTTTTTTGTGTACCAGAACTGCAGAGATAACACAGTTGGTGATTACTGCAGTGCTTGTGCCCCAGGCTACTATGGGAAAGTAATTGGATCTGTCAACGACTGCTCTCTTTGTGCCTGTCCCAGAGCCAACCCTGTTAGGTAACCAGAACTTATTAAATCCAGTGTACATTCTAGCCCTCCAGATGCCTTGTGCTGTATGTCCTACCTCCTATGACCCACACTCTATGGCAGTAGGAGATAGGTATTGTTACATGTCCTTAATTTTTTGTTTTCTGAAAGCTACTTATTTTAGCAAGTACAACTTACGTTCAGAGTTCACATGCAATGAGGACTTGGTGAGGTTTTAAAACAAAATGATTGACTAATAGATAATGTCATTTTTTTCTCAGATTTTATAGATAATGGAGTAAGTTGCACTGACATACTTCAGTTTCATTCTAAAGACAGTGCTTCAGTATTTCAAGCCATTTCCAGCCAGTTCAGGGGCTTTTAATGAGATGAATAGTAGGAAAAAAAACAAGTACTCCTTTGTTTGAAATTTTTATGTCTGTTCATAGACAAAGTTATTTTTAAAATCAAAATGTTATACAGACTGCTTTTTATCTAGAAGCTTGAAAAGCACCATTGCTTTTGGATAATTGAGTCATAGCATGAGTGTGACTACTCCAATGTTCTCATGCAGATATCAGTTAGATAAATTTTGTAGCCATATCATGCCAATCCCTTACCTTACTTTCTTCATCTGTAAAATACTGTTGAAACAATGGATATAAATCCATGCTGATTTCTTTGGAGTATTTTTTGCAGAGGGGTGTATTAATACAGAAAACCTGCAACCTTCTAGATTCCCAGTGTGCTTTTATGCGGCCGTGCAGAGGGCAAAACTGAGCTAGGAAATGGCTCAGACAGCGAGGGTGTGTTTGAAAGTGGGTGATGGACACCAGAACTATCTTGCTGGAACAGGAGGTGGCTGACAGCTTCCATTCTGGCACACAAGAAGCATAACTCCTCAGCTGCTCTGGAGAGGGGGAACTGAGAAAAATCACCAGCATAAGATGACTCAAGAAAGATCTCTTTCAATTTGTTTAAGCATTGTCATATCTTCCAAACTGAAAGTTGTAAGATGCTTTAGCATGATAGGCAGTAAAGGAGTTGCATTGGAGGAAAGCAATCTTTATAAGAAACAGAATACACATTCTAGCCCACTGCATCAGATTGAACAGAGGATACTATTGCTTAGAAAATTTGATCTGTGGCTAAATGAGGTTCTTTGTCATTGCATGGTTTTCCATTTCTGTGCTAGCAGGTATTTGTTTTTTCTTCCTCCAGTTTTAGTCCCACTTGCGTCCTGAAAGGTGTCCAGGATTACCACTGTGATGCTTGTCTCCCAGGTTATGAAGGACAGTACTGTGAAAAGTGAGTTGTACACAATGTCTCATTTTTTTTTCCCCCAAATTACAAGGACAGTTTTGAACAATACAAGCCATACTTCTTCTTGGAATAGATTATTCATAAATAAATACACGAATATGTGTGGAAGGACTTTGTGAGTTGTTAGCTACTGTAAAGAAGCTGTTAATCAAAAATCTATCAGTGATTCTCAAAGATAAACATGATATCTGGTTTTATGATGAATATCCCCTGATGTTCATTGCCTCATTCCTCCCATTGTAGGTGCTCCCTTGGCTATTATGGTGACCCTCAGCTTCCTGGAGGCAATTGCCATCCATGTCAATGCAATCCAAGTGGCTCTGTTCATGCTAATTGTGATCGTGCAACTGGCAAGTGCCTCTGTAAGCAGGGTGTGACAGGACAGCTCTGTGAGGAGTGTGAACCAAGACATCTTCTTCTGGAAGAAGAGTGTGTTTGTAGGTGGCTTTGAAATTGTTTATTTCTGGGCTTTGGTTTATTCCATTAGTGTTTTTCTATTGGTTGGTCTATTCTCTCTATAAAAGGTTTGAACTGATCAGTATCCAAAGAGGTTCTGTCTAACCTCAACTATTCTGTGATTCTGTAAACAAAGAGGAAACTGCAGTGCAAATCATAATATCATACCAGCAGTTAATCATTAAATTGGCCGATGTAGCACTGCAAGCATATTTAAGGACAGATATTTTTAATACTTATTTACTGTCCGTAGCATACTTTTATTTATTTGAAAACATTAAATTCCTATGTCATTGTCTCGTTGCCTGTGAGATTGCTCTAATAATACTTAAGGAGTCATCCCATGTGTATAGGCATGCTCTATCAATAATTAGTCATGTCCTTTCTTATGAGACAGTGGGCAGCAGAAAGACCAACCCAGTACAGTAATTGCTTTTACAATGAACTAGGAATATAGACTCATGTTTCTCTTTATACAAGAAAACGGGTAATAAATGTACCTACACCACTATGGAAATGGATTCTTTGTCTTCATAACCTGTCCGGTAACTGTTAGTGTCATTGCCTTGGATTTACAGTAATACAGCTAAATAGGCGCAATATGTCTACGGTATAACAAGCAGCTCAGTAGCCAGCATGATCAATATGGCTTGAATGTGTTCTAACCTAAGGATAGCATGTTTAGAATTAGTCCACTTCTGGGGCAGGCATGGGAGGGCGGGACTACAAACCTGCATTTTCAAAATTGTGTTCTATCAGTATTAATACAAAAAGTAAAGGAAATGTTGTGTAAATATGTAAAAAAACAAACAAACAAACAAAACATACCACCATTTGTTTACTTTTTCAAAAATGCTGATGTTACTTTCTCTTTTGAAATGCTTTATTTAGCTTGTGATGACAACTGCACAGGAGTTTTGCTAAACAACTTGGATAGTCTCAACAAAGACATACTTTCATTGAACCTTACTGGTATTGTCCATGTGCCCTCTGGGATGCTATCAGAGCTGGAGAATGCAACAAAACATCTAAAGGTAATACAAACATACAAGTAGTACAAATATTTAGTCACACCTTTAAAGTGAAGCTTGCAGCCACTCACAGTAGTATATATGAGATCCTTCTGAAATTCATGTATGTATCTATAAATGACACAAGATTAACATCATTATATTTGTTATAGAAATTAATCTTAAGGCCTTTAATTGCCTATGTTTCTTTCTTTTATTTTGTTGTACTGACATTTAAATAAATGTCTGAATATATTTCTCAATCACTAGTATGATTGTTGAGCATACTATATGTGCATGTTTCATCTGGATTGCGTGGATCCTTCAGATTGGCTGAAATTAAAGGGCATAATTTTCAGCAGTGAAATTGAAGCATCAGGCTGGGTCCCTTTTTGGTTCCTTTGAAGATCTGCCAGAGTCCTGGGGAGGAGTCTGACAAGCTGCTTATCCATTACACAGGGCTCCTTGGATGCAGCTATTTGCTTTCCTTGCAGTTCTGTGACCATCCAAGTGCCTTCCTCTGTCCTCCATCAAAAACAAAAGCTAGGTAGAGTATTTGTGTTGGATGCTTTCAGACTGCTTGTGGAAAGCTTTCCTTCCAGCTCCTGTGCTGCCTTAAACAAATACGACATTTAGTGGACCCCAGAGGGTCAGTTATTGTTGCAGATTAAGTAATAGACGCCTCCGTGCAAAGCCAGAGATAAACAAAACTATTCGCTACTTAATGACTACTACTAAAATAAGTGTATTTATTGATAAGTCTGCCCAGCAGTAGTTCAGGAAAGACAATCTCTAAGACAGAATTTAAACTATTGTCTTTGTATTCCATCATATTGTACCACAGTCAGAATAACAGGAGCCTTCATGCGCTGCTGGATTCTGCAAATGAAGTTTGAATTAAAATTTCACCTATTAAAATGTGAGGCAGACTGAATTCTAATCCAAGTGCTTAAAAATTATAATAATTATAATATCTGAAGGCAAACTGGATTAAATTATATGTTTATGCTTCAGCAGAGGCAGTCTTATCATTCAGTTTTAGTTGGTAACATTTTTGTTATAAAGCTTCAGTTTTGCTTCCCTTTCTTACAATTGGCTTGCTTTCTGTAATTGTTTTGTGTTTGTGTAGGAGCATAAGCATTATTCAATACATAACATCTATTTAATTATAAAGTCAAATCCTTTGTAAAAATGAAAGCAGTGTAAGTTTTTCCTTTCATACGTATATTTTTTGTGTCAAAATCAAAATGAAATGAGCTGTCACTCTCTTGGATGTGTGATATTTAAGGGATCTAACAATGACACAAACCTCTTGTGACTATGATGCCTATTCTTTTTATGTAAAGGCACAATGTTCTTATTGGGAATAACTTAATCTTGAGGCTAAGTTGGAAGTCTGTTAGTTCTTCTGTTTGGAAGTAGGCATTCCTGTGTTTTGTGATAATGAAAAATTTCCTTCCCTCTTTTCTTGTACAAATGTAACAGCTGGAAAATACCTATGTTTATTTATCTGAATTACAAGTCTTTGCTGAAGGACTGTCCCCTCCACTGTAAACCAGCTTCTGCCCAGACTTGCCGTCCTGTTAAGAGATCCCTTATGTTGTTTTGCATCTGTAGAGAAGTAGTATTCTATTGCAGGCCTTGAGTGTATCCATTAGATACAATGGCCTATTTATTGCCACACATAGCAATTTTGAGGTGGCCTTGAAGCCAAATACAGCCTAAATTTTTCCCAGAACTCTTCTGGACACAAAATGGACCCTTTATGTTAGGGTGTTGTTTCTTACAGGGGTCTATAGTACCTAGAGAAGATCCAACGTACTCATTAGCTACAGCAGAAGAAAGTCTTCTGAGCTTGTCAAGAGATGTTGATCAGTTGCCTGGAGAGGTAGGTGCTGCCTTCTTAATTCCTAGGATTTGTGGAGAAGTCCTTTGAGATTTCATAGCGTTGAACATACATGCTGGAGTGTTGCTTAGAAATTATTTTAAATCTACAGACTTTAGTGAAATAATTCTGTCTATTATGCAGTCTTTCTGGTGAGAGGGGTTAACTGGTTTATGGAATGATTCAGCAAGATACAATGTTTCATGATATTGTACAGGAGATTTACGTGGTTTCTGCTGAAGTTCAGAAGCTTTTTGTAGTGTGATCATTTAAGGCCCTAAAACCGAAGAGCTTTTCTTCTCACTGGTGCTAACAAGTGGAGCTTATTTAAAATTACATCATTGTTGAATACTCACTGAAAAGTCTTTTATATTTACATAATTGTATTTAAAATATTTTCAGAAGAACTGTATCTGTATCTTGTAAATGGAGAATGTCCTTTGGTCATTAGGTTTCATTTACTGATCATGTTGTACCTATCATTTGTTGAACACATGTAACTAATTTAACTAGTTTTTTGCCCTAGCATCCTTGTTATTGCTAAGAGGATTTATCTTAAGATACAAGAATTGATATTTACAAGTATGTGATGTTTACTATACAAAAGTAATAGCTTTGGTAATTATGGTTTTATTCATTATGAAAGTAATTGATAAATCAGTTCTTCACTGATATCAGGGACTGGAACCTTCAAAATAACCATGTTGCAGCATGAAAGCATCAGATTGTTAAAAATGTATTCCTGTATTCTGACTATTGGAAAAAATGTGAAAATATGAAAAATTATAATTGATCAATGATCAATGTTTTAACATAATTGTTGAAGACTATCTCTGATTTTATTCTAGTCATCTAGAATTTTGAAAAAAGCTTGGCAGCTTAACACAATGACTCAGGAAACCAGGAGTAAAAGTAAAGAACTGAGTGGATTTATTGACACAGTACATACAGCCATCAAAGGTATACTGCTTTTAAGACATTTCCACTTTGCAGAATTTACAAGGGTGTTTCCTTTGTAACTTTTAAAGAACTGTTTACACAGAAGTGCTGCAACTTTTGCAGGGGGTTCACGCTTTCGTTTATCAGTGGAATGACTGAATCATTTACTCTCCTATATAGCACTTGCTGAAGTTGCAGTGTCACTAAATGAAACACTGGGCCTGGACCTCCCGCTGTCAAATGTTACATCTCAGAGCCTGCAGGATGATATTTCAACCCTACTGGATGAATTGCGCAAGAAAGATTTTGTTCGATGGCACTATAATGCTACCAGTGTCCTAAAGTAAGCCTATTCTACTGGAAACTTTGATTCACATATGTCTGTGCCATGCAGTACTGCTTTTTGGAGAGAGATCTGGAGAATCCTCGCTCTATAGTAATAGATTGTGTTACAGTAACTAGCTCAGCTGGAACCGTATGAACTCTGCATTTGGAGTTATGTTCTTTGAAGATATGTAGGTATCTCACATGATGCTAATAATGTCAAATCCCTGTTCATTGGGATGCGATACAATGATGCATTGCAGTAAGTAGAAAGACTCGCTGATTTGATTCAGATCTGGCCGAAATTCACATCTTCTTGTGGATTGGAAACGTAGTGAAACAGTCTCAGAGAGTTGCAAGCCCAAGATCTGATCAAGGGCATGATAAAATATTGTCAATGGAGAATGTATCAACTAGATTTGCAAATGAAACCAGGGCATTTTATTTAATATTCTGAGCCACTGCCTAGAATTCATGCTTGTTGTCACAATTTGCCTGCATTTAAAGGTTATTTTGAAATAGCTTTTGAATTCATTATTTATTAGTGTCTTTTTGCCAGACTTGCCAATCTTAAACAATGACTATTCCAAGAGTCAGCAACATTTTTGTTCCAACTTCAAAAATATGAAATATTGCCCTAGGCTAGCTCCCACTGACAGCTGTAAGAATCACAGAATCACAGGGGTTAGAAGGGACCTCTGGAAACCATCCAACCCCCTGCTAAAGCAAGTTCCCTGGGGTAGGTTGCACAGAAAAGTGTCTGTTATTAGTATTGGCTTCAGGACATAAAAAATTAGCCCAAGAATATTTCTGAAAATTTAACTTTTCTTTATTAAATCCTTTAAATTAGGAGTAGAACAGAATGTTTATACTGGTAGGATATCTGATTTTGTTTGGTAGACTCCTGAGCTTTTTCTTGTACCAGGTATAAACTGTACAGAAGCTAAATGGACATGAAAATGGACTAGAAATGTACTGTTTATTCTTATATTTATTAGGAATTTCAGATAGCTTTTTTGCATGTATAAAAATGTCTCAATGTTCTGTTGCAGACTAAGAAAAGGTTCTAACTTTCAGCATCGGCTTGAGCTGTTACACAAGGCATTTGTAAATTAAGTTTTTCAATTACAGACTCTAGTCAAAATTCCTGAAAATTCTCTGATAAGTCCTGTGACAGATTGAAGGAGAGAGTTAATAAGATTTCCTCGATAGTTGCTCTGCAGAATTCATCATGCAGTGCAGTTGTAAATTCAAAACTGATTTAAATAAGCAGCTTGACAGTGCATTTTTCAGGATGCAGAAGTTACCACATGGCTGATAGTGTAGTGATCTTGTGGTGACATATGGTTGAGCAACACTTGTAAATGAAATCTCCATGAACTCTCCCCACATTTTGCTGTGTAAGCCATTTGGAATACGATCTTTTTACTACATAATGCAATAGAAACCATTACTGTCTTGTAAAATACTTTTACTCTTGTAACTGTTTAAAGTCTTCAATGACTTCAGAGTTTAAGGACTTGGAGCTGTTAGTTTTAAGAAATACATGCAAATGCACATCTGCTGTTCAGTGGGAAAGATGGAATGTATTGTTGTGATATACGTATTCTACTTTGGCTGAGGATCTTAGACCTATTGAGAGAACTTGAGAGACATAGACCTGTTGGAGCATGTCCAGAGAAGGGCCACAAAAATGATGCAAGGGATGACACACCTCTCCTATGAGGACAGGCTGAGAGAGCTGGGGCTGTTCAGCCTGGAGAAGAGAAGGCTGCAAGGAGACCCGATAGCAGCATTTCAGTATCAAAAGGGACCTACAGGAAAGAAGGGGACAGACTCTTTAGCAGGGTTTGTGGTGATGGAACAAGGCAAAATGGTTTCAAGCTCAAAGAAGGTAGATTTAGGTTAGATATAAGGAAAAAATCTTTTACACGGAGGATGGTGAGGCATTGGAACAGGTTGCCCAGAGATATGTTTGATGCTCTATCTCTGGAGACTTTCAAGGTGAGGCTGGATAAGGCCCTGGGCAACCTGATCTAGCTGTGCTGTCCGTGTTCATTGCAGGGGAGTTGGACTAGATGGCCTTCAGAGGTCCCTTCCAGCTTTAAGGATTCTATGGTTCTATCAATATGGCTTGAAATCAGATTAAAGGGACAAATATTTATGTGAAAGTGTCATTTATAGGAGTTGCTGTGTGCAGCATATGTGTAGAAATGAAAGAGAGGAATAGACTTTTAGGATCATTTTGAGTCAAATTTCTTCAGTATTAGCAAGTATTCCAATGGATGTGCAAATATTCCCAAAGAGACCAAGGGAAGTGATTAATAACTGTCTAATCTGGGAGGGGATTTGATATTGCCCAGATAATATCTCTTTCTGATTTTAAGGGATAAGTATAAAGATTGCATTTCAGGGGTCATTTTAATGATGAAATTTATTTTATTTTGTATTTACTCTCTTCTAATCAACACATACAATGTTTGTTAATGGTATTCCTTTCCTTCTCCCCCCCACGCTGTCATCTTTTTGTGTGCTAAGACAAGTAACTAATTTGGTGTGTGTATGCATGCTATTATATGAAAAATGGTGGACTTTTGTAAGAAGGTACAGTTACATTAATTTTGGATGACCCCCCTCCCCCCCCCCCCCCCCCCCCCCCCCCCCGTGCCTAAGTCTCTGCTTTACCACTGTTTATTCTTCACTTCTTCTCTTTGCCAGAGCTGCAGAAAATTTGTTGCTCCGGGTTCAGAAAGACTATCTGAAACCCCAGCAGGAGCTTGCTGAGCTGAAAAAGGGTGCAAGCCAGCTCTTATCAAAGCACAACAGCAAACTGCAAGATGCCCAGGATCTGGTGAATGATGCGCTCACTAACATCAATGAGACAAATCGCTTGCTTCCTCTTATCTCTAGCAACCTGGGAGAGTTAAATGTAAGACTGGACAATCTGTGTTGTTATATAAGAAAAATATGAATTTTTGTTCATAAGTTGCTTTTTAGCCTTTCAGAAAGCCGTATACATTTAAACACCTTAATATATGTGGTATCTTGAAAACTCAAAGGAAACCAGATTCTTGTTTGAAAACAAAAATAATGACTATCTAATATATGCACTAGTTAACTTACAGACCACTATAAAACAAATGATTTTTGCTACAGGAAAAAAAGCTGAGTATAAAGGAAAGTAAAGAAGTCTCAAACATGCTCATTAAAGAAGGAAAATTCCTGGTGAATGCTGCTGCTGCTCTTTCCCAAGATGTAAAGAACTCTACATCAGTAAGTTCTTAACATCCTGTTTGAGACTATCAAGTGGATTTTGTTACTGGGAGGAAAAAAAAAAGAAACCCTTTTGTTGTGCAGAACTTGGAGGTCCACCAGGATGAGCTACTCCAATGGAATACCAACTTGAGACACCATGTGGATGAGCTGGTGATGCAGATGTCTGTGAGGGGAGTGCTTGACCTGGTATACAGAGCTGAGGATCATGCTGCTCAGTTCCAAAGACTTGCAGATGCACTGGAGAGGTAAGAAACTTGAGAAAGTTGAAACTGGGAGAGACCTTATTTATAATCCTGTCAGATTTAATTTAAATAAGTAGTAGTAGCTTAATCCACTAAGGGAAAGCAATCAGCTTTTATCCTCTATTTCTTTTCAGTTGTTTTTTGCCTTTAATGTAGTGTACAGTATCTTTATGAAATGATAGAGAGGGGGGTTGATTAGTCTTGAATTTCATGAGCCTGACTTTCGCAATAACTGGTGAGTTATTAAGTGCCCAGTGAATGTATCATGGTATGACTTGAAAAGCTTGTGGTCTATGTATGAATACTTCTTTGACTATATATCTCTGAACCTCATCAAGAAGCTATTTTTGCTATGCCTTCATTATTGTTGCTTTCAAAGCATCTTGCAGAAACGAGTGGGTTGCAATCCCAAATGCATTCAAATGCACTCTTAGAATTTTTGAGTAATTTGAGTTATTTCAATGGAGATACTCTGTCACTCTTGCTCATTTGACTTATAAAATCAGCGGAGATGTGTGTACTGAAGTTTAAATTTTATAAGACTGACAAATTTATGCATATTTTAAGCTTGAGAACAGAAAATTTGCTTTGAGTAACGTTGAGCAACTCTGCTGGTTTTACTGCATCCAGATAAATTCAATAAAACAAAATTTGATATGGAGTAGCTTTCAGATACTCGTATTTCCTCCTAGGTTCTGTATTTCTCTGTGTTGCTTTTGAGCTCCAGGTAGGAACATGTTTATGTTCTGTTATGTTTATGTGATGTGATTTGTTTGTTCTTCATGCAAAATGTTATCTGTAGCTAAATGGCTATATAAATTGAAAAACTGGCCACCAGCAAAGAGAAAAATTAGAATATTTTAAGTTTCCTGGTTATTTGGAACTTTTTCAGTTCAAAATAATGGACTGAAAGCCCTTTTTGCAGCCCTTGGGAAAGACGTGATCATTTTTTCAGAGTACATAATGAATTCTAGACAGATGTGCATGTTGTAACATGCACATGTAACAGCGTGTGGAACTTATTGCTTGATTATGTTGCTTGTTTCACAAAAATAGAATTATTTGTTAATTCCCTACTTAGTGGCCTCTCAAAAGTAAAAGATGTGACTTTGAATGCAACTGCTGCTGTCTACACCCACTCCAGTGTTAAAAATGTGATTGAAAGGACAGAGAGTTTGGCAGATGATGCATCTAGAGTTGTGAATGGCCCTTTGGATTTAGTAAGTATTGATATTAGCATCTTAACTTCCTTATCTTTCTCATTTTGGAATATTTGTTCTGTAGGCTTTTTTAGTTGATGGAATCTGGGTCATATTGATGGTGGCAGCCTGTCCTGCCTGCTATTATACACTGTTTCCTGAATCTGTGCTCTAAGGCAGCAAGGATACCAGATTTCACATTCTGTTTGTCTTGCTTTCGTCTTTACCACTTTTGTTTCTTTACATGTGATGCACATTTAGCTGGACTGGATATGATTGTGTGTGTCTTCGTCATCAGTCATCTGACTTGCATTTCATAGAGTCATGGTTAGGTTTGGATGGGATCAAGGGATTATCTGGTTCCAACACCCTTGCTATAGGCAGGGACATCTCCCACTCGAGGACAATTCCCACAAGAAGTGTGTCATTTCTGTATGGCTTAAGCTCCCAGTCCTCAGTGCTCCCTTTTACCTTTAGAGTTATTTAGCCATCTTTTTATTCATCTTGCCCCTATTCCACTTCTATCTAGGTATTCACAACCACAACTGTTTTGCTTAGTTGAGACCACTCAGTAACAAAATGTATTTTATATCACATCTTCCATTCTTCTGCCTTGCAAAATTATCAGGTTGTTATTATAACAGTAGGTTTCAAAGACCTGACCAGTTAGTTACCCAACCTCTTACTGTTACTTTCATACTGTACCTGTTTCCCCCTTTCTATCTCTGCATTTTTCATGAAAAGGAAAAGAATCAGCTGTGTTTTACATTTGTCATGTACGATATTCCTGGAGAGACAAATACATGATATTGCATTCACGTGATAGTGATCAAAAGAGTTGGAATTGTGTGCTTGTTTATTATTTTATCACATGCTGTCTTATGCACAGCATGAATCCTCCTAGGCATTTTTACAGATTTTCCAGATGGATAAACGGATTAAAAGAACACTTTAAGACTGGAATTTTCAAATATCTTAGAAGGGGTTAGTGCTGAGAATTTTGCCTTAGAACTGGAACTAAAACAAGCAATGTTCCTAAAGGTAACAGAAAATCAGTAGCACTGTTCAGACTGGAATGTGGTAGGTTTACTTTCAGCGTCATGCTCTCGAGCAAAAGGTTACAACTTGAATTTTTTTGCTTGTGCTTAACAAGGTAATAAATAGAATATCATAGAAACAGTGAGAATGTTCAGTAACTTACGTTACATGTCCAGAGACACTTTAATGTCTTCAGCTGAACTTCTGGCAATGGATTTCTGCTTTTTTTTTCCAGCCAGATGAGTCTCTCAGTCTTCTTGGCAAAGACACTCTACAGCTTAGCTCCAAAGTTCAGAATGAAGCTAAAAATCTGAAGAAAAAAAGTAACGGTTAGTTCTTTAGTGTTCATATTTACTGCTTCTATTTCCTTTTCCATATCCTGTCTTATGGTAGATTCATTTTCCTAAATGACCTTAAACTAAGATACAATATTGTATATAAATACGCATACTTTTTTGTACTATTGAAGTTAATGTTCTTTTCAGGGCTCATATTTTTCTTTTTTTGACAAGAATATAATTTTCCTCAGTAAATGTTTAAAAAATTGACTTTCACTATACCCAATTTGTCTCCAAGTAGTGCTTTCTTTAAATGGCTGTTTTTCCAAGTGCTATGAATGAAGTAATTAGGGATTGCACAGTAGGTGAAGGGCAAACATAATTCTTGAAGAAATACATTCATTCAGTTTGATCTAATAAATCACGGATTACACAAGTCTGTAGGATGATATATTTAAATCATAACCATTATTTTCTTATTCCTTCTACATAGCTGAAATACAGTAACAAGCTGGAGTTCTCCTTTCTGTTTGTAAAAAGTGCCTTTTAGATTAGGGTTCCTCTATAAATTACAAAATCCTTTTAGTTTGTTATCAGTCCAAAAAGATCAGCAGAGCTTTTGAGTCTGCACCATGGAAGTGCAAAAGCATTTTGGACACAGACTTCATTTAAGAGCAGAGTCTGACTCTAAGGGAAGTTTTCGACAAAATTGGACAGAATGTGAATGGTTCACAGAGATAAATTGTAACTGTAAAATGGCTTTTGCTCTTAATATCAATAGTTTTACAAAAATGTATACATCTTATGTAATTCAGATGGACCGAATACACACTTTTTTTTGTTCATTCTGGTTTATGTATTTTTATTTTTAGTGAGAGGATTCTACAAACATCTCAAAAATAATTAAAAGAAAAACACCCTTGAATGGCTTCGGTCATATTTCAAGAAAAATGTCAAGAACATCATAGAGATTATAAGGGTTCACCATCTTGGAATAATTTTAATTTATAGCTTTGTCCTGACTACGCTTCTGGTTTGAATTTGCCAAAAAGGATAACTTCGCATGGAACAGTGCCCACAGGAGCATATCTGTGCTTACTGCATTCAGTTTACATTTATGTTTTTAAAAAGCTCTTTCTGTTAAAGAAGGTGAAAAGGTTCCGTATGATTACATAAGTGAATACTTATTATTATGTAGGGCTCACGTGGATTGTATTTTTTTTCAATACACAGAAAAATCACAGTTATTTCTTCCAACAGGCCTTTTATCTGAACTGAATGGATTAAGCAAAAAAGTAGAAAAGATTCAGGAAAGTACTGTTAAAATTGTCAACCAGCTTAATGATTCCCTGTTGGCACTACAAGCATTGCCTAACGGTAAGTGAAATCAGTATCTATATACTCCTTATTGCAGAACATTCTAGTACAATCATAATACAGTCTTGGTCATCATCTGATGGGAGAGACTTAAGCAATAAACTACACTGGAGACTCTTATAGCCTCCTGCCTAACAAGGAATGTTTTCTGTTTTCTCGTAAGCCCATAAAACATAACTGGGTTTTGATATAAGGCCCACAGTCTGATTCTCATTTTACACTGCTGTAAATCAGATGGGGATCTGAAAGCCATGAGATTACACTGGTTTGAGAAGAGAATGAAATCCTAGAATACTTAATCCCAGGTGGAGAGAAACTCATAGATGAACCTGTGAGGTTTTGCTTTCTTTTAATAGTTTGCTTCAAAATTGTTTGTATTGTGTTATGAGACTTATCTGCATCTAAATGTTTTCTTGTTGTAAATAGTGATTTCATTTACCAAATTAAATGCCCTTTCTGAGTATTTTCAAAACAAAACAAATACTTTTTTTAAAAAAAATCCTTATTTTGAATAAAGGAAAGACCTAGAGTTCGTGGAAGGAAATACGAAAATATGTTTTCTATTGTAAGGAGGAGGGTCTGAAATACTTTACCAACTCTATTTATGTTGTTTAAAAAGTAGAAGAAACCTCATGAAGACCTTCTTCATTGGTTTTACTCTATGTCCAGATTAGAACATCAAGTCGAGAACGTAAATCGTTAAAATCTTAGGATGGGTCTCCTTAACTCGCAGGTTAACACTGTTTGATATCAGTTTTAGTTCTTGAAGTTGACCATTTTTTATCTGGACAGAGATTAATAGTGGTGTTGCCCTCTGCCTTGAGCACTGGTGATGAAAAAGGATCCCTGCAGACCCAAGCATGATCTTCTGTGCCAGTTGCTGCCTCATCCCACTATTCCTGGCATAGGGGGAGCAAGGGACAGGCTGAGAATGGGAAGTAATGTGCTTACTGTATACGTGCTCATGGCCCAAATCCAGGGGTGTAACAGACCTTCTGCCTGTTTTGTTGTACATTCTATTATTTATATATGTATGTATTATTTATGTGTATGTGTATATATGTATGTATTACTATTGTGTGTCTGTATGTTACATCGATAATTATATCTATTTCTATATCACTAACTTGGGAGCATTTACTGTGTTTTTAGTTCAGGGCCATAGCTACGGCCATTTCTCAGCTTACTAACTGAGCAAGAGGAGTTGCACCAACCTACTCTGGCACTCCAGTTTCACAGAAGTTAATATTCGTACACTGTAAGCCATGGGGCTTAGACCATGGTCAGACTTGGTTTGGAGCTCCCCTCACAGACTGAAGTATACAAAGAGATGGGAACATAACTCTTGGTATGAAAGGAATGCAACTGACAGCATTTCTGATGTTTTGATTATCTATATAACTGGGTTGTTATTAAACTGGTCAGGCATTTATTTATTACTCTGTGAAAGCTGTGACTTTTTTTAATCTGAACTGCCACTGTGTTTCAGGTACAAGGAAATACATGCTGGAGGTGAAAGAGCTGGCTGTGTCTGCAAACACCAGCACTGTGGTGGGTTTAAGCCAGTTTGGGGATTTCAGTCAAAAGCTGCTGAATGCTTCGTCTACATTGTCCCAGGTTAATGACACACTGAGGAAAACCAGTGAGCTTATAACTGACTCATCAAAAGCTGGTAAGTTCACTGCTTCATTGCTCTCCAGAAATGTCACTGCTTGCAGAGGTAGTACTAATATTGAAGTTTAAAAGGCATTAAATATAAATCTGATAGACTGAAATATTCTTCCTAATTCAATAAAAATGTGCTTAAGTTTTAAAAGACCTCTAGAGGAGTCTCATGGAATGCCTTTATGCACATTCTTTACTCATGTTTAAAATCGCAAAAAAAAAAAAGATCAAAAACAGGCCACCTTGGTTAAGTATTTCAGTGTTTCTTTTCCAAACTGCCTCAATATTTCATTTATGTTTTGGCAGCAATCACAGCTGGAAAACAAGTTAAAGAAATTGAAGCACAGGCGAGTCTTTTACTTGATAGGCTGAAACCTCTGAAGACACTAGAAGAGAATCTGAGCAGAAATTTGTCTGAAATTAAAGAGCTCATCAGCCAAGCCCGCAAGCAGGCAGCATCTGTAAGTACCGTCACTGCCGATTTAACTGGCTTCACTTTCGCCTTTAACACAGGAGTTGTTTGAGATTAAGAGCATGCAATTTACTTTCAAGGTACGTGGTTGTTCTGGGATCTCACTGAAGTCATAGAGCACTGACTGATACTAAAATCATATCTTGCAGGGCTGTTGGTATATTTCATAGTTTTAGCTTCAGGTTTCCTCTATCACTTGTGAGTTTTTCTGAACAACAAGGCTGTAATTTATTTTCTATTTCCTTCTATTTCCTATTAAAATAATGGCATGCGAGGTGTTGGAAAGCATTCATGGAGATACTTAGTGAGAAAGAGATAGGTGAGAGGATGGAGCTGCCATTTTTTAGGACAAGATATTAATTTCTGGGCTTATACTAGAGGTTGAAGCCTCCCTGCATCATCAAGTATAGCTACAAATTTTTTATTAAGAATATGGATTCTGTCAGTAAATTTGCAGTGTATGCCCTACCATGTCCATGTGTTCTTCTGTGCAAGAAGTTTCTATGCCTCCAGAATACCTGAAGACAAATAACATACTAATTTTTTAAAGACCTGCTTCCTCCTTAAAAACAGTGAAAATAAACCAACTCTACCTTGCTGAACTGTGAGAAAGATACAAAACTGACTTTGCACTCAGTAACTTTTAATATGTCTTTGACTTTAATGTGGGCATATTCTGTAACTTTTAGGGAAGTTTTGTTTGAAATAATAAAAGGCTTTCAGTTCTTTCTGAAATCTTAATTTTATGGTTATTGTTTCTTTGTTACAGTCTGTCTGAAGCTTAATGAATCCAGTGTAGAACAGAGGGAGTATTGTGAACAACAGCGGTTCCTAGCAGGATGAAAAGAAATATTAGCAAAACTTTTTTTTCCCATTTTTGAGGGTTCATTTTGATGTTTTGTGAATATCTTTTGTACGTTACAGTTTATTAGACAGGAGAAACTTTATATATCCATACTCACACATTTGCACACATGTGCATTATGTATTTAGTTACTACAGGTGTGTTCAATGAATTGGATGAAATGAAGGCTTTTCTGGTGTTACATGATCAAGCTCCTTGGTGTTTGACTTCATTTAGCTTGAATGGATATGTTGTCAGTATACTTGACATTGTTCAAAGAAATCAGTGATATGACAGCTGGAGTATTTTTCTCTACTTACACTTAAAATGCTTTAACTTGTAATATATTCCTGAATGTATTTTTTTTAATAATCATATGAACCGTGTTGTCAAAACTTTGAAATAACTAGAATTGTTGCAGACTGTTTTATTTTTTTCCTAAACGTGAATGAAAAAAATTGTATTCTCTTTTTTAAAAAAGGTTTTTGATTAATGTGTCTTTACCATCTGATATTGTTACAGTGGCTTTTACTCATATATGGGCTTCTGACCCAAGATTTATTGTTATTTTCTGAGGTATTTTGGGTAGTTTTGTCTCTTGCCCTCAAATTTTGTAATTGGACAAGTGAGTATTTATTTCTTCTCTATTTGTGAATCTCTTTTTTTCAACTGATCCATAGGAGGTTAAGATCTAACTCCAGTAACGATACTAAAGTCACATAAAAGTATCTCAACAAATCTCTTGCACTGGTTGGTCAGAAACTAAGTACATATCCTAGAAACATAAGCTGTGTACACTGAGTCTTGTTTAGATTCCATTTTGTCCTTTCCCCCACAGATTAAAGTTGCAGTATCAGCAGACAGAGATTGTGTTCGTGCCTACCAACCTCAGATTTCATCTACGAACTACAACTCTTTAACCCTTAATGTGAAAACTACTGAACCAGATAACCTCCTTTTCTACCTGGGTAGCAATGGAAGGGTAAGTTTCTGGTATACATCCACAGAAGGTGATGGTAGTCAAATACTTACATAGCCATATGTGTTTTTTCCTACTTGACTTCAAACTAAGTACCCAAATGAGGCCCGTTATGGCCTTAGATGGTTGTACAGAGATCCTCGAAGGCAGAGAATAAAAACACCCGATTTGTTAGCTTGCTTCTTGGCCATGCAATGAATCTCTACTTTCCTTTTCCCATTCTGTACATTAACCTCATGGAGTGTAACATGCTGTGTGATGCTTTTGTATAGCATGCTGGAGTACATCAAGCATTTTGCCTGTTATCACAAAGAAAGAACTTGACTTTGGCCCTCATGCATCCACACAGCTGAAAGGAACATGATAGTTGAGCATCACAATGCCCCCCTCTTCTTTCCCTCTATACTTCTAATAAATGTACAGGTCTGTGCATGTGATAATACTTTTTCACAGACTGGTAGGTCACTTTGCATAAACTCGGAGAGAAGTGCATATTTATACATGTCTGCAGGTGTGCATGTAAACACTGTATCACATCTTGATGTGTTTATAAAGAAAACATTCGATTACATGTAGCTGATTTTTTTTTATTTCATTAAATGTTTTTCTTTCACTTGGCTTCTTTTGCTCAAACTATTCGCTAGAATTTCACTAAAAGTAAACTCCAGTGATGTAGGAACAGGAATCTAGAAAGACTCTCAATGTTACCTGTTAAAGTTAAATGCACAAAATAGGAACATGTTCAGTGTGATGTATTAAAATAAGGACTGCTTTTTTGTCAGACTGACTTCCTTGCTGTGGAGATGCGACGTGGTAAGGTAGCTCTTCTTTGGGATTTGGGCTCAGGATCAACAAGAGTAGAATACCCTGATTTTCAAATTGACAACAACAAATGGCACAGAATACATGCAACCAGGTAATTAAAGTGTGAATTGCATAAATACTGAAGGTCTAAAGGGGCAATCAGAAATAAGTTCAGTGGAAACTGAGATTAGGAAAATTTATGTATTTTTTAAAAATAAGATTGCTGTATTATAGAAACATCATAAACCATGCAAAATATCTGCTGAGTTTTCCAGTGACAAGATGTTTGTTGTTTTTAAAGAGAAAAGTTGATTGATAGAATGCGTTGATTAAGCCAGATGATTCCTAAAACTATTTGTTATTTGTAATTCATAGGTTTGGAAAAACAGGTACACTCAGCATAGAGGAAATGAACTCCAATCAGAAGTCTTCACCTAAATCTGCAACCTCGCCTGGAACAGCCAGCATACTAGATGTTAACAAATCAACACTAATGTTTATCGGAGGACTTGGAGGGCAAATTAAGGTTAAATTCTGCTATTGGCATTCTGTAAAATGGTTTTATCATGTTTGAGATACACCTTTGGCTTAGAAATAATTGCATAAATTGGCTAGAGAAATGCTAGGTAAAATGAGCATAAAGCAAAGATGCCATAACAATATTCTTCAGTAATCTGAAGTTAATTTTGCCTGGAAAATTCTGCCTAAATTGTTCATCAAGGCAGGCTGTGTGTACATACATGATGCATAGGTAGTACACATTGAATTCTTTTTTTGTTCATTCTTCTATGGCTTCTTTTAGATTGTCATTTTTTATGCAATAAGGATTAAAGTAGGTCAAGGCTGTAGTTATTTTACTTTTTCACTTGCTGCAAAACAGATCTATTATGATTTAAATGGTAGTTGTTTACAATTATGCTAAAATATGTTCTTTCATGACTTCAATCTAACAAATTTAGAGTTGAAGGGAAAAAAAAACAAACAAAAATTTGGCTGTTTAATTCCTAGAATACTTAACATTAATTGTATTCATGAAGTATTTCTTCTCTTACAGAAGTCACCTGCTGTTAAAGTAACACATTTTAAAGGGTGCATGGGAGAAGCATCCCTGAATGGAAAATCTATTGGTCTTTGGAACTACATAGAAAGAGAGGGCAAGTGCAATGGATGTTTTGGAAGGTATTTTGTCTTACTCTTTTTTGCTTTTTTTTTTTTTAAATAGATTTCATCTTTTACATGTATAACATATATTTCTGTTCCAGCTAAAAGTAGTGAACTCATACAAAATGCAGTCTTTATTGGTCATTAACTTACTATTCTGAATATGTTAATCCGAATGTGCATGTGCCAGTGGTGTCACTGATTTAACTGCATGAAATTTTGTCATTTATTAATTCCTTGTTTTGCAGAAGAGTTCTATGGCTGTGGTCTGCTTTGTGCAGTAAAAGTGGGAACTGCCTTCAAACCAAAGTATTTTCGAATATTTGCTTTCCAGTAATTTGGAGAAAGATAAAATTATTATTTTCTTTTTTTCAGTAACAGCGTAATGCACTCTTATTAAAAAGTCCATAGCAAAACTGTAGCCACTGAGCTTCCTACTATTTCTGTAATTATTGTGAAAGGAGATTGCAGTCTGTACTATTTTTATATTTAAAGGAATTGCAAAGAAATATGCTTGACTGTATTCCCTTTTGCAGAACATTTCATGTAGAAACAGCAGAGGGTGCTGCTTGACTGTATGAGAAATTTTCAAGAAGTACTATGGTACAGGAAAAGAGGCTAATAGAAATTCAGTATAAGTCCAATTACCTAAAGTGTTTTTATAAATGTATGACATATCTAAAGTTAGAGGGTGTAACATTTTTTTTCCCTTAAGAAATTGTTGTTTTCCTTTCATACATCAGAGAGGAACATTTTTTATCTTGTATGCATCCTTCCCCGTGGCTAAATAACTCATTGTGATATTCTATAATGAAAGCGGCCTTTGGCTGGAATACTTCAGTTATTCAAAACACCAAGCTTCAAATTTCTTTCCACACTTTCTAATCATACTGCCTAGGGCCTGCACCAGCTGATCAAACTTTTGTTATATTTTATATTAAAATGACTGGAAAAACACAAATCTTCAGCTAATGTTTTAGCTCTTTTTTTTCCCTCCCCAATTCCATAGCCCACAGGATGAAGACACTTCATTCCATTTTGATGGCAGAGGATACTCAGTTGTTGAGAAGGCACTCCGCTCAACAGTGACTCAGATAATAATATTCTTCAGCACCTTTTCACCTAATGGGCTACTTCTGTATCTTGCTTCAAATGGCACTGTAAGGAAAAGGATCAGACTCTTAATCTATCGAAACCTGTGTTTAGATCACGTCATAACTCCTTGCGTTCTCCTATATTCGCTTTCAATTTACCTTTACTAAAACAAGTTATCATCTTTGTGTAGATTATCGCGTGTGATCGACACCATGAGACAAAGAACAAAAGACAGAGACCCTAGAGGTTACTCCTTAGAGCAAATATTCACATGTAATGGAATATTCACATGCAGTGAAAATAATTGTTAATTTATTTTAAGCCTGAGAGTAAAATTAATTATTATTTTACTAAAAGCAAGATCAAGAAGCAGCAGGAACAACAGACTATTTTTTTTTCTCTGTTGGAGAAACCTTGGCAGGGTGTAAAATCTTTTGGAACTGAAGTTGCAGAAGAATATATTATTGAATAGTCTTATTGAATTAAAGCCATGAGATGTGAATTCAGCAAACTGAAATAAATAAATCAGCCTCCAACAGCAGCATAAGCTAGACCCATCTCCAGTCCTTCACTGTCATGTCATGCAGTTTACCACCTACTTTTCCTGGAGGACAAAGCTTTGTTTAGATACAAATTGTTCTGGAGGCACTACATAATTCATTTGATTCATTATATACTCACTGCCTGAATACATTGCACAATGATACGTGAGTTAAATTTTACAGTGTAGAGAGGGCACTTCTAGAATGAAACAGAAAGACTTTTTTTACTTCTGTTGATGTGAATAAACATGTAGAAGCTATTTGCATCTTGCAGAAAGAACACTGTATTGTTTGATTATTATACTAACAGTCAAATCAAATTACTCTCAATCAAAAATAAAAAAATCAGTTGTGACATTTGTTGTTTAAACTTTTGTCTGCTGAGCAATCAAGCTTGCTGATTCATTTAAGTATGAACAACAATGAAACAAAACAAAGGATCTAAATCCTTTTGTGGTACACAGAATTTAATTTTCCTAAACACAGCAAAGATGAACATCTTGGGTGTAACAAATAGTTTAGGTACAGGAGTTACCAACCCTTTTTCACACAGTAGGCCATACCTGCTAAATATGCGTCTTTCCGGAAGGTTTTTGTTTCCTGTAATTTAATCTTTTTTTTTTTTTTTTCCTCCCAGAGAGATTTCTTGTCCCTTGAGCTTGTTGATGGCAAAGTGAGACTGACTGTTGATCTAGGTTCAGGACCTCTTGCTCTGACAACAGAAAATCGTTACAACAATGGAACATGGTATAAAATTTCATTCAGTCGGAACAAGAAGCAAGGTAGGCTACAGGCTGAGTAAACAGGTGTCTGTCCATTTACAAACAGAAATACCTAAGGGTTCCAGAAGTAACATCACCACAGCCAAATCCGGACACTTATAGGATTTCTTTAGCTGACAATTCTATATTACTTCACTAAAGTTAGACAGGAGAAAGACAGAAATGAAAATCTGGTGCTTGATTTGCCACATGTTATAAAGAGTAGGTAGTGCAGAATCTGCCAGAAAACATGTATTAATAGTCCTTAAACAGTGAGAAATCTTCGTCTAAGTCTGTATATTTGGGAGCATCTGTTTTGCATTTTTTATAGTAAATTGTGCAACAGAATTTTGGGGCTCGTGATTGGGAAGTGATGCATTCCAAGGGAAGTTATGCACTGCAAGTGATATATGTGAATAGCTATAACATATTGTCAAATATATCTTTTCCTGTAGACTTCTCCAGATTTGATTTTGGCAGAGAAAATAAATGAGATTAGCAGAACAGCTGTAACTACAATACTTGTACTCACTCTAAAAATAAGAAGATTGTCCATACATGTTTGACTCAACGAATACATTTTCCTTTATTAGAACAAGATTGCCAAAATGGAAGAATGTGTATGAGTATCCCTCTCTAGATATTTACTTTCTTTTCTTTGCAGGAATGCTGGCGGTCATGGATGCATATAACCTTAATTACAAAGAAACCAAGCAAGGAGAATCTCCTGGGGTTGCCTCAGACCTGAATCGCTCTGATAAGGACCCAATCTTCATTGGTGGGCTGCCGAGATCAAGGGCTGTGAGGTGAAGTGTGCCTTCACTCGTCCCCCTTTGCTAAGACACCCTTAAGTGGAGAGAAAGACTAAGAAAATCTGATATTCCACTGACATCAGTGGAAATCGGTGAAGTTTGAAGCCTTGCTTCAGACTTGATTATCTGTTGTTCACCTTTAGGCTCTATTAAGGGACTTTTCACAGCAGTTTGGAAGAACTGTCTGTTTTACCCCTGCATGGGTGATTTCCACAGCAGCAGCTGCCACAGCAGCCACCTGCTCTTTGTGTCAGGCTGCAACAAGCGTTCAAGTGCTGCTGCCTGGAGCAGTGCTTCCCTGATCTTTACCTCTGTGAGCCTTGTGCTTCCCAGCTGGTGTTTATGGACAAAATTGCACTTCAAGATGAGAGTTCTTCTTCAGAAAGGAATTCTTGTAATTCAGTTTTGAAACTCAGAACAGATGAGAACTAGATGTGGTGTTTTTTGTTAATCTGTTTACCCATATAGTTTATAGCTGGTCTCTAGTTAATACTTTCTATACTGTACATTCCTGCTGAACTTGAAAAGCTACATTTCTTCCAGTGGCTTCACTTTGAAAGGACAAACATGGCTAAAAGAAAAACTAATTAAATTATTTGCTTTTTCTTGACAATAAGGTAAATTCCAGGACAATATTTATCTCTGTATATTTATTGCTCTCAGATGTAAACTTGAATCTTAGTTGGCACTACAGCATGTAAGAGATTATGGCAGGGAAGGTTTGGATTTTTCTGACTTAAATCTGGAACCAAATTGTGTTATCCTTTAGACTTTAGAAATGAAAAACAGTTGTTGCATTTACTCTCACACAAAAGCCATCACATTTCAGCTGGAAATGCAACTGAGGGTTTTGGAAAATGGCCTGACCTGTCAACACAGCACTACACGCTTACATGTTTCCATTTGGGTACAGTGCTATCTGATTCTTTTTCAAACCGGAAATACTATCTGATAAGATAACCCAAATTATTCCCCTTTTCACTTACACTGGGCTGACTGTGTTCTTTAAACCAGATCCCGTCTTTTTCTTATTGAAGAGAGATTAATCTTTTCTTCCAGGAGATTCCAAGTACTATTTATTGGAAAAAAGCCCTGTTTTGTCTTTCAGGAAAGGTCTTAATAGTAGGATGTATGTGGGATGCATCAAGAATCTGGAAATATCCCGTTCAACCTTTGACTTGCTTAGAAATTCATATGGAGTAAGAAAAGGCTGTGTATTGGAGGTAGGAGACTTGGAGGTTTTATGGTCTGATTCTTACTGTTATTGAACAATGAATAGTAATGTTTGTGAAGGAATATAGTGAGTTGAAATTGACTTGTCTTGAAAAATTCTAGGCAAATTAATATATATTTGAAATTATTTTTTCTTACTGGGCACTACAGGTAGACAAAGTCAGTAATTATTTCTCTTATTCATAAAATAGCCTATTCGTAGTGTGAATATCTTGAACAATGGATATATCGAGTTGGAACCTAAGTCCTTAAGTCCAGAATCAGAACTGATGGCAACTTTTGCTACAAAGAACAGCAATGGTATCATCCTTGCTGGACTCAGTAGGGGACTGGAGAAGCGACGACGCAGACAAGCACATTTGGCAAGTACTGAAAATAAACATTTTTTTAGCTTTGTTTTTTGTCATTTGTATTTCAAAATATCACATCCAATTTCTGTGTCTGTAATTTGCAAAAAAATGAGAAAAATATCTGATGAGCTTAGGAAGCCTGAGCTCAGGGAGGGTAGAAGGGCAAAGAGTGCAGAAATTGTAGCAAGGTGGAGATGAAGGATCTGTTAACAGAGAACATTGAGTATTATTTTCCACTTTTTTTTAGTCAGAATTATTTACTGAAGCATTTGCAGTGAACAAAGAACTCGTATCTTATTGGCTGTTCTAGAGCTCCTAGAATCCAATTAGCAGGAATGCTAACCTGCCCCATTCTGTTTCCTTCATCTAAGCAGGGGTGTGTGTGGTAAAAACAATCCCATGGATTTTTATTGTGAATTATTTTATTGTGTATTATTTTTATGCCTTCTGTTAGAAGGCTTTGCATTCTGTGAGATGCTGATACATGCCTACTAGTCCTTCTGTTTCATTACAGTTTGTTTAAAAAAAAAGTTGGAGGTAAATTTTTCCAAACTATGTTTTATTTAAACAATGATGAATGAGTGACAGAAAACTGAGTTGTAGTTAAAAAATAATCTTCTGATTAAATCTGCAGCCCTTCTTTTCCATTATGCTGATTGATGGTCATATTGCAGTACATGTTAATGCTGGAGATAGAGCAAGTACTAGAAAAGTAATTCTTAAGTCTGCTAATGGAACATACAGCGATGGACAAGAACATTCTGTCATCCTAATTCGGAATAAAAGGTACATATGACTGCAAACAGTTCTACCTGTTTAATTATTGTATGCCCTTGTCAGATCACCGCAATCTCTGAGAAACTGCCTTTGTGAGCTCATTAGGTGGAATAATCATGTTGTGTTTTTCTGCTTTTACTGGAGGTGTTCTGATTTATATGGTAATTGTATACAGCGCACAGCCGCTGATTAAATTGTATTTAAAAGCTCTCAAAATCTCCAGGCAGCTTGGCCACTTGAGTGAAGTATGCTTAATAGTATTAGAAAAAAATATAGCTATCAAAATAATTTGGAAAGATACTCAACAAAACGCTGTGTTAAAAATTATCTAAAGAAGATCTTCTAGTTTTTTCTTCTGGGCATTGAAGGAATTACTGAAGTTATGGAATCTTATTTCTTAGAACAGCATATTTCTTAGAGTGAAAAGAATGTTTCTGATATGAAAATGCCTGAGGCCCTTGTTGAATGTTTTCTCTACTTTATCTTTTTAGAATCATAACTGTACAGGTGGATGAAAGTAACCCTTCAGAACTGAGGCTCGGTTCATCAGCAGAAATGAGCCCCATGAACATTTCCAACTTCTATGCTGGCGGCATCCCCGCAGGAGAGGGCTTCTTTGGGCTAAAAATGACTGGCTCCTTTTATGGCTGTATCAGCAACCTTATTTTTAACAAGGAGTAAGTCAGACTGGTAACTTCCATGTTCTGGAAAACTGTATAGTAATTAGTAATTATATTTTGAAATTGCTCTCCTGATGTTGTTAATTTGTCTTTTTTTTAACATAAGGCAAGTGTTATACTAATGATCCGGCATCATAACATGCAGAAAATTAATATTGATTATTAATAGCTACATTTACAAATAACCGTAAACATGTCCTTAATGGGTGTATGGATGCTGCACAAAGTGCCGCTCTCTATTATAGTTTATCTGTGTTTACAGATTCTTCCAAGAATATTTTCTATTAATACTGTTCTATGGACATTTGCCTTTTTTTTCTGCTGGACTTCATGACTTTAGAGGTGTTTTTCCAATCTGAATTACGCTACAATGCTGTGAATCTTTCTTGTGAAACACCTTGTGAAGTATTTTCCTTGTGCTTGGGATTTCACCTCTTAATGTATAGGTTTTTTAAAACACAGACTTTTGGATTTCACCACTTCCATGAAGTATGAACATGTGGATATGGACAGCTGCTTTTTGTCAGACAAGCCTAAAGCAGCCATACAGCTGGAAGACACGGAGATTCAGTCTGAGCTACCAGTTCCCCTGAGGCCTCCTACAGATACAAAAAAAGTATGTATTACAACAAAGCTCAGTTGCTTCTTCTAGGAAAGTACTCAGGTAAAAGTTGCATTTTTAGCTTTGTGGAAAACTTTCAAAACAAGGACTGTATGTATTTGCTTCTTCTGTGGTATGTAGTAGTCCAGTGAATGTGGAATTGAATTGATTATTTCCAGTGGAAAAAAACTACGATATAAACTTGTGAAGCAGTCTCTTGGCCTTTTGAAAAGGAAATTTAGTTAGGTTTATCATGGTTCAGGCAGTAACACCAAAAGGAAAAGAAGTGGAGTGATAATCTCTCAGCAGAAGGACTTGACATGAACTATTATCTTCAGTGTGTTCTTGGCAAAGTAATTCCATGCTGAGATTTGCATTAGCTGAGCAATTTAGCATTTGCATTTTCCTGGTCACACAGATGCAGTCTCCAGTCTGTGTCAAGGAGGAGGCACAAACCGTTACAGAGACACACAGCACCTGAATGCAGCTTGCATGACACCTGTTTCCTCTCACACAGTCCCAGTTCCCAAGGCAGCATTACATTTCTCCTCCTGCAGCTGCACATCTTTATGATGAAGTGTTTCCAAAGCATCTTGAAATCATTTTTATGTAGCAAAAGAAAGCAGGATTTTTATGCATTTCATACAACTGTGGCTATAAAAAGAAATAAGCTATCCTTCTTAGAGCTAAAGTATGGCTTTGGCTCATACTCTTACTCAGCTCTTCATTCCCTAAATCATAACAAAAATGTACATCTCCACTAAATGGGAAAATATTTCTACTAAGTTTATAACATTTTAACTGAAATTTTGCTCTATCTTCTAACATTTCTTAGCAAAAGGGCTATCAATTAAGATAAATGGTTAATGAATACATCTCAAACTATAAACATTTCTTAGTAGAAAAGATTGGTGCTGCCCGTGAGACATAGCTTAATCATTACAACTAGTCCTCTCTGAGCAAAATGGTGGCGTGAAAGGGTTAGGAGTTTAGCAAATTGATGTTACTGTATATTTTGTGGTTATCGTGTGGCTCAGTTTTTCTTCTTACAAAGTTCAGAATAGGCATCTTGCCATTCAGCACTGCTGGCAGGCAGCTGATACTGTACTTCTTAATAAAGTCCCTTCATTAACAGGTAGCTTGTGCAAAAGATGAGCTGCCTGATCATGTTCAAGGTGCGCACCAGTTTGGACTTGCCAAAGGCAGCCACTTGACACTGATCTTCAATCAGTCTACTGTCCGGAAAAAGTGAGTATACCTTAATTGCACATGAGTGTGTTATTCTTTAATGAACTACAAGTGTGATGGTGGCTTTCATGCAGAATCATTGCATTATGAGCTTTGAAAATGGCCCTTACCTCAATTTCTATGATTTCCTCATGGAAGAAAGTACCACAACCACTGCATCATAATTAAAACATCTCTCCCTCAGGTTTGTGGTCATGGGTTTATCAGAGTTCTGCTTTTTTTTCCGGTCCTTACTGGTCCCTGCTTCTTTGGGCAATGCAGATAACATCTTACCCTCTCTGGATTTTCTGCAGTTATACCTTCCACATCTGCTTCACTCCCCAGGTCACCAAAGGAGCTAAGACTACTGAGAAGAATCGCTGTGTAGAGACTGACCTGTGATACGCTCTCTGCCAGTCTCATTTGTTTGAGGCCCTCTAAACAAAGCCTGCAAGCCTAAGTTCTTTCAGCTTAGAAAGCCTCTGCAAGCATAGGCAAAAGAACCCTTTCCTTTCTTAGCCCTTACATTTTAACTACTGAATATAAGAACCTGGCAGCGGTTTGATGCTCTGCAGTCAACCTAACCTAGCGTCTCTATAATAAATAGCTTTTCCATAAATAACTTCTGGGGACCCAGAGCGCAGAAACAGCTCCTCTGTCTTTAAGCTTTCCTCTGTTCTCAGTCTGCCCATTTATATTCCAAAAAGCCTGGCTAAAAGTTATGGGATCTGTTCCTTCCTTGGGGCAGTGGGCAAACCTGCAGTCATAAACAGCTGAGCCTGTCCCTCTTAAAACCCGGCTCACTGTATACTTTTCAAATTTCTAACAGGTACAGCACTGATTTGTATTATGAAATACAGTATAGGTCATGCCTTCACAGGATTCAATGCAAATTCTACTTTTCTGGCCTTTGTAATAAAAAAATCCTTTCATAATGTTAAATTGGTTGAGGCTGTTCTCTACCTCCCAAGCAGCTTTTTGTCAATGCAGATTAAAATACGTGTCATTAACACTGACTTTTTATTGTCTAGACTTTCTGTCCAGCTGAATCTCAGAACCTTTGCCTCCAGTGGCCTGATTTACTACATGGCTCACCAGAACCAAATTGATTACGCAGCCTTACAGCTTCATGGGGGACAGCTCTATTTTTCATTTGATTTAGGCAAAGGAAAAGCAGTAGCTTCTCACCCTGCTATTGTCAATGATGGAAAATGGCATACGGTAGGTAGTCACCAATTTTGTACTCCATTTTCTCTTCCCTGGTGTTACTGGGATGTCCTTTCACTGCCTTTTCTGTACAATTTAAGTGTTACAATGGCAAACAGGTTTCAACTCAGTCATGAAACCATTCAGATCAATGCATAATTATTTCCTTCTAAAGTTTTCATTAATTATGCATTGATTCCACCCTCCAAGATTCTGAGATTATTTAGGAGTAAAATAGTTCACCCACTGTGTAATAAACGTAATAGTCATCTTCACTGGATAAGAAACTGAGAAGTCTAAAAATTCTGATCTTTTCCACAGAGAGCTTTCCATGCACTATGCAACCAAAGACTTGCAACTGAGAGTGGGACAGGGTGAAACTGTGGCTGTAGTGTTTCTCCTTTCTCCCACTTATCACTTAATACTTTAGTGCTAATAGTGCTAATGCTAACAGGGAATAACCATGGATTGTGCAAAAAGAGGAAGGTAAATACTTTGAATCAATGGAGGCTGGAGGGAGAGAGCTTGACATAAGGCTATTTTTGAGAGAAATTATGGCTGTAGATTTCAAATAGAATGTAGCATGCAGGGCCTTCTGTACAGAGGTTCTGTGTGAGCCTCCATCAGCCCAGTTCCTCTGAGCAACCCAGTGACTGTTGGCTCTGGCTTTCTTTGCAAGAAGCATCTGTGATGTCTTGCTTAATTTTAAAAGCAACTCACCACATTAGTTATCTTTAGGGCAGGTGAGGCTGACAGTATTCGTCCTGCTAAGCTTCCCTTCACTTGTTCATATGTGGAGCTTTACCTGTGGGAGTGGCTTCTGTGGGACAAGGTGATTGATGACAGAGAGCTGCCACTTTTCCTCAGTGCCTGGGGAATCAGCAGAGTTATTTTTGGTTTTCATATATAACAAGTAGAATAATAAACAACAAGAGCTACTAGAGAAAGCAAACATGAACTTCTGTTAGAGAGTGATAACACAGATAAGCTCTGCTGCCTACCCTGAAGGGAAGAACACTTCAGGATTTACAGCTGCGTGTTTAAAATTAAGTATAGCTACATAAAAACTCATACTCGTACTATCAACTTTATAAGAGATGAAAAGATTCTGTATGAGAGCTGATCTTCCTTTACTACAAATGGTGAAAAACGTGAACTTAAAACTTTCTTCTGAAACCAAGGCTGAGTCACACCTCTTTACAGCTGAGGATGATTATTGCAGTAGCTGTACAATCAATTTAAGCTAGCATGCTTTCCTGCCAAAAGAAAAACCTTTCTTTCCATTTTCTATCCTATGCTTGTATCGCTCTGCTATGCTGCTTTATCCCCTTACCAACCCAAACGTTTATGAAACCTCATGTGGAAGCTAATTAGGATTCTGAGTGTGGTTGCAAGTAACTGGAGAGGAATAAATGGTTAGCTGACTTGAGATCAGTTATTATCTTAGCTGCATGTGAATAATCGTTTTCATGCAGAGAAGGCACAGGGTTATGAATGAACAAGAACTGGGAAGCTTTTTTGGTCATAGTAAACTCAGCACTGCCCATCATAAAATTGTGTTGTAGGAGTGTGCACTCCAGAGAGCTAAGATGGCTCAGCTGGTGGGCAGCACAGTATTGCAGAGAAGCACAGAACTCTTCTTTTCCAACTCAGTAACTTACTCATATCCTAAAGCAGTAAGCTAGTGGTTTTAAATAGTAGTTGTTAAGAACTACTATTAAAAAACTTGGACAGGGCAAAATGTAATCATTATAGGCCCCTGGGGAAGCAAGAAAGCAGTTTAGGCTGCTCACTTGCATTCTGAAATGGCCTCAGCCTCTGTGAATTTCATGAGGATGTCTCAGTATTATAGTACATGCAAGCAATCTAACCTTTAATAGTCAAATTTCTTCTTTGGCAAATGATGACTAGGTAACTGACTCAGCTTATGTTTGTGTGCTCTCATTTTTTTTCCAGATAAGGACAGAATATGTTAAAAGAAAAGGTATCATCATTCTGGATGGACAGGAATTGGTAGCAGTCAGTGCCCTGGGAGATGGCAGCACTTTGGATGTGGAGGGCAAGCTGTATGTGGGAGGACTCCCCTTAGACTATGTGGCGAAGAACCTTGGGAATGTAAGAAGGTTTGGGGAGGGGCAAGGGGGGTTACTGTCTGACAGTGTGCAATATTAGAATGGGTATACTGCATCAAACCCATCTGGTTCAGTATCCTTTCTCTGACAGGGGCAAAAAACAACAAAGAAAGAAACAACAAAGAACTTAATGACTCTTTACTAAATAAATCTTTCTGGCTCTCTATGGTTTAGTGATTCTAGCTAGAGCTGGAACCTTGTGTTTTATTAATAGCCCTTAATGGATTTTTTTTTCTATCAACCTCTTCGTTGAAAACAGATAAACAATATAAATTCTCATGTATAGCAGAAAAGAAAAAAATGACCTAGAACCTCTGAAATTTTATAACCTAAATTCTATTGGATTCGCATAGGAATTCCATGCCTTAAATATCTCTGAAAGGCTGCCTTTAGCTGTTTGAGATTAAAGCATACTGTTTACGCATGCTTTTAGAAGGTATTTTTTTTGTCAACTTCCTCCTTGTGCAACCCACTATCCTAGGGTGGATTCTGGTGTTGATAGCAGTGTTTCTCAATTCTGGTTGTACTTTCTTCACCCTTGCTTTTTAATTGCTTAGAAGGGCTAATTTAGAACATGCAATTACTAAAAAGGATAGTGAGAAATTCTAATTAATCTTATTGCTGGATAGAACTCTCTATACTTGGAAAGAGTCTTAGGAAATCTTGATTTACATTTGAATTTGGTAAAACGTGTTTGAAATATGTTTAACTGTTGGGTATATCCCTTCTCAAATTCAAGCACATGCAAGTCTTTCTATACTTTATGGAGAGTGTATACTGTGTTCCTCTCTAAGACATAGTGTGCATTTTCAACCTTATATAAGTAAATGTAATAAATAAAAATGTAATTATGTAAATATTTTTGATCCTGCTGTGTTTTGTTGTTAATTTATGGTAACACTGGGTGAATCACTAAAAGACCATTGCAGCAGATTTTATTATGCATTAATTCCTGCATTTTGGTGTGCCTAGGTGACCCACAGTATTCCTGCCTGCATTGGCAGTATGACGATTAACAGCAAGCAACTGGACAAGGAGAGCCCTGTCTCCATCTTTGCTGTGAATAAATGCTATGCAACAGTGCAGGACGGCACGTTCTTTGAAGGAAGTGGCTTTGCTGCTCTTGGTAAGTGTCATTAAATGGAAGCAGTATCTTACTGAGTTAATGTCAATGAAAACATATCTGTTTTAGTCCTTGTTGGAAGTATACATAGTTAACATGCCCCGCGTATGTATTTCTGAGTCCCTTCAATCCATACGCCCCAAAGCAGCCATTTTTGCACGGGATGAAGGAGCTAATGACTCTGGGGAAAGAAACAGACCTTCTCTTTCTTTTGCAGCTAAGTATACCCATGTTTATAGAATTAGGCTGAGGTCTGTTAAAGTGTATGGAGACAAAAGATGCAGGGGGATTGTGAAGTAACATGAAGGATTACATTAATTTATACTCTTGGCTGTTTCTCCAGCAAATGAGATAAAATGTTTTAAGTCTAAATGAAAGAAAGAAAACATGTTTGGGAATGTTACTTTTCCAGCATAAAGTGTGAATTTTTATTTTGGACAGTTTACTTTGGAAAAACTTGAAAGAGTTTCTGCAAAATCCTTTCCCAGCAAAGTAATTAACTTTTTAGCCCTTTTAGTAAATACACATTAATGCTACTTTGAATTGTGAGTTACAGTTCTTTCATTAGAAGCTTGTAACTTCTTTTCAGTCAGAGAAGGTTACAAAGTCCGTTCTGATGTGAACATCACGCTTGAGTTTCGTACGACAGCCATGCATGGCGTTCTCCTTGGTATCAGCAGCGCTAAGGTTGATGCCATTGGACTGGAGATTGTAAACGGCAAGGTAGGCTGCCCTGCGCTGGCATACTCATTTCACAAGGCTTGTTAAAAGTGGGAGGATTGAATGGTTGGGTAGCACTAAAGAAACACCAGTGAAATGTGATGGAGGTGGAATGTCAGAACCAAATCCCTACAGAACTAGTGTGGGACTGACTGTAAGTATCAAAGCTTGTCATCATAATATGATAAAATGTGGGATTAGCAGAAGTCACTGGAACTTTCTGCCTTTGTAATTATTGTAATTCATGTTAGCCTGAAGCCACTGTGACCTCCCGTACTAGATACCTTGTATGTTAGACTGAATATATTCCTTTCTTGCAGTGTAATACTTTTTCTGCCATAGAGCTAAGCTTGTCCTTGTTAAGCATATTCTTCCGTGTACAAAAAACATTGTTTTGCAGTCTCTTCTTCAATATTCATGAGCAATATCCAGGACAATTAACTCTCCCTCTCTAAATCCACTGGTCATTATGCTCCATAAGCATTTTAACAATCAATACACAGTGCACCACTCATCTCCTGCAGAAAAAAATATATATATTTGATTGCTTTTAAGTATTTCCTTTCCTTAGAAAGAGCTCATTTTTTATTCAATACTTCCTACCAAGAGACAGTGTTAAATATGACTGTTTCTGTAGAGTGTATTTTCTCTGTTTATATTTACATATTAATCCTTATCACAGAATTGAAGAAATGTCTACTGCTTTGAGAAATAAAGGGATGGAATAAATAAATACATATATTGGCAATAGTAAGTGCTTACAGTTCATCCCCTTCAGCTAGATGGAGCAGATCTTCTTTGAGATCTTAAGTCTTAGTTTCTGTGAGAAAATTACATTATTGTATTTGTAGGAAACATTGAAATCCTGTGTATACAAACCTAGCCAACAGATCATTGCATGGATGGATCTAAGTCTTTTAGATTTCAAATATAGTTCAATAAGGACTCACACTCTATCAAAGTAAACATTAGCTTTGCATAATTATCAAACATTTATAAAATGGAAATATCTGCACCAGCATGATTGTGCTTTTGTCTAGATAAATTAGTTCATCTATTCTTACTTTATATCTTTATTGGCATCTGGCTGTTTATACAGGTTTTATTCCATGTCAACAATGGAGCTGGCAGAATAACAGCTACATACGAACCAGGAGTTGCAAACAGTTTATGTGATGGAAAATGGCACAAACTTGAAGCAAACACAAACAAATACCGCATCTCACTGATAATTGATGGGAATTTGGTTCAAACTGATAATCCCTACATTCAGTCAACATCTGCAGATACAAACAATCCAATTTATGTTGGAGGTTATCCTGGTAGGTACAATAATATTTCTTTTTCCTTCTCTCCCTCCTGTGTACTTTCTCTTTTTCATAAGAATCATCTCTCTCTCCTCCTATGTGTCACAAGTTCATGATTGAGTTATAAATCTTAGTAACCATTTTGTACGTTGTTACTGAGACCACAGCGTATTAATAGTTGCATTCTATCATGGTGGAGGAATTCATTCTGCTGTTGAGTGTGTTGGAGAGATGAACTGAATGATTTCACTTTCCTACACAAACCTGTTAGTTCTGAGAAGGATTACTTCTGTGCTTCCATGTGGTTTGTCTGTCATAGTCTCTCTGAGGGTTCACAACATCCCTACCTGTGTTTGTTCAGATGCAATTCTCTTTTCCCTTTACATTCATAGAATCATAGAATGGCTTAGGTTGGAGGGGACCTTAAAGATCATCTAGTTCCAACCCCCTTACCATGGGCAGGGCTGCCACCCTCTAGATCATTATTTTTGCTAATATTTCATGTCACGGGCTGTGCAGACAGAAATCACGTTGCAGTAGATGCACATACATCTCCCTTGCATGTTTACTTCTAATTAACTGTTTGTCAATCGTACAATGATTGTAATAGAAAAAAATAGTAACACAATACATAAATATATAACTGGAATGCTTTTAAATTGTATAACTCATTTGTTGATAATTGGAGCCAAGACAATTTATTTATTAGGGAAGTTGAATTTGGATCATCGTGAGCTTCATCTTTCTGTATGCACACACAAATATATTTATAGCCTTTTTAGAAGAATCACATCACTGCTTTGTATGGCTTTGTAGATTCTGTACCTTTAAACATATCATCAAATGCACATGTAAATTTGTCTCTGAAACAGCTGTTACCAGTTTATCAATTCAGATATTTCCATTTCTGTGAAAAGAGAGCAATGAGGTCTGAAGGGCAAACTCAGCTTTTAAATGTTTGGAAAGCTTCAGGGACAATAGCTTAAAATGTTACAGAGCCTTCTGCTGGACAAGGTTTATGAAAAATGAATTAATGCTCATTAAGTGGATCTTGATTAGTATAGGTCTTGCTTGAATACCAAAGTAGTCTTATCAGCATTTTGTGAACCTTTTTGTAAAATAGGGTAACATGATGATAATTATTCTTTCAGTACTTCATCCCTAAAGAATAGAGTTCACTGAGAAGAGAGGAATTCTTTGGTCAGGTGCTACAGAAGTGCAGAGTGAAATGTTTCACAGGTTGTATAGCAAAAACAGCTGGACTCTGTACCAATCTCCTGTTTGATTTGCCATGAGAGTCTATGGCTATGTACAACTCAGCTATTGCTTCATATTCTGACAGTTTCAGTTTTTACTTGAAAAGCACCTATGTAAAATGGCTTTCCCCTCTCTTTTCCCTGCTCTCATCTCCCACTGTCCCTCGAGGGAAAATATTCCTGCAAACTCTGCACAAGTTATCCCAGATAACTTATGCTTGAAGGCACCAATGCCCATCCATGGTAGGATATCCTAGATCATTCAAATGTGATTAGAACTTGGTGCTCATTTGTTCTTAATTTTTCTATCTCATTTGTGAGGGATGGGAAGCAATTAAATAATAACCTGGATCTTTGTGTTGTTTCAGTTCACTAGAAATAGACTCTACATAGTTCACATTTGTTTTTCAGGTGATGTGAAACAGAACTGTCTCACAAGCAAGAGCTCATTCCATGGCTGCCTGAGGAACCTCATGCTAACCAAGGGCCAGCAGGCTGAATTGTTTGACTTCAGCAGAGCTTTTGACCTGCGTGGAGTCTTTCCTCATTCCTGCCCTGGAGCTGAGCAATGAACTGAACAAAACCTGTCTGGGTTGGAGAGGGTTTTTTTGTTGATCAGTTGTTTTTCATTCTCATTTCATAATGGAAAGAAGTTTTTTGGTTTTGGTTTTGAGAGCCTGCATCTCTTTGATTTTCTGGTTGGTTTTCAACTCAGGTCATCTTTTTTTTAGTCAGAAGCTCTATGTCTGTATTTTAACTAAAATTTTCCTAAACAACAAATACCTCTACTACAATATTAGTGGCATTAATTGGATATTTTTCTTTTGGGAATTTTTATTAATCAGTGTTTACAATATGTGTTCTCTTGATTACTTGACAGTATTTCATTTTATTGTGTGTTGGTCATTTTATAAACAGGTAACAATGTTGAACCACGTAATAAAACTACAATAAACTGCATTATTTCATGTAATTCAGTAGTCCATATATTTCATTCAGAAGAAAAAGAGCTGTAAGGTTGTGAAAAGTACAAGTGGATAGAGTCCAGCAGAGGGAGCTGGAGACTAAGGGCATAATTTTGAAGGTATCAGATTCAGAGTCTAATAAAGAGAATTTTCTTATTTATAATTTCTATAGTAGCTCTGATCCCTTTTCCTTCTGCTCCAGTCCTCCTGGCCCTCAGTAGCTGCATTATCTAGGAGGGGTATGTTCCTGTTTCATTCCGCTTTCATTTGAGTGGCATCTCCATAGCACAGGGAACATGAAATAATGTGTTGGTGAAGAAACTGTTGGGGTGGGGTTTGGCAACAACTGTGTATTTTGGCAACGAGAACTAACACATATTTTCACACAGTATTTCTTACGAGGCAGAGGGAAACATCTTTGATTCCCTGTGATTCCTAACTTGCAGGCCAGCAAGCAGGTCTAAATTTTCCTGTTGTGTCTGCCTCCATTTCAAACATGAGGCTTCCAGTAGTTGTGCCTGAGCCAGTTTTTTGGGAAACACACTCAGTCTGACTCAAGTAAGGACATCTTTTCATCAAATGACTGGACCTCACAGTAGTGCTGAAACATGTCTGGTACTTGAGGATGGATCTGTAATAAATATAGTTCCTTACAAGTCACTTCCTTCTCCTGTTTGTCTTTGAACCAGCAGGATTTTTGTTCATGCCTCACAACTTTGTTTGGCTTTTAGTAAGCATTTTTACAATTCCTTCTAAAGTGAATTTTGGTCTATTTATTTCATAGTAGTTTAAAAAAATACTGGCTCCAGTGAACCTGAATTAGCAATGATTTCAATTCCAAGCAGTGTCATCTTGTTCCCTGCTTTGGAGTACACCAAGAGAAGAGCTCCCGGTACAAAGAAGTGCTCCACTTAAGCAGCTATGGTATAGCTGTTCAGGTACTGTAACAACACAGTTGCCTTTAAGACAGATTTTCCTGCCATTTTTGCAGTCTCTGTCAACTGCTTCTGTCAGAAAACCATGTGTTTTAACTTCAGAGACATTATTTGTTGGTACTGTTTTTATTTTTTACATGAATACAATACAATGGACGCATTCTGCTGTACAAATACACTAATATGTAGGCGTATTTCAACAAAACACTCAACATTATAACGAGGTGTGTATGGAAAATGTACATGCAGACACTTTGCTTTGATTAGTGGCATTGTATTATTTTCCAGAGAAGACAGACAGCAATGGAAAGCCATTGAAAAATAAAAACTGAAACACTGTTTGTATTTGTTGTCTGTTAACCCCAAGATGTGATCTAATAAGTTTCACATTACAAGCAGTCATCGAGGCAGGATGGTTTGGATAAAGTTTAGTCCATACCCTCGAATATGCTTTTTAACATATAGAGGTTATTTCCAAATCTTGCCCCCTATAGTGAGAAACATTTTATCTATGTAAAAGACTAAGAGAGAGGTATAATAATAATAGAAAGCTTTGGAATATTAAACCTCTAAGCCAAAATATTTTTCCTGGAAAATTGAAAGTGAGGTAGTTTCTATTAGATGCAGACACATTTGCACACATGCACGTGTTATAATGACATTAGCTGCATGAACAGGTGAGAGCATTCCAGTCTGTTTCCAGACTGTTACCTATTTCTTGCAGTACTCTGTATGTGTGGACAAGTAAAATGCTGCCTTTCTAGAACCATGGAATATATAAATTGGAGTATGTAAGTGCTTGAGGCATCTTTGGAGTTTGTTGAATAAGTTTCTTCCTGCTAGCTGCCACATTCTGATTAATAGCTTTCCTCATATGTTGCTTTTTGTTAGATGACAATACTATTGCATCTTTGTTTTTAACTAATGCTAGGAGGAGCAAAATTCCAGGCACCCCTGCCAGCATCTTGAAATCTAAGGCCTACAGTTGAAACTTCACATTTAAAAACATTGGTGAGATTGTTCACTTTGCTGCATATTAATTCAAGTTAGTGTACCACACCAACACCACACAACTTAATGTTTAACAATATTAACCACAGTACACATGGATCATTAGGTTCATTTGTATCAAAAAAGAATTACGCCATTCTGTTTCAACGACAGCAGGTGTTTGGCCGTGCTGTAGTAGTTGGGGCTCTGTTTGGAGAATTGAGGTCATCTGCTAATGTGCATGTCTTAGAAAGTTACGGGCAACTTTAGCATGAAACAAGAGTTCACAGAATGGATTTAATTCCCTCAGTTTTGTCTTTTCTACGTTGCCAAGCGGTAAAAGGTGAAAATCTTCTAATAACCCCTTGTATTCAGTGCAGAGAACGGTGACATTTAAGATACGTTTTTTGATGAAGTCCTCATTTCAGGGTTCAGAACCCCCAAGAACTCTGTACTTTTTTTTACTTCCTGTGTACAGAATTGAGAACACGGACTGAGTGGAAAGATGCTGGAAGTCAATGTGTTTCTCTGAAAGTGGTGCTATAGAAAGTTGTCTTGTTTGCCATGATATTTCAGATTCTTTAGTTAATGTTCAGACTTTCCGTATAGTCATAAAAGCTTTTTTGTTGGTTATAAATACATTGGTGCTTAGCATTTATGTTATGCTCTTTGTTTTCAAAGCATTTTCCATATAAAATCCCTTTGCTGAGTTTGTCCTTCCTAGATGGATATTTATAATTCTTGCTCTGCTAGTGAAGCTGTTTGGCTGTGTCTGAGAGCAGAATTTGACTCCAACTAATTCTCATATTATCTTTAAAAGGAAAAGTACACATCCTGTTTTACAGCTAAAAAAGGAGGGCAGCACAGCAGAAAGGACTGTCTGTGGTCACAGAGGGAACTAACTGGAATCAGGAAAAAAGCACATGACAAAACATTAATTCCTAGGCCTATGAGCAAACCACAGTTTTACTCTCTCTCTTGTATACTTAAAATAAATAGTTGTCAAAATAAGTAGTGCATTTTATAACAAAACTGTCCTAGACTTAGCCTGGCTGCAACAATGCACCCATTAGTGTTATGAAAAAGAAAAAAAAAAAAGATGGGAAGTTAAAAATTACACATATTTTTTAAAGCAGACAACAACAACAAAAACCATTGCTAAATTTCATTTTTAATCTAAAGAAGGAAAAACAGAAAGGCAGGATCTGCCCTCTGTAGACGTTGTTGCTGGTAAGAGTGCAGATTAGATGTTGATTTCTTTCACTGAACACTAACTAAGAAAACTAACCACTGAAGATCCCAGTTTGTTTTGAACCAGAAACGGGTTTCTCAAATGTGAAAATCATCATCATGCAGCTTCAGCAGCTCATCACAACCTACAGGGTTTCTCTATATCCCTGTATACTTTGTGTTCACCTACAATACCTGGTTCAGAAGGCTTCTACATTGCCAGCTGGTACCTGAAGCACCAGCTTCGGCCTCATCTCTGTGTCCAGACAAAGAATAGTACCTGTTGATCACAGTGGGAAATGAGTGAATTCACTGTGCAACACATCCATGCGATGATGGTAACACTGCAGCACATTTGAAGATGTCCCCATTCTTTTGATAAGACAAAGATGAAAAAATATTTGCTGTTTTACGGAGACTTGTGATTTCCCTACTCAAAAAACATACTTTGTTTACATAAAGTATAGCCCAGAGCCAGATGGTTGGGTGAAGAAGGGTGCTTGCCCTAGTAGCTGGCTGTCAACTATATCCTGCCTTATATTTGCTACCCTTATACTGTTGATGCAGTTAGAACCCACTGTTCTCTTGTCACTCTATGTGTTTTCATAGACTGCATGCAATCTGCAAAAGTAGCTGCAGTTTGCTATTTATCTCTAGAAACCCTAACACAACTGGGCCTGGTTTGGCTGTGGTCTTAAGGGTCTTAAGGCCCCTGTTGTGAAAAAGTTAAATAAGATTATTAAACCCCTCTGCTCATTGGAAGCTATTTGTCTGTGCTGTGTCATACAAGATCTGGATGACGATCTTTCTTCTCAATGCAGCTGAATAGTATAAAAATTGCTTACATATGGAAGCTAAAATAAAAGAGACATAATTAGGTTACAAATTAAGAAACTACAACATTTAACAAAAAAGATGATGTCCGTAAGTGGCACCATTAACACATAACTCATAGTGTGGCATTACACAGACTTAAATCTGAGCATATAAAGTAAAAGATGGAGCCAGAAAATATGTCTTCTCTCCTACCATTCATCTCCTGAAGCTTGCGTGTGAGACAGGGGAAGGACAGAGAAAATGGTTTGTGGTGCTACAAATGCACACAGTAATGAGATCCAGACAGACAGTTTCAGAAGACTGATAGTAATATATACAGTGGTACATACATAAAGCAGTATAGCTGTCTACACAGTAGTTCTTCCCCTTGCCTCCCTCCCTCCTCCAGCACCAGGTACTCATGAGCAGTGATTGAGGGATATAAATATTGCAGTAATGCACTCTGCACAGGTTTACTTTCGACAGAAATGTTTGATTTTGTCACATGGCTCCTTCTTGGCACTGTTGCAGGTTGAGCTCCTCTGTTTCACGCTTGAGATACCTTCTCCTTGACTGTCCCTGTGATGCTTCTGCGATACGTTGTGGTCGGTAGTGTTTCATGCATCCTTAGATGCCACTGGGTTATTTCCTCCCACAGAATCCATGTTCCAATGCCAGGTCAGGAAACAAAAAACTCCTTAGATGATGGGCTATTTTCTGTGGCTCCGTACCTTGGTCTGTCCTCAGCTCCTGGGCCAACTCTGGCACAAGCATAATCCATAGGAAAGCATAACTGATGTGAGGTTTTTAAACGGTCCAGAAACTGGAGTGATAATTCTTATACCAAAAGTAGTACATGATGAACATCTGTTGGACAGTATGGTAGAAAGGAATTCTATCCTGTAGGTAGCTACCATTTTGTTTTCATCACTGGCAAGAGGCGAGCGCTTCTTCAAATGACACGCATCACAGTTGTTCATTTGGCCTTTGTCCAGTATGCTGCAGCCTTGTGCTTCAGCTTGCTTTTGGTTTTATCACCCATTCTGCCTGAGGATTTGCACGGTAAACATCTAACATATATGCGTCTGGATCCAAACAGTGCTGGCCTAAAACAAAAATTGACAGTCACAAATCATATTGTGTTTTGCATGCATTTGGTGAATAGGATAGAGCTATGTTAAAACATCACTGAGTGCATCTCCAATGTGCAAATAGTTTGTTTGGTGTACCCAGCTAACATCTTGCCTGGCTACAGAGAAAAGCCTGGGTAAATGTGCCAGTGATTTTGCTTGATGTGATTCATAATTCACTTCCACTTCCAGGCAGGATGCTTTGCATTACTGAGTTCTGGATGTGGCATTTAGTCAAATGTTAAACAAATATTACGGTTTCTCTATAACCATTAACAACACTGTTACTGCAAGTTTTTATTTCTCTGGATTTACTGGGCTGGAATTAAAACTGACTTAGCTTCTGCTCTATTTTTAAATGCTGAAAATGTTGCTCTGTAAACTCTGTGTTCTCATCCACGTAGGAATTTGCAAGACAAATGCAGACTACAACAAAGTTTTTGAGTTTTGAAGTCTGGAAGATTGAGGGTTTCATTAGGTGGTGACTGAAAACAGGAATTGGCTCACTGGGGAGTCTTTGCTGCATTTGCCACAATTTGCCTTTCACACAGAAAGAAGTGCTTGGTGCTTGCTAATTGGATATGAAGGTAATAAATGCTTGAGTTAAGTTGATTTGTTGGATTATACTGGATTTATGCTGGGTGATGCAGCCATTTAACTGGTGAGATTACACTGCTGTGACACAAAGGATTATGGTAAATTTTTTGTCCAGTTACTTAAAATGTCATTAGGGTCCTAATGATTTAAAAAGTAAAAACTTTATAAATGAATTAATGTACGATCAGTTTTATAAGGTATCTTGGAACATCTAGGATTATAAAAATTGTTTTAAACTAGCATATCAATTAAATGTTCAGATTTCTTTTCTGCAAGAGCATGTTGGGAATACTTGGGGTTGCTTCAAAAGGTCTTCAGGATCCTCTCCTGCATTAGCACCTCTTGGCCATCCTGTTTACTCAGGCAAAACAAATCAATAATCAAATGACGCATTGGATGAGTAGATCTTCAATAGTACAGACTTTGGTTCTTTACTGCTTTTGAATAAGTCTGTAGTATTCTGTTATAATTTTACGGAGATTATTTAGAAATGACAGGCTGGAGAGTTAGGTAGGGAGGGCCCTGATGAAGTTCAACAAGGGCAAGTGCAGAGTCCTACACCTGGGGGGAAATAAATGCATGTATCAGTACAGACTGGGGGCTGACCTGATGAAAAGGAGCTCTGCAGAGGAGGACCTGCACGTGCTGGTGGATGATAGGTTGGCCATGAGCCAGCAGTACGCCCTTGTGGCCAAAAAGGCCAATGGCATCCTGGGGTGCATTAACAAGAGTGTGGCCAACAGATCAAGGGAGGTGATCCTTCCCCTCTGCTCTGCTCCGCTGAGGCCACATCTGGAGTACTGTGTCCAGTTCTGGGGTCCTCAGTTCAAGAAAGACAGGGAACTACTGGAGAGTCTAGCAGAAGGCCACAGAGATGATTTAGGGGCCTGAAGCACCTCCTTCTGAGAAAAGACTGAGAGACCTGGGGCTGTTCAGCCTGGAGAAGAGAAGGCTGAGGGGGGAATCTTATAAATGCTTATAAATACCTAAAGGGAGTCCAGTGGTTGGGACCAGGCTTTTTTTCTGTGGTGCCCAGTGACAGAACAAGGGGCAATGGACACAAACTGGAACACGGGAAGTTCCATACGAACATGATGAAAAAATTCTTTACTGTGAGGGTGAAAGAACACTGGAACAGGCTGCCCAGAGAGGTTGTGGAGTCTCCTTCTCTGGAAGCATTCAAGACCTGCCTGGACACATTCCTGTGCAACCTGCTGTAGGGAACTGCTTTAGCAGGAGGTTGGCTGAGTGATTTCCAGAGGTTCCTTCCAACCCCTGTGATTCCATGATTCTGTGATTCTGGGAACCTAGAAGAATTGAGCTTCATCAAACAGCTGTTTCAAGACTTAGAGAATCCAGAATTTCAGTATGAAAACAGAAAGAAGAGGATCAGGACTGTTAAATATCAAATTAAAATCTGGTTTTTGACCTTTAGGCCTGGAACTTGTGTGGCAAGTCACTGTTGTTATTGCAAAAATGTCACTGCATGCAACACGGAAGAACAAAAACTCTCTACTGCAAGGAATTTACAATATAAATAAAGTACACGTATGAATACAAATATATTAGACCCATATAGGCAGGGGTTGAACTCTCAATTCTATGTTTTTATCTGGAAGAAGTTAACACTTAAATGCAATGAGAAAAAAAATGTATTTTAGGAAAAGACTACTGAGAGAGGTAAAATGTATTTGCAAGAGGCAGACCAAGGAGGTCTTAACCATGGAAAATGCTCAGTTGTGAGTGCAAGAGAGGTAAATGAAAGGGCAGATGAATTTGGCAGGGCTGCAGCAGCTGCAAGGGGTCCTGCTGGGATCTTGCCACCAGGTCACCCCATTCTGCGGGGTGCCCCTCCAGCCAGCAGGCATCATTACATCAATTTTAAGAGATTTTGGATCAGCTTTCCTACAGATGGGCAGGAGAGAACCAGCTGTGTGAAAATACCACTGACCTGAGGTGTTTTAGAAGTCTAAGGACATTCAGAGTTCAATTTTCAAATAGGAGACCTACCTATATTTCCTCCAACTTCATGTAAACTTTGGATCTGGCTTCTCACATTCTGTGACAATCCACGGCTAGGAGAGAAAAAAAGGTTTGGTTTTTTTTTTTTTGTGTTATAGCTGCTGTCTATCAATTTCCACCTACATTAAGCAGAAATTGATATTTTTCCCCTTTTCTGATGAACTTCTTTATGAAAAGCAAGGACTTAACCAAACAGAGCAGAATGTATCTGCTGTAGAGGTATTTTACCATGTCACAGTTAACCAAGCTTTCTATTACACTATTTATTATTTATTTACAGAACAGAATTATGTGATAACGTCAAAAGACTCTGCGAGAAAGACTTTCAAATGCAATTTGCCACTTCCCATAGCAGTTAATAATTATTACTCCACAGAAATAAAATCATGAATGTTTTACGGGCAGATATAAGACAACTGTGTATTCTTTATGTGGTACGCCTATAAAATTATGTTTCTGGTAGTGGCATAATAGAGGGCAAGCTGATTCTGTGTGGGAGCCAATTATTAAGTAGAATATAAAGAAGAAAATCAATGGTTAAAATTTCTTTGACTGATGTAACCATAAATTAGCAATTTTGGATTGTAAAATGAATTCTTGTAACACAATGAGTCTCTGAAAAGAGGACAATCTATTCGTTAATGGTTCTGGCATTATTATTCAGGAAAAACAAAATGTTCTGTTTTACCCACCTGTTTTCACAGTGGAATCGAGCCAGGATGTCTTTGGCTTTTGTTTGGCTGTTGAGCTGAATTGCCATAGAGACTTTCGAGTGCAGTGGAGCATAAACTCTTATCACCCCCTCGGGTATGTCAGACTGCAGGTATGGGGGAAAAGTGACAGCTCCCTAAAGTCAACATTCAGTAGGGTAAGTCTGAGGCACATGTTACTGTAACTCCATTCAGAAGTTTTGCAATTCTTTAGATATTGCTTGCAAAAAATCACTGTTAGGGATTCACTCAAATATTAAAAAAATATATGTTTACAAACATACAATTGTTCATTTATAGATACAATATAGTAAGATGCTATACAAAGACAAAAATGACTTGGTAAACATCACTAAATCCCATTAATTTTAGTTATTTGCAATAATGGTTTCAGTCAAGTTGTTATCTGAGATTTTTAAAGTTATTCTGTTAACACTGGCTGTGGGCTAACAGCTTAATTAAAAATACATAAAATATATTTAGGAATGCCTGCTCTTCCCTTTAAAGATGGCATTCTCTTAGGCATGGAAAAAGCAGTTCAGCTAGATCAAAGTTTATGTACAGTAAAATATTGAAGTAGCATATGGTTTCTGTTAATTTGCAATTTGACCTTGTGTAGGGTTCAAACAATCATCTATGAAGTTTATGCACTCTTCTATGATTAATGGCAGATAAATCAATTAGCAAGGTTTGCATTCCAGTCCTAATCCAGTTAATACCAAGCTGAGCAGAGCACAATAGTCTCTCCAGTCTCTGTAATTTAGGACATCTGAGACCTAGGCTTTGTGTTAAGTGCTCTCAAAATTCAACTCAGTTATGCAAACAGAGTTTGCCTCCAATTTACCTTTCGTAATTCAGCTACCTGACATGGTTAGTCTCCTTTTTATTAGATGCAAAGTCAATTACTGTGATCAATGGACTTGTGTTTCTGAAGGTTCAGGGCTGCAGTAATGGATGCTCCTTAGAATCTCTCGCTGTTCTTGCTCCAGACTGAGGATGGTTTCTGACACAGAGCAGCCTACACTGACAATTTAAATAAATACCTACATCTGCATCTGCGTCATAAATGTATGTCCTCCTCACAGTACATATCAGTCAGTGCTGGCAAATGAGTTCTCCAAAAAGCTGAATTAGCATGGATTCACCATTCATACATATCCTTTCTCTTTCTATTTTACCCAGACATTTTCTTCTGCAGTTTGTCCCTTGTCTTTGTTAGGTTTCTTCTCTATTTCTTGCAATTTCTTAACATTACTACTTCCTACTTTGTCTGTTCTTTTCCTTCCACCCTATTCTTCAATATCTATAGGCATCTGTACCAGTTCCTTGATTACTCTTCTAATTCTCCATTCTTACAAATAACCACGAAAAAACATAAAGGTGTTATGTGTGCACAAGTTGCTGTGTTGCCTGATTAATATGTTATACCTAACCTGCATGTTCATCGTAGGTCCTGTCTATAGAAGTAGCATTCCTCAAATTAAACTCCATATCTAGTCAGTGAAGAAAAGCTGGTGGCTTTGAGACCTCCAGAAGATCTTTGTAACAAACTTTCCTAAGCCTGAGCTAGACCTAGAGCTCTGAAAATCCTCCAGTGTGATCCCCTCTCGCCACTGACTGTGGTGAATACCAACAAAGACCTGAGGACAACTACTTTGTCACATGCTTAAAATTTAGACCCAGTTTTGATGCCTCTGTTACGCAAACTGTATTATCTTTCTGCTTAGGAAGTTAGTATAGAACTGTAAGACCAGAATTTGCAAGGAGAAAATTATTGAATGGCCTGCATCGGGGCATGGCTAAGTGTAACTACTCCTTATATGGACCATCCTTCTACCTAGCTACAGATCCATGTATTTGTAGAATACCTGCAGATCGTTGCCATAAAGGACAGCCCACATATGATCATTTTATTATAAAGCAGGTATAAAACCAACATGTGTGTGTAATAGTGTATAGCTTGGGCTCCTATAAATCCTTCGGCATGCATCATCTTTTCTCAGTCAATCCCCAGTGCTTTCTCTTATCAAAATATTAGACTAGGAAGCATGTCTTTCAAGATAGCTTCCAAATAAGCTTACTTTCTATGGCAAAATACACAAGCTACTGTCTGACTGGAGAGTTAAGGGATTTTCTGTTTTAAAGATTTATATAAAACCCACTGTTCTAACACCTTCACTTATACTGCTTTTCCCTATTAAAATGTATTTGATTTACATACAGTTGAAGAATTCATCTGCTACATCAATTATAAATACTTGAGAGCAAGTTCCTTGGTGTACAAGGGACTGCACAAGCAAATAATGTTGACAGTCACTGCCACGAGGAAGAGAGCCTATATGGCAAATGCGATGCAATAAGCAAACTTAAGTCAGCCACTTAAAAAGGGTTAGGGGGTGGATTGTATGGCAGACTGAGCAGAGTTAAGGAGAAAGGCAGAATTAAGGTCTGACATTGGTCTAACTCATTGTAGGTGAGGGCACTTAGAATAGAAATAAAATTTGAGGAAATATTTAAATAAGCAATATCTTTATACACTTCTGTAGGAATTTCCTCCCCACTTCCTAGAAGCTTTTATGAGATAAGAGAGGAGGGACATTAGTTAAGGCTACTACTTGAAGATGTTATACTTCTATCACACCTCTGGTCTTTCAGGTCTCTCTCTCTCCATGGTCTTTCTCCTTAGAAGTTTTCTCACTCCTTTGTCAAACATCAGCTGCCTCTTGCTGTTGTTTATTGCTGCCTCATTCATTTTCCTCACCTGGGAAATCAGGAAGGATGGAACCTAAATGGAGAAAACCAGAGCTGAGAATAGGCAGTAGATTATTCCCCCTCCTAAAACTGGTGTTTGGTTTTCATAAGGTTGCTAATTTGAATGCATCAGAAGCTCTGCTCCCAGAAAAATACACAGGATTAGCAGCTCTCTCTAACAGTCTGCCTTTAGTGAAACTAGTTTATCTTTCATATCATATCGATTTATTAGCGATGTTTTCTGCTGGAGGAACTTTTAAATTGGCTGTTTTTGTAATCCCCAAAGTTTCTGGCACATGGAAAAGAGTTGAGTGTGTCAATATTATGCCAACTTTCAGTCTGCAAGTGGTATACACTTTTGGCCTGTATTATTATGGACTAGACTTTAAGAAGTCATTTAACTTCTTTCAAGTCTCACCTAGGCATCTAGATGAGATCTTTCTCCTATATATTCTCCTATATAAACATTGGTACTTGATAAGTATCTCTAGAGGGTAATTATGATAAAGAGCATATCTTAGGCAAGGTAAATCTTCCAGAGGTGCCTGCCACTTTATCTCATTCCCAGGTATGTGAGATTTCAGCTAGTTCCTAAATAGCTAAATTTCTTCTGGGAAGGTCATTTTACTCTGATTTGTACAGATCTGCTGCATGTGTAGCAACATCCTTCCCCATACTGGAGCCATAAAGAGAGAACCAGCATTACAGCATTACTTACTGTCCACAGGATATCCTGGTACCGAATTAAAAGCCGCACAATGTGTGCAGTGGTGGCAGCTGCTTGCATTTCTTGTTGGTTAGCACGTTTCCCTTTGTAGATGAAGAGGTTTGGTGCAACAATCATAGAAACATTCCACAGATTCATTTTATTTTTCCCTTCATTAGCAACCACCTTCTTCAGGAACTGAAGAAAGGCCTGGAAAAACAACAGTTATTATGCTCAGCCTCACAAAATATTTTATCTAATTGCAGCATTTTCAAACACACAACAAATATGGCTAAAAAGCTGCCATGTTTGCACTTGGAGGTGCAGTTCAGGGGGTTTTGCATTATAATTTGAATTACTGTAATATTTGCTGGCACAGCCACCCATCAACCACAGAGAGATTGTTCATTAAAATACACTGTAATAAATTCTGTACCACTTAGAGCGTAATACCAAAACCAATGAAAGTCAAGTAGAGTGTCTGCAGTAAGACTCTGAACTCTGTAATAGAGGAAAGATATAAGGTTGTTGCATTGAAATAGCTAATTCCTTCTTAGATTTCAAGGTGTCAATTTTGATGTATCTGGTCAGGGCTATTAGGTTTCAATCATCAGGGTGATGGGCCTCTCTTCATACATACATCAGTGCCATATGTGATATAATCTGAGGTATTTCTGCCAGCCATCTCCAGACTTTTGTTCTGGGATAATGAAAGCAAGAAGTGCTTAGTGGTTGTTCTTTAATGTCACTTTTGCCCATGCATGGCAGAATAAAAGGAATTGTTTCACTTTGAGGCAATTTATTCAGAATTTTACTCGAGTGACTACATAGGATGGATTGCATTTGTGGTTAGAGTTGGGGTCTGCCAATGAGTCCTTTTGAAACACCATACCATAAAAACCATCATCTTTGTACCCTGATGTTGCAATTGAAACGTTTTTCCAAACCAAATAACCACAAAACAGAAAATATGTTGGAGAAATTTTTAAATTCTCATTATAGTTTGCAAGGAGAGACACTACTTTGTTTCTATAATCATTTCTATATTTGTCTAAAAGTCTAGTAATAATTAAAGCTAATCTCCTAGCATGTTTTACATATAATTCTCCATATGTATGAACTTTGGTATAAGAAATAGTCCTCATTGTTCACAGTGGACTAGCAAGACCTTCAGGCACTTTAAATTGGGTCATTATTCATGTCCTACACACATTAATTACTACTGACAAAGAAGGTACCTAGTTTCGTAAAGCTATATGCAAACTGGCCAATGGGTGATCTTCTGGAATTGGGGACCTCCAGAGTCTTGATAAGCAGAAGATCTGAGGGAACATCTATGATTCCCAGGCAGCTAATTCGCCCAGATTTTCTTTGAGTAGAAACAAGTCCAAAGACCCAGCTAGTGTCTCTTAGGGTCAGGACATAGCTCCAAGTAGATCTGGGAGCTGCAAAGAACGCAAAATGCTTGTAGCCTCTGTGATTCTAAGAGGGAGTGGTAAATGGACGTGGGCACTGTGAAGCAAAACAACTCAGGCTAAGTCCCTGACAGCCATGCTGTAGATATACATTTCAGGGAGTTTTACTTTGGAATACCTCCTCCAGTCTGGTTCAGTGCACCGGAAGTCCTTCAGCCTTTGGGGTGCCCTAGATGAGTTTCTGGGGGGCAGCTTCTCTTTCAGTTTCATCCCAGAGAATTTCAGTTACATAAAAACCTCAGAAACTAAACTTTCTTCATCCAAACTATCCAAGTATCACCTCTTTAGAAAGGATGCTTAAGAATAAATGATATCTGGGAGCTAACACAAGGAGTTGGATACTTTCAGTAACTATTTCTAATTTCTTGTAAAGGAAATGCCAGCCAGGGAATTGGAACTGCTCTTCAAGGAAATTATAAGAAACACAGGTGAGAGCTTTCACAGTGCAGCATCTGAACACTGACTGTTATAAAAAAAAAGTGTCTCTCATTTAAAAGTCAAAGACACCACAGATGGCAGGTGATAACAAACAACAAACTCACCTTAGCTGTGTCCCTGTTGGCTTCAGGCAGCAGCATGATCAACAGATGCAAAGCTTGAAGCTGTAACTTGATCTTGGGGATTTCTAAGAACATGAATAATTAATATTTTGAAATCTCATTTACAATTGCTTTGCTGTAAAAACCTAGTTGGCCAGAAGTTCTAGAAACACAGCAGCCACTGGCCAGTTCAGACCAGCATGTTTAACTATTAATTAGTAATAACTTTTTTCCAAAATATAAAATCAATGCAGTGAGTGTTTTTTTCTCTTCATTGTCTTGGATCTTTGACAGAGAGGGAGACAAAGACTATATAAAACTCTTCCTAAATGAAAAATAGTCAATATTTTTCAGTGCTAGCCAGTTTCTCTCTGATATCCTCGTCATAATATGTTGTACGTGGATGAAGTACTTCCCCTCTTTCAAACTGAAATGGATAACTGTTTTCAGAAAATTTTCATACTAATATTTTTGAGTGAATGCTTGTTACTAAATACCATCGTCTTTTCAGCAGTTGGTATGTATTCATTCAGTGCAGTGCTCACTGGAGCTGGGGTGGAGGGGATGGGAAGGATGTATACTAAATATATCCTTCACTTCCATTCTGGGTGGGTGAATGTGGGAAAAACAAAAGTGTTGTGTTGATAATTGTCTGTGGCAATAAAGTCACTCTATTTTGCACAGATACCTCCCGTTCAGTCTTCTCCACATTAGAAAGTGATCTTCACTGCCTGCAGTCTGGGACTTAAAAAAAGCCTACTGAGGTACATGAAAGTTGCAGCAAGGGATTGCCTCTCTGTGACCTTTTAAACTACCTCAATGGAGACAAAGAAAATTTGGCTGCAATCTTATATAAGATACATAAATATATATCTTGCTCAAGTGAATTTACAATAAAGTGAATAGGTATTGAAAGGTACTACTGCATTCTTCCTGGAAAAGAAATGAACAAAATGTACCGCAAATGTCACAGGGTGTATTTTCAGGGTGTGTATGCTGAAAACAAAACGAGGTTGCCTGAAGCCGTCTGTGATCACACACATCTTGTATGAATATTCTGACCTCAGCATAAACTTTAAAAAAATAAAATAGATCTAATGGTATATTAAACCAAGGGAAGTGACTTGATCTTACCTTGCAGAAATTTTCATTTGTGAAATCTGTATTTTTTGTCAATTAGACTACATATAAAAGACATTGCTCAACCAGTGTTTGCTCACAGGTTTCAAATCTCATGTTAAACAGTTGCGTCACTCACACAGGTATTTTATTAATATAGTAATGTCTGCTAAATACGCAGATATTTTTTTCCCTTTAAAAAGGAAATCTTGTAGACAAATAAAATGCTTAGGCCAGGCAGTGGGACTTTTTTCTTTCTACTTCAGTTTATATGAGCTCTTTCTTTTACCTACTTTCCACTAAGGTGATGAAAGCAGGCAGATATTCCACTGTGAATAGTGGACTTGGGAGTTCTCTTATAAACATTTTAAGCAGTCCTGCTGCATCGTTGTTTCGTACTTGATCCCAGTCAAATGTATCTTCGTAAAATTTTGCCTCGAGTTCTTGATGGAGATTCTGAAAGATAAAAGGAACATCTGACTCTCAGTTATTGCTTCTGACCTGGCAGTTTGATATCACTTCAGAAAACTTTTTACAAATCACAGACATATTTATACTGCAATTGAATTAAAGTAGCCCTAAATCAGTAGTGGTCCAGGTGCAGCCACATGGAGTTCAGAGATGGTTAACAAGTCAGACTCCTGGCAATACTTTGAAATGCAGGCTAAATTTGGTTTCCCATAGCTAGATTTCCAGCAGCAACACATTTTAACTTCCTTATAGAAAGACAACTTTGTGCATTGTTTAGTAGGATTTTTAACACAATATTTCTTTTTGTTTAAAGCACTCATCCAGAGGTTTTGACCCTTAAATCACAAAGGAGTCTCATGTTCTTCTTCACCACCAGTGAAACTGCTAGACAACCTGTTGGCATCTCAGCCAAGGGGCTTTGAGTGAATGGTTTGAAATTCAGGTCTTTCTATCCTCAGAAGGATGCTTTCCCTTAGGATAGCTAAAACTAAATTTGATCACTTTGTAGAAAAATAAAGATATCAGATCATTATTTTCAGAAAGCCCACACTTGATGCATGCCAAAAAAACTCCTCAAAAACATAAGAGAGAGCTCAGATAGATAGATAAAATTGATTGTATTATTTTGGGTGCCCAGTTACTCCTGTTCTCCTGTGTTAGCATTTTGCTCTACAACAAAGCTCTGCAGGGTAACAAATTGGATGTTTCGCGTGTGTATGAGTGGGAAATATTCAATAACATTCCTAGGAGAAGCAGAATTTGGCTTCCGATACAGATCACTGTTTGGAAAATGCAAGCTCCATAAAAAAATTGTTGGCTAAATAAGATTGAAATATTTTTTTCTAATGTAAAGCTAACCGTAAAGAATACAGTCTTCACAATTATTACTGGCCAAACACTGCGTTATCCATAGGAAGTTTGTTAATGTTTTTTGTGAGACTATTTTTGACAAAATGTATCTGTTGTTGACATTCAGGTTTCAGATCATGTTTTTGTCAACGTACATTACTACTATGCAAAAAAAAAATAATCCAATTGGACAGAAAAGCTTTAAAAATGAATTCTGTTTACCATGTCTCACATGAATGGAAGGAAATTACATATCAAACATGGTCACACATAATGAAGTGAAATGGCTGGCAGAAATGGAAATAGAGGGTCATTCAGGATTTGGTATATAATGTTACAATCTCATTTTTACTAGCACATTTTACAGGTTATAATCTAAGATATCTCAGCTTCCTTTGTTCACATCCTTTGCACATAATCCATACAAACACCTGAATTAACTTTTCTTTTGGTAACTGACTGGGAAATGTGGCATAGAATCCTCACCTCATCAAAATCACGAGAGGAGAACTACTCAACATTTTTTCTGCTGTGAAAGAGGTAAAAGTTAAAAGCAAGATTTCTGAAACACAAACACATATGTGTACATATATATCTACACAGGTATTTATATATAGATATATTTATACACACACACATATATCTATGTGCTGTTAAAAAACTTTTTAGCCACTCTTTTTTTACCATGGCTGATCAAATGGTAGATTATTGTTCACTGGAGCTTTCATTGCAAATTAGATTAGAGACGGAGGAAAAGTTATATTTATTTCTTCTATCCTTTGTTTTATAGAAGAGTAACCTTTAATCACTTCCATATGCCTTCTCTTTCTCAAAACAAGACTGAAATAAAATTGGAATGCCCTCAAATCCTAATGTCATAATAATGTATGAAGGCTTTGAAGAATGAAATCTGGATCTACTTTGAAAAAAAAATTTCCATTGCTAGTTGGGTTGCTGGACAGACTTAAATGAAGACAAAACTTAAATAATTTAAAATGCTTAGGTGGACTCTCAATACAAGATAGCTATAGATAAATTCATATCTCAGAGAGTCTCCCTGGGCAAAGGCAGTGAATAAGGAGTGAGCAAAGAACAGTATATGCAAAAAAATAAGAAAGTCATTAATTAGGTAGGGCAGAGCTCTGCTGTGCAATCTCCCCAAAGACATCAGAGAAATTTAAGACTGTGTGAAATAATACTTTAAGAATGTGTGTGGAAAAATGAGGAAGCCAAAAAGTACAGGCCGAATTAGGAGCTCTCTTCTTTTATAATTCCACAACGTCAAAGGGAGTTGGGATTCTGCTGCCTATCTTTGGTGCTTTTTACATGCTGCTTCTTCTTGTACAGCCATTTAGGATGATCTCTAGCCCATCGATGTTTAGTAATCCCCAACATTATTAGTTATGTTTTTACTACCATTTTGAGCCTTCCTGCTTCATTCAGAAAACAAGACTAGTTATCTTGAAGATGAGAAAGTGAGAATATAAAGTTACCATTATAAATTTCTAGAATCAGATTAAAAAAAAAAGCAAAAACATGCAAGAAAACACACTCAAGCCAAAGAAAAAAAGAAAATGGAAAAAAGGTAGACATTACTAAACCCAGAAAAAGAAAAAACAACTTAATTTCCTAACTCAATTTCCTATCTTTCCTCTGGCACAGGCTTCCAGCTCCTAGAATTTAGTTAGTCGGGAGAAACATTTCCAAGTGTTACTGTACTGCAGTGGCAGAGCCAAGGTTCTTGGGCACCAGATAGCCTGCGTTAATGGCCTGCAAATAGCCTGTGAAAGTACAGCATTCTAGGCTGCCAAACAATGATCACGGGCCAAATTTCTCTCACTTGGAAGATGAAATTTTAAGATCACAGGAGACAAATGAGAAAAAAATGGCACAAATGTTAAAGTGACATAGAATAAGATCTTTATCTTAAGTTAAGTTAGCTCAGTTGGCAACTCTGTGTTTCTGAAATAAATTAAGAAGGAGATGATAAGATCGCAGCAATTTTGGATGACAGAGATCATCTGAAAAGATCACTCAGTGTTCAGCTCAATTCACCATCAAGACTGCGCTTTATATAGAACATTACCAAATGCAAAGCAATTGACCACATGCTCTGTGATTTATTGGTTCCCAGGAACCAGTTTAACCTTTCACTGATAGAACTGGGAATGTTGATCTACACACATCACTATTTTTGTGCAGTGTGCTTTTGTGTCTACTGTGTTATTTGACATTGCAGCTGAGGTCCAGGAGACAGAAAACTGGCACTGGCAAATACCTTAACCCTGGAGGCAGATCCAGGCACTCGAAGAATTCCTTCAGTTTCTAAACCAGTTTCCTCAAGCTTGAGCAGCAACTGAAAAAGAGGCAAACCCCAGGAAAATACTCAGAAGCATTTAAAAATGCCATTAACTATTTTTAATCTAAGTCTACTTGAAACAAAATTGAAAAAAAATACATTTCAACATAATCTGCTAAAGAAAACAAGCTCAGGTAAATAAGCCTTCATAATTCAATCTCCATATTCCTCCCCCTGAAATCTGATGTATAGAGTCTACAGAACACTGATAACACAATAGGCGCCTCTGTCCTTGATTTGACACTTGACACTGCTGTAGAACGAGTAACATACAAATGTATTAATAAAAGAGCAAATACACTGGGTAAAACTCAGTGGTGTTTTGAGGAAAACTTAACCTCTGAGAAATGCTTAAGTTTCTCCCTGAGAAGCACAATGGAGGAATGTATTATAGATAACATATGTTTCTGTGACCTAAGAACTCAGATAAGAAAATGATCACAGAATATTTTTCTTGAAATTTCTGTGAATAGAGAAATGTGCTTTGCACTCTAGCTTGCTATTAGAAAATAGTGTTTTGATTGAACAAAATTTAGAATAAACAACAACCAAAAATAATTTATTAGCATTTATTCATATAAGTCTGGATTTTCAGTACCAGCTGTACTTTCGATCCTTCAGTTTCCAATAGTAACTTGACAGAAGAGCCAAGCATTGCAAAGATATGTAAATATTCAAGTTCTGTCAGTCTTTCCCCTGACACTTCACGCCACTTCCTCTTTTCTCAGTATCTACTGCAAGATTGTTTGGAGTTTCAAGTCCTTGTTATTGTATGTGTGCTGATGTCTACATATACATCTCCAAGAAATCTGCTGGATGTCACTGCCTTGTCAAATGACATATATAAGTGACATTGCCTCAAAGGAGAAGATACATCCCCATCCAATCTAGAAATAATAGCTAATAACATCTTCAGTTTAAATTCACATGAAATTAAACCTCTTGAGAGAACTCATTTCTCCAACTTCTGCGCACACGCACAATTTTGAATGCCTGTTTCATTTAATGAGAAACAGTATGCCTGACATTTGCTTTCCAATGTTTCCTGTATGGCACCATATAAATACAAAAATGGAAAGAGGTTCCCACTGTAGGTAAAACACAAAAGAAGCAGAAATCTGTAGAAAAATACATGCAAAAACCTATAGAAAACACCCTGAAATTTGTAAAGCTTGCATCTTTTCTTATCTGATCTGTGTTCTGGGTGCCAACGTGAATGATGGAAATGCCAATCTTAGTGGCTGAGCAAGCTACATTATACTCACTTTTTGGAAGATGAGAGGGACTTTTATTCCAGGAACCTTCTTTTGATCATTCTCCAGCAGCACTGTGAGAGGGACTCCAAAAAGACCATTTTCTTAAAAATAACAATAACACATGTGAAAGAGAGCAAATAAAGCCTCATATGTGTCTTCTTATCAATGCTGAGCAGTGCCCAAGTGGCCGCCATGAGGATGCCATGGTACAGTACCTCGTCTCCGCACCCTCTCTGCACGGTTCCTCTTCAGCTCCACGCCCAAGGCATCGTAGAAGGCTGTTAGCTCAATCAGGGAGAGGTACCGGATCTTCTTCATGTCTTCAGGAGAGAGATCTCCAACCTCTGTCAGTCCAAATCGGCTTTTCCGAACAATGAATTTCTGCAGTAGAGATTAATTGCATTTTTATTTGCTCTAGAATTACGTGCGATTTTTTGTTTTGAAAGAGATGCCCATATTTGAGAAGAAGTCAGTTAAGACCAAAGAGCTGAACTGCAACTCCATATTTTAGCCTGGTAGGTCAAAATAACTTGCACCCATCTAAAATGTAATCAACCTCCTTGGTTATCATGTTCCCTTATAGTCCAGCTGGTGTCACTGGAGCAGAGGTGTTAACCTCAGTGCCCTGCTTGTACTCCAGTCTGGAAGAACGAGCTATGTGCTAACTAAACTTCTGTCCAGGTTCAGCAGAATTATAACATTGCTTTGCTTCCTCCTTTCCCAAACTGTCTTTGAACACAGTTGAAAGAGCTGACACATTTCATCATGGATATGGATATATATCCATTGGTGATGGGGACGGATGAATACATTTATGCTTTGCATACTCCTATTAAGTTATGAGTTTTTTAAAGGAGATTTCAGACTAAAGATCTGAAGAAAAACCCAGAAGTAAAACCACTTAGTTCTGATGCCAACGTGCCTCTACTGGTAGCTTTTAGTACGCAAAAAATGTTTTGGCATAGAAATAGGATTCCTAGCAGCTAAGAAATAATTTATTTGAATAGGCTTAAACTAAATGATACTTTGTAATACTGGGGTATGTGAAGATGTCTACATATTTCAGAAACTGCATTGTCATGAACCAGAGCCAGAAGTATTGCATCATGCCATAAGCGTTTGTACAAATGTCAGAAAGAAGAAACATTCATCAGTTTTTGACTTGATTGCTAGAAATAGTAACAAAATACAATATAAAGCATACTTTTCAAAGCTTTGTCGATCTTCGGTATTGTATGATATTTTTTACTTTAGTTGTAATTCAGACAAGTAATTATTAGTCAGAAGTACAAATAAATAGCATTACAAACCATCTCCTTCCTTTAGGGGACTGAGTAGAAACCCAGCTTTTAAGAGGGTTTTACTTCTGGAGACTTCATTCCAGTCCTCTCATTTTTAAACAAATTTGGACTCAGCGTGTCTCTAGATGAAGCTAATCAAACGTATTAAGAAAAAGGCAAGGAAAAAAATTCCACTAGATTTCAAAAGTAAGAGAAGATGAAGGACACATAGATCACATAGATTTAGGCTTCCTAAACTGTACTGTGCATGGCTTTTCAAGAGATATTAATCATAACCGGGGGAGAAAGAGTGCAGAGGATGGAATAATGTATTTGCAGGATGTCTGAGGCATTTTAGGTCAGAATACTCCCTCCCCAGGATGCAGTAATTCCACGATTACTCTTATGCTGAGACTTAATAATGCAACAAAATTTATGTGGAAGTTGTAGATGCTTAAGTATTTCTACTCCTTTTTAGCTCTATTGATGCAAAGCATTCCAAACCAGTCAAAGAATAATAAATCATCTTGGGGAAAAGAAATTACCCAGTATACGTGTTTTCTGAGGGGAAGGAAAATAAAACATAGGGAATAACAAAGTCTGTTTGCAAGTATGCCTGTCAAGACAAAATGACAAACTCTCCACAACCAATTACAAAAGGGAGCTGCAATAATTTTTTGTATTGGTTTGTTGACTTCTAGGGTCATAATGATGTGATACAGTGTTGATCAAAGGTTTGAGGCTCTGCCTTTTTATGGTGCTTTCTGTCATATTTTTCCAGTGATATTTCTTACTAATGATGGAGTCATGCTATGCAGCATAGAAAATTACAGTAGAAGATTATATAACTACCATTTTGACTAAGGATAATGTCTGATATTGTTTGACATGTTGTCTCTATGTGGAACTATACAGTGTACTTAGCTGTGTATGAAATGCTTACTGGCTTTTAGTTCTATGATATCTTTGACTAAGTTGTGTTAATTATGGTTTTATGTTCAGGAAGTAACATGTAACCCAATGCAGAAAATGATGTTGAGCTTATTCTTTTGGAAGCTGCATAGGACACGCTGATTTATGACATGCAGTGAGCAAGAGGCAATTTTCTGCAAAGACATTTTACGATCTGGGCAACTATGGGAAAAAAAAAACAAATACCATGAACCAAGAAAAATGCCAACACCAATAGCTATGATTATTGACTTCATTTAGAATGTCACTGTCTCTGATGTGGCATATTTCTTCTGTAGTCTTCCAAGTAATCAAAATGCTGTCCTGCATGCAGAATAGTCCACCTCAAGCATAATACTGGCATTTTAAAACCTAGCAATTATGCATCCACAAGTCCAAAATATTCAATGTGACACCTTCTCTTACCTGTTAGTCACCAGTTTCCCTGTTTTGTCTGCTAGAAAGTCAGTGTCAGAATGGGTGCAGAGAACAATTTTTGTGTGTGTGTAGTGAAGGCGGGGGTCCTATTACAAGGACCAAGGAGGAACTTTTTGTTTGTGAGAATTATGATGAATGTAGAGATAACCTTATTCTCTACCGGATGCCAAACTATCTCCAACACAAGAAAAAGAAGCACACTAAAGCCAACGGATTTCACACTAGTTGCAATCTATTTGGCTTCTTATCTCTCCTTTCAACAAGGAACTTTGCTTCAGGATTTCAACTTGTTCTTCTTTGGTGGTGCTTGGGATGGATATATTGATAATTCTCAGAGAATTCAATGCCTGTGTGGATAGCAACAATTCAGGACCTCAGGAAACCATGACATTCAGGAGATGTTTCCAAATAATCTACAGCTATTTCATACATTTCACCAAAAAGGTGATATCTGGAACATGAATTTAAATCTCCAGGAAGCTCTAAGGACAGATGGAAATAAGAAATTATCTACTGAATTCAAGGGATAATTCCAAAAAATGGCATGACAGCTTGTGTAGGTCTTGTTGGACCTTACAATACGGTAAACTTTCCTTCATTTCATTCATATGTTATCTCCTATAGTGTAACTGCACTGAATACTGATAGGATGCAATCAGTACTGCTGCAGGACTAAGCCTTGCTTTTCCCCCCTTTATCTGTGAAGCACTTTTAAATCCATGTGTCAACAAAAGCAGATAATCTGTGGGGGGGGAATAAAATAGGACAGCAGATCAATAATGAAAATGATTGCTAGTATTAGTGCCAGTAACTAGTGTTCATTTTGATGGGAAATATGAGCAGGCAATGCATTATTTGTGGATTCAGTTACACATGTTCATCTGTGATGGGTACAACTGAAAATGAGGCTTGAATATCCAGTTTAACTGTGTTGCCCCTCTGGGAATCAGTTGTATGGCTGAATGGCAGGAGCCCTATATAAAGCACACATAGCAAAGTACAGCTAACATATCTTAACAGCCTCCAATGTGCTGGGGATATAAAGCAGGAAATTAGTAGGCAAAAAATACAAAACAACAACAACAACAACAACAACAAAAACAACAAAAACCATTGAGGAAATACATAGAAAACAAACTTACTGGCAAAGCAGAGTCTTCCTTTTTGAACCTCTGGCTCTTTGTCCACTCTCGGGTTTTTGGAAGGACTGTAATGGATTCTGAGAAAGAGACCTCATAGGAGAGCTCTTCTGTTATAGATGAACTGCCTTTATCTAGTCCACAGTCTAGACAGCTATTAGCTGAAAATAAGGGAAACCACATATGAACCCTGAACGTATGCTTGCATTCAGGACAGAGACATTAAAAAATTGAACCACGATGACAAAAGTCTTAAGATAATAATAAAGGAAGTGCTTCAAAGAGGAATTTCAGTGTAAAACACAGTATGTTCCTGTTTTGTCTGGAGGAAATAACCCCTTAGAAGTAAAATCCCTATTTTCATGTTAGATTATTTAACTTGTTGCTTTTCGTGAGAAAGATAGTCAAGCTGTAACTTCCTGTTTATCAGGAATTTTCAAGTTTTTGTACTCTATCCCTGTCTATCTAGGCCAGCAAACTCTGCTGGCACTTGCGCAATGAACAATTAAAACCAAAAGTAACTGACAGAAAAAAAGCTGTTGACACAGATTTGCAGGTCACCCTGTTGACTTATTTACAATCAGGACACATTGTGCATATATTTTACATGGTCACATACATATATGCACAAATTTCTCATGGTTGCTCATTTAGGTGTGTAGCATCAAAGCAGGACCCACTGTACAATCTTCTTACCATTTGAAAAATACTATTTCTACTGGAAATTATGATAGATATTGTGAAATGACTTACTGCTCTACTTTAAACTTTAATTGACTCCTGAAATTAGTGGATGCCAAAAGAAAATTTCTGAAATCAGTACAGTCAAGTACAGAAATACCCTATTGTCATGGAATCCAAAGTGTGGTAACAGGCTTGAGTTCCAGTGTTGTCAACTTTCATGACTGATCTCTCACATTTCAGGGCAATTTTACATTTTTCATTGAAGTCCAGCTCCTGGACTCGCACAATTGGTATAATATAATGGTTTTCATTAAAAGTGATATCAAATTTCAGCCCCCAGGACTGCAGAGAAGATTTTACAAATGTGACCCAACTGCATTCAAAAGCCATGGAAATCAGAAGTTGAATTCAAAAGCATGATATGTTTTATAAACATGTTCGTGCCCCATGATTTTTGAATAATGGGATTTACAGATAAAGGGACTTAATCATCTTTTGTGACAGATTTTGTTGTGGGAACCTTGGTTTGTAAATTCTAGTATGAAAAAGTGGGGTATGTTATTAGATGGCTTCTGATCTGTGGTCATAGATATTACCCAATGGACAAGGGATTTTAAGAAGCATTCCCAGACCACAGGCCCTCTCCCATAGCCCTGGCTGTTTGTTCGCCTGTCTGTTCTAATACAACTACTTGCAGGGCAGAGGTACCAGCAGAACAGTGAAATGATCAGATTTTGCAACCAAGATAAATGTCTGTGGCACTATATAAAAAGGTGAATACCTAAGGAACTACTTTAGAAGCTCTGTTTTATATATATATATATATGCACATAAAATTTAGTATAATTGTACTAGTAATAAATTAATATTTTTAATTATGCTTTAGTTAAACCCTGAACAATGGTGATGGGGAGAGCTTTCAAAACAAAAAATGGACATTCCCTTGGAAGGCTGCTGACAGCTAATTGAAAAAACAAGTATAACAGAGCTATCATGTTGATTAGCACTGTCAATAACTGTTAAGGCAAAGTGTTTAAGGGACATCCAAACTGACGCCATTAGTAAACCAGAATAACTGGGGAGAACCAGAAAAATAATAATTTCTAACATTACAATATCTGCAGTACTGGAGAAGAAATATGGAGAATACATGCATCTTGTTATGTTTAATCACAAGAAAATATACTGCTGGCATGTTTTGGGCAAATTCTGCACCATATTGTTTGGAGGTTACTTTCACATTCCCAGCCTTGCAATAATCAGTGCATTTCAGATATCGACAACTCAGAGGCAACAGTCTGTGTCTGTACAACACCAGTCTTGAATGGAAAACTTTGGTTCCTACATGACAATAAGCTGAAAACCATTCTAAGAAAATATTTGCAGCATAACCCTAACATGAAGGAGAGGTCTAACCTCAGAACCACAAAAGGATCTTTCTGTCTATCATTTTTCTAGGAGGAAGTGAACACTGATTACACGTTGGCATACTCACAGCTAACTGATTTCCAAACTGGCTTCTGCCCAGGAAGCTGGATACCATTAGAAGGAACTGGTGACACTGGAACTGTCTCAAATGTGGGCTGATAGGCAAGGAAAAATGATCAGACTACAGTGAAAGTCAATGTCTATGGACAGAAACTGCTACAGTTTAAGAAACAGTGAATCATTCTCAGCTTACAATCTTTGCCAAGTTTAAACAACTTGTTGTGATTTGCCAGAGTACATTTTTCATAGCCGAGCCTGAGAATTAATCTTCCCCAGGCTGCACAGATTCGGATCATGTTGAGGTCAGTGATATTGCAGCTCAGTGTAGCTAATGAGTCCTGCCCTGCATAATGACTGAAATTAGCTTAATAAATTGCTGTATGCAACTGTACTAAGTGAAAGATCCTTGTCAAATTGTAATCCATCCTGTTTTTAATCACTTTGCTCACAAATCTTTTTGTGGACACTGACACATTTTGAACATCTCAAGCACCTGGCAGACACTGGACTGTTCTCCACTAATAGGTTATATGCTAACTCTTTATCAGATAACTGAAAAAATTGTTTTGAGGGGAAAAAAGAAATTAATTTCATCTTTCTACTGCAGAAATCATTCTGCACTGCGTGCAAATGGGGGAAGTATGTGCAGCATTGCGGAGAAAGAGCTCTGAAGTCCAAGAGGTGACATCCAGGCAGCATCATCTCTCCCTAGATGCTGGGATTCGCCCTTGTGCTTGACAGGTTTGGGACTGATAAAGACAAATCCAAGCATATGTGTGTATGTGGAGAGTAGCAGCCCACCTGCACGTTTTCGGTAAACAAAAGGCAGTAATTTAAAATGCGCTGAATGGTACCGAGTGAAAACCACTACAATGCTCCCAGACAGCCTTATGGGATATATAATTGGCTGTCCTTTGTTTCCTACTTAGGGACACCTGCCCGAAACCTGCTGCCTCCCAACCCCAAGTCTTAGGGGCAGCCCCTGACTTGCTGAACACTAATAAGAGTGTTATAAGAGCCCCTATCGGCCTGGAGCAGCCACTCTTAAATTGTTCTCTAAATTGCTATATTGGCTGTTTATCACCAAGCTGCAATGCCTCAGGGCAGTATTTGTTGTCTTTTCCTGATAAAAAATGTCACATGTTTAAGAGGCAGGCAGCTTTTCCAATTGCAAACCTGAAATAAGGGTACAGTTGTTTTATTCAGTTTTATCCTCTAAGTTACTTGGGTAACAAAGTCAAATGTAACATGAATACAATCGCTCCTGAGAGAGTCCATTTAATGGGCTGCAAACTTGAAAGCAAACAGGATTTGAGTCACACAAACTTCCTTTGCCAGTATACCATACAAACCACTGATTTTTTTTTCACGGAGAACTGTATGATGCTGCCATCATAAAATCACATAACATCTCTACAAATATTTTTCAGACATAAAAACTAATGTAAACTTCAGGTGGGAGTATGGAAGTGGAGAAGTCTGTTAAACTTGCCTCTGCAATTACAGAAAATTGAACATAAGAGTAATTATTCTTCTGCTTAATATCCAGATGGAGGAATTAATGGTAAACAAGCAACTGGCTCATCTACTTTTGCTACTCAAAATGTCTGATCTTACAATCAGAATTAGAATAAATTCACTGTGAGTCAGGTTTATTGAGGAAAAAAGCCTTGCTCCATTGATACGCAAGTGAAATTAACAGTGAAGATGCTGCCACCAGCAGCTTCTGCTAAGCACAGCTGGGCTGGAAAAAGGAGCCGAGAGCACAGCTCTGCCTCTCACTCAGCAGTGCCTGAAGGCTGCTCGTGCAGCTGGATATCAAAAAGCATTTAAAAAAAACCCAAACCATATTCTTGCTCTCATTTCCCAGCCTTCACAGGGAGAGTACATAAAGAGAAAAAATCTCTTATTCTTTTTGTCATGGTTTTATGATTTTTGTTATCGATATTCCACATCATAACATCATGTAGTGCACTGGGAGTTAAAGAGTAGAAATTTCTGCCAAATGGAACCAACAGGAGCTTTTATTTTATTTTATTTTATTTTAATCTTACGATAGTAGGAATAAAATCTTTTTAATGAATGAATTTTTTAGTTCCATATTGTTTTGGTATTGTACAAAAGATTTAAAAACTTTGGAAGCTCATGTCTTAATGAATGCCAAAGGCTGAGGGTCAAATTGCATCCTTAACCAAATTAGGACAGTTTTATTCATTTGGCTGTGGCTCCAGTCAATGCAAGACTTCATATATCCTCATTTCTGACTGAAAGTGATTCATTGGAAAGTTCTCATTATCTGATAACAAAAATGAGCCCAGTGTTCACAAGCACAACATACACAGGAGTTTCCAATGGGGAGTGGAAATCAGAACAGCAAGAAAAAGATGGAGAGAGATAGTCATTTCTTTAGCACTTAACCTCATTGTAGAAGATGTAAAAATAAATCATTCATGCACCAAAGCAACCAAATTCTGTTGCCAGCTCTACAGCTAAGGAAAATAAAAGCAAAAGAGGTAGCCTTATAGCTCTAGTCAGGATACAAGTTGCCAGTGCTTTGGTTATATTCTTATTTCCAAGTGTTGCCATCATGACTGCCTTCTCATACAAATAGTTTTGGGTTAGTTAGCAATTCTTCTTTAATTAGGACATGATTTTCTCATGTATTACTCAAGTAAAATTCTCTGAAAACTCTTGAGGAGTTTTAGTCGACCACAACATACTGGGCTAGGGCCGTTAATGAGCATGTTCCTTCATCTCCTTCCTCCAATAATAAATCAATATTTTTCCCCAAATTTATATTCTGCTGCTGATTTCTTTAGGCTTTGAGCGCTAGCAGAGCTGATAGCTTCTGATGGAAGCAGCAGGGTACCAACAGTAAGAAAAATCAGGCCACTGTGATTAATAAACCGTCCAATTTAAATCCTTGCAATGTGGCTGTCAGTGGAGCACGTTGAGTGCCAGCCTGCCTGAAGCAGAGCAGAGGCACCTCAACTAGCATAAGGTGCTCCCCCAAAGCTCTTTTATTGAGGCAAAGTGCCACAAGTGATGGATTTTGCCCTCAGCATTCACTGCACCTTCATAGTAGAAGAAAAACTATGGAAATTTAGCTTCATTTCCTTACACTTCTGTCACTTTGGGCTGTTGAGGGAATGCTCCTGTCCTAGCACCCTTTGCTTAGTGTCGATCCACACAGGAGCTGGCCACCAGGCAGTAACAGAAAAAGCCAGTTCAACAAGCAAACATTTTCAGAACAGAGAGAAGAAAATAAGGCTCTCTCTTCCTGCCCTACCTGGGGGGATGTCAACTATTTATACAGCTTCAGTGGTCCTGTAAATCTCATCTCAGGTGACCGTAGTGAGCTAATCACCTCTCATCATTAGGCACTGAAAAGAGTAATCCACCTTGTGTTCTATCCCTCTGGGCTTCTGTAATGCTTAGGCTGTTGGGAAGAAGGTGTAAATCCATCCTCCTAATGGGGAGGATTATAGAGTTACCTGAAGCAATTAGAGCTGTTTTGCTATTTGTAACATGTTTACTTCTGCCCCACCTGCTCTCACTTCCTATTAAAAAAAAACCACAACAAAACAGGATGGGAGAGCAAAGAACCTCCTGGTCTTTATACCAGTATCTCTTCAGCAGCTGTGCTGAAAAGACTTGCCCCTCACTGTCCCCTGCTGCTCTTGTTTTTTGGCTGGCCTTTTTTAGTCTAGATCACTTTCCGGAACCAATTCATCGCAAAGATTTGCTGGCAGCTGTAGTGCCATGCCCACTCAGCTTGAGTGTGAGGACCTGCTTCAGCTGGCACTGCCTCACACAGAGCTGCTCAGGATACGGCAACCTCAGCTTGGGACACTAACACCCCCTAAATTCTTGTCTGCTACATTCTGCAAATGCACCTACTCATCCATCTATCCCCCAGGAGCTGATAATTAGGATGGGTTTTCTAAATCCTACAATAAGCAGCAGAGATAGGAGCAATGGTCAATTGGAATATCCAAAGGGTGTTGGGAACCTTGCAGGCTTTTAGAAATACAATCTGCTTTGTAGTCCATTGGAGGGTGGTGATGGTGTTCTGCAGCTGTGTTTGTGTATCATCTGTGTTTAACGCTTAGGCAAGCACCTTGTAGAACTGCATATTTTTGTGGGAAGAAGAATTAGAAGTCTTAATTACTTTTTCACTCTTTTTTTTCAGGTTCTCACAATGCAGAACAAGTAAGATAGCTGAATTTCTGAGGAGGTAAAACAACGAATTAAAGGACAATGAACGGGAAGTTTCTTATTCCTTTAGCAAGTGAAAAATAGCAGAGAAAAATTAGCAAGTCAAAAAAAGATCAGTAGTGTGCTCATCTGAGTTACAACAATTGTTTGCCTGATTTAAATTCATTAGAAAACTTAAACTTTGATAGCATTATTAAAAATTATAAATGCTTTAAGGTCTACAGATACTTGAAGAAGAAGAAACGTGCTAATCCAATAAGAAGTGCCATCAGCAGTTCAGTGTTCATGCAAACATGCAAAACATTTCTCATGCAGGAAAGTCTGCCCACAGGAAACTACTGGGTGCTTCTGGAAATAACTGGCGGATACGTCTTTCACATAGAGGTGAGGCTCTAAAGAGCTCAGGTACTTTAAGTGGTGGCAAATTAATTCCACTAGGCATTATATTTTTGTAATCTTAAAATAATTATGCACCTACATTTTTGTTCCTTCCCTCCCCCTTCCCTTTTTTTTTTTTTTAATTCATTCAGGATGCCAGTTCTTGAGGAAAAAGTAGGACAAACAGAAAAGCATAAAGCATTTTCAGATAAAAAGTTTCCTAGATTTTTGTAATGACAAAAAACTTTAATTTTAAAGGTGAATTTGTGAGCTTATTGGTGGTCCTCTAATAAGGTATCACGAGTCACTCATCCAAAATCAAACATGTTGCTTTGGGCTAAATTCGCACGGCTGACTGCATTCACCTAAATCAAAACGTGAAGGGATCAGGATTGGTGCTTTTAGAGCTATCCTTGGGGAAAAGTGGATGAAGCAACCAGGGGCAATGCTTGTTTCTGAAGCTGTGAAATAAATGACTAGTTAATAGATTTTTGTTGGCTATGTAAGTGAAAAGTAACTGCCAGCGTACCAGTTTCAATTGTGCTGGCAGGTGTTTAATTGCTTATGCATATTTGAACCCCAGTTGCTTCATTAGAGAAGCTTTACTTTACCACTGGGACTGCTGAGAAAATAGCAAGCGTCCCCAGAAGTTAGAAGAAATTTGAACAACTGCCAAGAGTAACTCATCAAGTTCCAAAAAATAAGGGAGTAAATGTTAGTCTTGGAAGGAGGTTTCAGGAGAAGGGCTGGCAACAGATACAGCAGCGTGTTGCAGGTTAGCTGCAAAACTGTCTGCCATCTATTTGGTTTCTTCCTTCCTCTCAAAATGTAGCAAATACAGCATGAAAAGCCTGGACTTAGTGTCAGGAACTTCTATTGGCTGGCTGTATACTGTCAGCAGAAAAGATTCCTGTCTGGTAGAAGCATTCATGGGCTACTTGTGAAATGCATAAAAAAATTAAGCTCAAAAGCATTCTTTCAAATTCATTAGCTACTTACAGAAGAGTCACTGGTGCCAAAGATGTCTCGCACATCCCGGACTGTATGCTTGTTCTTCTTCCTCAGTGTCTGAGTGTAGGTGTTGTACCTCTTCTGTACGGCAGCAGCTTGTGTTCGGGTCAGAGTGGACAGCAGGGCTTGGCCATCCTCCTCCTCAGCTCCCGAGATCAGCGTAGATAAACCTACATCCTGCAGCCACTCAGCCTCTAGTTCCCCTTCTGTGGAGGAAGAGAGCATATCATGGTCTTGATGGAGAAGGAGAGAAGGGCAGGAAGGAAGGGAGGTAGCATGGAGGACTGCTGTGTTTGCCTCTACCTCCAGAAGGCTCCACTTCCAATCTTAATTAAGCCAAGACTGCAAGTTAATTCAGTTTTTGTCACCATACTACCAGCTCTCAGTTTGGCAGTGTCTGCACAAGGGAGGCTTAGGAAAAGATCAGAGGAGGTATTTTTAACTTGTACAATAACCTGTTCATGTGATGAAGGCAGCCTGACACAGCAAGCTTGCTAAAGGCTTACTCCTCATTCAAGAGAATAAACCCCCTCAGTTACCACTTAGACCGTGTTATATTGATGAAGCCATGCAGTTAGACATTAAACTGGTATTCTAATTCAAGTAAGCAAAAATACTGAATTATTATACACAATACAACAATGTATTAGCACACAAATGATAAAAAGACTTAAGATGCTTAAAAACCCTACATCAGCTGGCAATCAGACGCTTTGGAAAGGTGACCCATGGAGAGAAGCTTGATGTCCACACAGCCCAATAGGTGTTTGGACAAAATGACTAAGAGCCAGAGGCACCCACTAAAGAACAAGTAGGGGTAGGCATCAAAGAGGTGGAGGTGCAAGGTGCAGAAATAGCTAACTTCTAGATATAATCCTGATTTCTATTAGTTAAAGACTGGCTATATGCCTCAGGGTTTCTGGACACCCAGATCCGTGACTAATACATTTTTGTGTCCTGCTTAATGCCGACTGCTGAACTGGTTCCACAGTGAGATTATATGCAGTGTGAAACAGTGTTTTCTTTCTTTGGGTTTCAGCTTGCTACTGCTACCTGCTACATTAAATGAATATTCCCTGTCACTGTAGAACAGGAAGATGCTTCCAATCTACCTTCTCTGACTCACTTAGTAGTTTTAAATTTTGTTGTCACTGCCTTTTCATTTATCTGCTTTCTAAAGTAAACTATCATAGTCTTTTTAAATCTCTTACCACAGAGGAGATTTTAAGGGCCTTCATTTTTATTCTGCCTGTGACTGATCCTGGTTCAGCAATACACTGCTTGAAACAAGGCAATCCAAACAATAATTGTATTCCAGCTTTGACTGAATGAATGCTATTACAGATAATCAGAGAGGAAATGGACTAATTTCAGACTGTTCTGTAAAACAATTTGTCTATACACTCATTGTTCCTCTTGCAGCACTGGTGTTAATGGCATGCTCATCTTCTCACTCTATCACCTCTTCTTGATGCAGTTGGACTGCAGGTAGATTGATAGACACCAGTTTACTTCACTTTGACAGTTTGATACACAAAAAAGAGAATTACAGGCTTGGTTGGTCGGGGCAAGTGAAAGAGCCTACACAGGTGCCACCTCTGACTTCATGGTCAACTGCCTTGCCTCTTCACAGAGCTCTACAAAAACGTCTGCCTCTAAAAATACACCTTTGTGTTAGGCTGGTGTTTGACCAGTCCTGTATGCCATGAAACAGATCGTAGATGCAGAAAGGATCAGAGTGGAGACAGGATGTCAGGCTGTTCCGTTCCTCCTCCATCAGTTTTGATCGTGAGCCCTCCTTTCATTTCTGTGTGCCGCTGTCCTAGCCACAACCATTCACGTTTCATTTTCTTAATTATTTTCATTTTGGCTTTTGTCCTGACAAAGAGTTTCCAAGAATTTTGTTTTTAATCAAACATGGTTTTCATGATGCAATGAAAGATAGTAAAGTAGACACGTAATTCTGTCTGTTTACCAGCCACCCTTGTGACTGTTTTCTCTGGCTTTTTCCCTTTTTCTGTTCCAGCCACTCACAAACAATAGACCAATCAGAAAAACTCTCAAGAAGTTTATGAAAATAAGCTAAAGTAAGAGCTAATAAACCTATACTGTTTTTAAAAATAGTACTTTTATAGTCATAGCTACTCATACAGCAGGGTCTTGACACTGTTGCTGATCCTGCTCCATCAGAAGATAAACAGATAATAGAGAAGACCCACTGGCTGGTAGTTTTCTTTTGCTCTCAGAGGCTGCTAGAAAAGATGTGTGCCTTTTTTTTTGATATAAGCCCAAATATCCCAAACTTATAAACTTCCACATTGATTCTCAGTGTTTTGATCCTTGGCAAGGAGTATTAACCTATTAGTATCTTAATAGAACTCATGATTATTTCCAAGATTTATAATCTTAGACTGAATATATTACTGAAGTTAATAGCTAGAAAAAGAACTCCCTGCTTGTGTGAGGGTGTTTGTACTACATAAGTGTTTAAAATAACAATATAAAGGTAAATGAAGTGTGGAGATGTATTATATTTTACATTGCAGTCTCATTTTTAATTCAGGACAGAGAGGAAAAAATCAATGCAATGTAATGAGGTAAAATCAGATGAAGGATAATATGGAACTACAGCATAGTTTGCATTGGTGTGAAGATTTAGCTGAGCAGTGACGAGAGCAACAGAAAAGTTTTTGAGAACTGGTAAAATAGGTTCCTGCATTTCCTGGTCCTCCTAACTTAACTGACTTGGTAGCTCACAGGTTTGCGACTTTACCCTGATGCTGGGTACAAGTTAGGGACACATCGTTCACAATGATAATTGCATGAGGGAGACACCATGATATTCACAATCTCATCTTGTGCTGGAGAGCCCAGAACTGGACACGCACTCCAGGTGCGGCCCCACCAGTGCTGAGTGGAACAGAAGGGTCACATCTCTTGATCTGCTGGTGATATTTTTCTTAACATAGCCTTGTACCAGATGCTGCAAATTATTACCTTATTCCAAACACATTACAAAAAAGAGGAAGGGGAAATGTTAAGGCAACAGAATAAAGAAGTGAAAGAAGTAAAACCTTCAACATAATGTATATAAGCGATCAGTGAGTTTTAACAAGTAAGGAGGGTGAACAGTGTAGGCATCTTTATATTCAGACTCATCTCTAATCTCTCCTTGAATCAATCTCAGAGAAAGAGGCAGCTACCAAACTTTTGCTAGCACAAAATGATATCTATCTAAAAACTGCTTCAAGACTTTCATAACTTCTGCTTTATATCCTACCAAAAGCCAGAAAGTGGAAAATTCCAATATATTAATTGAGCTTTTCTGCCCTTTAATGGGTTTTGGTTTAGATTATTAAATACTGGAGATAAAGTTTTCTTATAGTGCTTCTATTTCCTGACTCAAACTAATCTGGATTTTAATCTTGCTCATACTAGGGAAAGAGAGAAAAGCATCAGCAAAGAGATCAGGAAATGCTAAGGTGTGGAGAAGAAGTGGTGTTTATGTGCTTACCATCAGCAGGTTTGAACTCCAAGAGCGTTGCTTCTTCAGGCCCATCTTCGCTGCTCTCCTTGATGCTCTCCACTTCGCACCAGAAGTCCTCCATGGAGGTGCTGTCCATGGAGGCCTGGGAGTTGGAGCGAGTGAATGCTGGAGGATTTGTTGGCACTGACTCGTTGGAAAGCATCCTGTTAATTCTTCGGCAACGAGGAAGAGATTTTCTGAAAAGAGACAGCGATGAAAACTAAAAATACTTTACTTTTCTAACATACAGACTAGACATGCAGCTAGGGCTTCAAATGTGACTGTACCAGGAAGGCTGGGAACAAGATGTTGGAGGCAAAGTGCACAGTTCTGGTGGTCTTCGTCATCTCTGTTGCTCATAAAAGTCATGACTGGAGATGTGTTTTCATCTAACAGTCTCTCTCTTTAATGACTTTTAATGCTTTACACCCTAGAGGGGAATTTAAGAGATGCAATTTCTATTTCTAATACTGCTACTCATCTAATGAAACAGTGAAAAAGCATTTTAACTTCTTTGTGCCTCAGCTTTTCTTTCTTTCTCTTCCTGGTTTGCTTACTCACTGAAATACTTTGGGGAAAAATAATCAGACTTGGGAACACTGAAATATATTACAAACTCATCTTGTCCCCACTAACCGTGCATATTATAAACAAAAATATGAAAAACCTGAGATATTTTAGTACAGAAGAAGAATTACTTTTTCTGTTTGAAAATTCTGTTTAAATTTTTTAAACAACTTTAAAATAAATAAAATATTAAAAATATTTGTCTTAGAAGTGAAATTAAAAGTTTTAGGACAAACAGAAGATTTCGATTTTGGATTGTTGGTAAACCAACAAACTTGTCCCTTGTTTCTCTGTTCTTGTCTTTTCCCATTGTAAATTCATACAGCTGAAGACAGTTATATAATTTCACAGAAAATTTTATGAAATACCCACCACAAAGTCTTATCATCTAACTTTGTTCTGTCACATTATTACAGCTGCAATACTGTAAACAGCTTTTGCAAGTGTAATTACAGTAATTACAGTAAAAAGTAATACAAACCACCACAATATTTGTACAAAGGAGTCAAGAGGTAACATAATTATGACTAGAGAGCTAGACTACAGGAGTTAATGGAAAATTATGTCATAAGGTCTTCTGGCCTTCACTTATCTGAATTAATTCAAATGCAGTTTCCCTTTCTCTTCCTTTCCTTTATGGCATCATCCTGCCAACAGCCCTTTGTTTAAAACCACAAACATCACTTTTACTCCATTAAAAAAAAAAACGCTTCCTTTTCAGTATTTTCCTCCTTATCCAAGGTCTCATAATAGATGTACAAACACCACACTATATGATGAAGCTGACTAGACCTGTGGTCCCGGGGCCTGCTCCTATCACTTGGGTGGACACAGGCAGTTCCTTCCATGCTACTGCTGAGCCCAGACACAGCAGGGGGTAACACGGACAATTTGGATGCAAACCTGCCTGTGTGCTACTAGCCAGCTGCCAAGAAGCAAAGCTTTCAGATGGGTGACCAAACTTCAGCAGACAAAAATATGCTGTTGTGCTGTGGAGACAAATATCCTCCAGGAAGAGAGGTGCCACCTTCAGTGCTTTTATCTTCTCTTCTCACAAACAGCAAGTGACTGTTTTTAAGCACAACACTGAAACTGTTATTAATTAGGATGAGCCCCAGTCATGGAAAGTGAGAAGAATTTGTGACACACATGTGCTTAAAGCTATTGGATGCTTTCCACACAGTCTCCTGCGGCGGGGACGTGAGCTTTTCAGTGTTTGTTCAACAAGACTCAGGTGACTGACGTACCCACCAATAAACCATCGCTGCAGTGGGTATAGGGTCTGGGATCTTTTTGTCTGGATTCACATTTCTCTCTTCCCTACTTCAGCACCAGCAAAGAAACAAAACTGCGGGCCTCACAGATACCATGAGTATTGCGCCAAGTGTCCTGAAGCAGAGATGTTAACTAGGAGAATCCGAACCCCTGAGAAGCAGCCAGCAAAATTATGCAGTCAGTGGGGAGAGGGCTGGGATGGGGAAGCAGTCCTTGCTAGCCAATTGCTCACTGCTATGAGAAGTTTTGCTCCTTTGTTTGAGAGGTGATAGCGAACACAAATAAGGAAAAAGGCAAAGCTTCCTGGCACTCTCAAGGCCTTTGGGGCCCCTTTCCACTCAGGGCTGTGCAAGGAGAAAGCCTATGCCAAGGGCTGGTGTCCCTCCCCCGTTTCCTCTGTAGCCTGGAGCTCTGCCTGAGCCCCCCACACTGCTGCTCACTGTGTATCGATACCAGTCTTGGCCTAAAGTTTTGTTAAAAAATAAGCCTGCACATCTGCTGTAGAGCACAGCCCAGAGCAGCAGTCGCAGAAATAACACTCTCGCTGTGCTGGAGTCAAAGGCATGCTGGGATGAGCACAGATTTTCCCTTTTTGTTTTCACTTTGCTGCCTCCCATCACTTAGTCATGGTCAGGGAATTTAAACACTTCCTGCCCTCCCAGTGTGAGTCTTGACCATGACCCTTGTGCTCTTCGGGCACCACACCAGACTGATCCCTGGGCTTTGACTCCATCAGCACTTCTAACAGCTAACTCAAACCAAGGCTTTTCATTTCACCATATTAGGAAGAAAGAGGCTTGGTGAGTTGTTTCTTTTCTCCTCACAGTGAGTTCTGTAATATTACCGTACCAAAAAGCTAAATGCAAAACAGATCACGGAACATGGCAACAACTGCTGTGACAACCAGCTTTACCAAATACGTCAAAGGTTACTGGGTAATTAACATGTATTTACAACAATATTAAAAGTATGGAGCTTATTTTGAAAATCAACTGAACAAAGTCTCCTGAGAATCTCATATTTGAAACTTGTTATCTCCGCCCAGATTAAATCACAGTGTAAAATTCCTGTAACAAGAAAGATCAGGCAGGTATGGTTTATTCTTATTGGTAAACAACTGATGCGTCAGTGGCATGGAAGACCCCCATCTACAACAAGCTTGCTTCCAGGTGGTCTGGTACAATTCTTCTCCAGTTATTCTCAGTCTCATGTTCTGGAAAAGTTCTCTAGCTGCCATTTTGACCCATATACCTGGAGCTTCTGTCCTGGAGGAAGTGGTGTTGTTTTATGTGATAATAGCAGTTGTCTTCACTTCCTCCACTCAAAGCTGTTGAAAACAGTTTCAGGAAAAAGGAAAGAATTCCTACTGAGGAAACAAAGCATATTCCTCACTGCTTTTAATTCATTCTTGGAGGACACAACGAGTACTGACTCAGCATGCCTGTCTCAGAAATAGCTCAACAAGCCCAGGTTGCCTGTCACTTGGGAACTCTGGTAGCAGGAAACCTATGTTCCTTATATCTTTCTCACCCTTGAGGCTTTCTGGTTTGTTTGCCCTTTTCCTTAGTGTCTATAGAGAAGTTTACAAGGATAATTTTTTTTTCTACTAAGCCAAGTCTGTTGTTCTTACAGAAAATTTGAACAGCAGTCTCGTTAGACAAGGACCAATCGCAAAGCTCATGCTCCATTTCCTCTGGTCTCTCACACACACAGGCAGTGGTGAGCTAATGTGAATGGCTGACTAAAACTGAATGCAGGAGGGGTCTCAGATCCTGGCTTCCTAGATGGAAAACACTGGTAGAAAAAGATGAAACACCAAACAAAAATTACAGTGACTCCACTGAGGTGAAACTGTTTTCAGGATGTAGTTATAAACAAAACAAAACAAAAACCCGTGCAGACACAAACCAAAATACTTGAAAACAAAAGAAAATGAAAGAAGGGAAAAGTATACTACAATGGTCAGTGTTATCAAAGAACCCTTCTGTTGCTGGGCATCAGTCACACAAGAAAGGGTTGAAGAGTGCCAGTAGGGAAAAACATGATGGTATCGCGTAGAGAGCGTTTTTGCAAAGAAGTGGGGTGTTTCCATGGGACACAAGGAAGCTGATTCAACTGCGTGTGACTCTAGTTTGCAGTTTTGTTGTGTTTGTATTGCTGATAAAATGCAAGAGCAAAGCAGGCCCACTAAACGTATTATTTATGTTCTGTATATCGAGCAGTAGTGAGCTGTTGGGGGTCTGCCAGCACACTCTGATTTCAGGATAGCCATGGTAAATCCAATAAGCACTTCTTATCCTATCCCCAAAGCAGAGGTTAGTCACACTGCATGAAGAACTGGTTCAGTGACACCTAATGATTGCTCATGGGCTGACTAATGAGAAAGCTAGGCTTGTGTTTTCAGTTTAATTAAGTAATGGGTGGTAAAGAATCCATAAAACAGACAGAGAGCAATAAAGCCACCTTGTAGTTAAAACAAGCATTTAATCCTAGTTTACACAGAGACAGGACATCTTATTCTTCTGGATCATTATGTTTGATTTAATTCAGTGAGTCCTGAATTAAGTTCATCACAATTAGTCACATCCACAGGAAAGGGGAAGATGCAGGAAACAAATTATCCTGGCCATTTGGGCACCAAAAGCCACCTTTTCATATTGCAATCATTCTATCAGTGTACCCACTCATTCCAGTGAAGTCAGTAGTGCCAGAATAACACAACAGCAGCAGAGTACTTTGTTGTTGTCTGTCCCCAATCTTTCTGTCTTACAGTTTATCATAACTATTAATCAACTTCTGACAAAATAAATAATTACTCTCTTTCTCCTTAACTCTTCTTGAATGTAAAAAGGGAGATAGTACCTTGCATTGGCAGGGAAACAACATTTCTTCCTCGTAGCTAAGAACTATGTTTTTGTCTGTTCTGAATTTTTAGGAAGCAGTCATGTACCAGTGTTTCCTTTTTCTTTTTTCCTCAAATGTGTAAAAGCTCCAGGCAGAGTATTTCCAGCAAATGGAAATACTACCTCTGTGCACAGTTCATGGCTTGTTTTTAGCCAGCACTCTTCCCCCAAATCTCTTGTCTTCTGCTTCCTTCCTGCTGACCCAGTTTGCTGTCTGCTTGCTTCCTTCTCTTTGTGCTCAGTGGCTTCTAATCACAGAGAGGGGTATATCTCAGGCAACATCCCTCAACTCCATCTGCTTACTTCTGTTTCTGATTATCTTGCAGATGTTAGGAAAAATGTAGGCAGTGGACCTTAAAGTTTCATCTTTCTTTCCCTAACATCTAGCATTTAACCTACCATGCTCATTATTTGCACTGAGGTGTCACAAGCCTCTATTGCAACAGAGTCTTTGAGTGAGATGCAAAATGCAACTTAATTTCAGTGGTATTTTTTTCATCCTGTTGCCTAGCAGAATTCTAAAATCATATTAATCTCATTGGTCTGTTACAAAGCTCTGTTTGAAAATAAGCTGAGCTATCACATTACGGTATCAGCTACAGTCAGTACTTTGTATGCCTTTGTATTCCACAAAACATTCTGCAAATGATACTTCTGTAAATGATTAATTTTATTTCCAAAGATCCTTTTTATCTCTGAAAACACTTTTTTTTGGACCAAAAAGACTTGTTTAACAAGTCTTAGGATTAAAGATTTAATAGAGAAAAAACTTATAAGATTTAAAGGACTTGCAAGACATAAAAGGGTTTTCTTTATTTATTCATAACTCATCTTCAGTTCATCAAGGTGCTAGCTGCAGTCAGGACATTCAGCTTTGAAGCCTGCATGTCAGTGTTACCTGCAGCATCTGAAAATGCATTTCACCTTGTCTTCTTCAGCTCTCTGACGCAACGTTTTCGTCAGTGGCACAGAAGACCCCCATCTACAACAAGGACCACATTGTGACTGCCCTGCGGCTGAGCATGGAGATTGCAGAATAATCTCTCTCTGTTTGTGCGTGTCAGTGGGGGGGCTCTCACAATCAGACCCTTTGAGATAGTGGAGAGCAGGGAATATGCTTGCTAGGTATCGCCTGCTGGCAACGATGACCTCTGGGGACACGACCCAGACCTCCTCTCCATGCTGGCAATCACATCACTTCAGCACTGGCCTGATACAACAGGGACAGTGCACTACATGGCTTAAATGCATCTGTCAAAATCTGAAAGGGACTCTATTTTGTCTTCATTGTCCTAACAAAGCTGTTCCCAAAGGGCAGCAGGGATTCCCAAATGATTAACGCTAACAAGAGTATGTTGTTACCCCCCCCCTTTTTTTTTTTCAAGTAAATTGGAAGAGGATTCTTTTCTCATAGATTAAGAGGCAGCGGAATATGCTGGTTTTGAATTCTTAAGACTTAAGGATGAGCAATCACGGCAGAATATGTTAGATATAAGTCACAATGGCTATGGGCAGAATAAAAAAATGTCTAGACATGGCCTGCAGCAGGCAGAAGTTATGCCTGTGAGTAGCCACATCTTAAACTCATTTTGTTATTAGAGGTGACAAATTTTCTGTTTTGTTGATGCTTGCTTAAACACAATTAATTTTATATGAAACACATCCACACATCTAGGGAAGACCAAGTATTTCCAGGAAGAAACACAAGCACATGGAGCATGCACTGTACCGGAGGAAACTCCGTTCTTCCAGGAAATGTTTGATCTATTGTGCATGTACAGTATAAATGCTTTGTGCCTGAGCACTGAACCCAGGGAATCTGTACATACATCCTAATGATGGTCAGGGCCTTCAGGAGCATCAGGCTCACTGCTTGTGCACTGTATTGTTTTTCTACTCATGCTGAGTAGATGTCTCAAAAAAATTCTGTCTGGCAGTCATCCAGAGATATTGCTGGATAGCTGAGAACCCCAAAATCCAGTGTAAACCCTTCAGATTCCACCCAGACAGAATGTAAAATCAATATATATGATGGCCCTGGACATACTACTGTATGGCATGAGTTACTTGGTTAAGCCGTACAGTAGGCATGAGGCAGACACATTTCATTCTGCAGCTGGGTACAGGCAGCTACCTAGGGTGTTAGCCCAAGTAGCAAGCAAAAATGAAACAGAGTCATATGAATGAAAAGGAAATGGGGGAGCACAATTGCATTAGATTCTATCGAAAGTCTGGGACTGTACCAATGCTGGTTGCTGCATTCATTAGGTTCGTCCTCAGAGAGCCATCTGTGGCAGTGAGGGAACTCTCAAGAAAGGCTCTGGAAAAGCTGTGTTTCTCTTTTGCATTTGTTCTGGCAGGGTCACTTTTGAGGTAAGAAACAGCTCCGTATGCACTTCCAGGGAACAGCACCACCTCAAACTCACTGGCGTACATCAGGGCATGAATGTGTGGGCAACTAAAAATCCTAAGGAGGCTAGGAGGTGCCAGGTAGTGAGCAGATTGGTCCAGAATCTTCTCTCGCATTAAAATCTGTAAGTTTTTGTCAACAACTCACATGTATCCAGAGTCACTATTTACAAAACAACAGGATAGAGTTAAGAATAAGGGAAATGCACACATTTGCGAGCTCAGATGAGGCTTAAATCATTCAACAAGCAACGAAGCAAACCAAGTAAAATCCATAGGGAAGGTAAACAGGACAGTGTTACAATATTTTTGGCTCTGGTGCCACAAACGAGATTTTTTAAAGAGAAAGAAATATGGAAACACTCATCAGGCACGAAGTAAGCATCGACACATAAGGGGTCAAACTTGCTGCAGCTCTCAGTACACTTTCTTATTTTGCCTGCATTTATGTAGTAATTGTGGAAGAATATCTAATTATTTTTATTTTAGAGCCTTCTAAATTAGTTGTCCCTTCAACTAACATGCTTACTGTCATTAAATGAGCTCATATTGTTTATAGAACTTTGTCTCTCTGAAGCACTTCAAGAGACAAATAGAGTCATTTTGTCTGAATTAAGGAAGCATCATAAAGAACTGGACCATACTATCTCCTGGAAGGCTTCTAATGCAATTACATATATCACAAGTGTAAGCTCTTTAAGCCCCTGACATAAGGAAAGAAAGGAGGCATATACTTCCTGAGAGTGAACATGTAAACTAAATGGGAGCATGAAGTCATGCAATATGCTTTGAAGTTTTCTTTGTGCTTAGCTTTAAGTGGACCCCAGATGTTACTGTCTCCTTTCCTATAATCAATACACACTTTTAAGTAAACACTTTTTTTTGAAGGCTTCAGAACCAAAGCAAACAGTCAGCACTTATTTTCCTAAGACAATGTTTTCCTTAAACGTGTTTTAATGTATACAGGAGGCAATGACTGAGCTACAAAATATGAATGTTGGCTCTCTAATGAATTAATTTTTATTTTAGTCATAAATTTTAACAGTTACCCTGCGATCCACAGAAAATAATTTTGAACATGATGCTTAAAAGTATTCTCTGCACTGGACTGAAATAATGTTGAAACGTACATTAATTTTTTAAAGCTAAGCAACACACTGCATATTTATTTTATTGAAAAAAAAATAGTTATGAGGGCAAGATACTGTTAAATCTTTTGACAGAGTGGGGAGTATCTTCACACTGTCATTACTAAAATCCTAGATCGGATTCTCAGCTAGTTACAGCCTCACTGGCTTAATTTATCCCTTATGTTTAAATTCAGAACATCCTTCTTTGTGGTATTGCTAATTCTGAAATTATTACAAATTACAAAAATTGCTTGAAAAACATAGCTTCTCACCATTCCAGTTTTTCTCTGCAGTTCTGGGTTGGCTGTCAGGCAATTCTGAACCCTCAGCTTGTATTTTCCATGGTGTATTGTACTTTGTGGCATACTGAATCAGTGAGAAGGAATGAAAAATTTGCTGGAAAATGTTGTAGCCACACAGAAACCAAGATGTGTGCACAATTCTATTTTTATTGCCACTCAAGCACATTTGTAAAGATTGTATGAATTTGGAAAGAGTCCTGCATTTGCTGGATAGACTCTACTTTTGTTAATGAGACTGCTTAATAAGTCAGTGTAGTTGAGATGTCTGGAAGAATTACCTCAAGGAACTATGTTCTTATTTTTACCTGACAAAAAATGTTTATATGTCAGCTAATATAGAACGTACAGAAAACTAGTTTTTCAGCACATTGTCTGTTGATTGCTCTTGTCAGTGTCCAGAAAAATGTGCGACTTTGTCCTGAATGACTTGAGCATCTCTACTGCCATCTCCCTTTCAGTCCATTTGCAGCCATCCCCAAATCATTCCTTTTCTCCTACCTCTTCAGCTTCCCAGAAGGCAAATGTTGCTGGGCTGGGTGAGAGCCTCGAGTAGAGGAGAAGCAATGAAGGCATTTGAGATGGGTTTTCTGCACAGACCCATGTGCAGGAGATGCCAGTGCAGCACAGGGGGCCCACAAACACTGGGAAGGGGTGAGGACTGCAGCTGATGGGTGTGCTTCCCGTTTCTTCAATCACATTTGACAGTCATATTTCTGTATCAGAAACAGTCATACACCAGCCTCTCTTTTCAACCAGTTCTAAATATTTACAAAAAGTTCAGGGTCAAAACATACTTCAAATTAAAAAAATAATAATAATTCCCAAAGAATCACAAACAGATAGGTCAAATTAACAGAGGTAAATCTTCTTGGCTTTGCTGAAGACAATGGAATTTTCACCTTTAGGCCATAAAAAGCATGCTACATTAAAACAGGATTTGACTAACATTTTTGAGGGAAACTGAACAACTAATTTCTTAGTAATAAATTCATTTTCTTTGTTTCGCTCATTTTAAAATTAAATAATAACATATTATTTGGTAACTTCTCTCAGTCAGTACATCAGTAACTACAAGCATAGGTGTGTAAGCATAAAGACAAAGCTGAACTTTAAAAAAAAACCACAGTAGACTCCTGTTGGAAATTGATTTTGAAAATTTTCGTTTATAATGTAAGCACAGAAATGTGTTGGCAAGAAGCTCCTAAGTTGTCAGATAAGTCTATGAAAGGTCAAGTTCAGAGGAAGGAGATGTAACCAAAACTGAGGACAGAGCAAAGCTGAAGAGCAGAAGCTTAGAGTTGGAGGAGACAAAGCCAACAGCCAGAGAACACCAAGTAAAAGATCACAGATCTCCAAAGAACAGACATTTGCAAAGGACACGATGGACCAAAGATAGAACTTATTTTATTATATTCTCTGGTTTTCAACAGAGGAACAAAGAGCGAAACACCAAACTGCTATAAAGTTCCTATCAATAAGTTATAAAAGACATTCTGTGAACTTAAAATGATTTCTCTGTTCATTATAAGGTGATAGAAGGAACATCTTCATGGGAATTGTCAAAGCAAAACCTTAAACTTCAAGTTGCTTTTTTTCTAATTTGTGTTTGAATGTTTGTACTATTTGCCTGTGAAAAAAAAGATCTTTCTATGTAAGGAGCCAAAAAATCAATGATGCTTCCAAGCTGTACTCCAGTGAGAGCTGGAAATATTTGACTAAGTTACATTTCTTTGCAATGTCTATAAAAAAGGCAAATATCAGAATAAGAAAAATCAGTTCTTCAGAGGGAACACCAATAGATGGTATCCAGCAGATTCACAGTTTCCTCAACTACATTTTTTTTCTCCTGCTAATTTTATTTTAGAGATTTATCTGAACTATTTTATCCATAAACATTCTGAGAGAAGCTGCAACATGCCAGGTGTTTCAAAGTTAGATATTCAAACACATTGCAGGTCTTGAAACTATGGGAGCTAGAGACCACTAATATTTACAAAATATGATGCCATCATTTGGAATTCCTCAATAATGTAATTCTGAATCCTACAAGCAGCCTTACTGAAGCCAGACAAATGATTTTTGTGCATAGGATTTGGAAGTTAATGCCTCTTAATACTGACATTGGGAGAGTAAAACATAGCTCTTGGAAATCTCAAAAGAAATCTCAGAAAAAATCTCACTGGAGCAAAGTCTTCAGTGCAGAAGAAGTTATATTACTATTAGCCTCAACCACAGTAACACAGGTACAAAATGCCTATTAATGTTATCCTGGGAAGTACAAACCCCAGATGGCCCAGAACCATGCCAGGAAGTACTACTTTTCGTAAACACAGTGTATTATAAGAAGGTATTACTCTTGACTATTTTGAGTTACTAGTTTATTCTGGCTTTCTCTAAGCTGTTCTGGGTTTGCACCATCTCACCTTGGGAAAGCAGGAAGAGGACTCTGGATAATTGAATCTTTTGCTGTGTAGAGTGCTCCTCAGTCACAGCTGAGAATCTGAACCCAGATGTCAATAATATCATGCAATAGATAATAGAAGCAGGATCACGACTTTGGTAACTACTAGAACTCCCCAGCTACTCCCTGTTTAATTAACAATAAGGGCAAGAACTAATTCATCTTAACAAGAGAACCAAGAGGGTGTCAAATAATACAAAGTGGTATCTCTAAAATCACATAGCTGTTTGCCACTGAAGACTGTTAAAAATAGAATCATTGAATCATAGAATCCTTAGAGTTGGAAAGGACCTCTGAAGGCTATCTAGTCCATGCAATTAACAGGGACTAAACAGCTAGATCAGGTTGCCCAGGGCCTTATCCAGCCTCACCTTGAAGGTCTCCAGGGATGGGGCATTCACCACCTCTCCGGGCAACCTGTTCCAGTGCCTCACCACCCGCCATGTAAAAGACTTTTTCCTTATATCTAACCTAAATCTACTTCTTTGAGCTTGAAACCATTTCACCTTGTTCTGTCACAACAGACCCTGCTGAAGAGTCTGTTCTCTTCTTTCCCGTAGCTCCCCTTTTGATACTGACAGGCCGCTATCAAGTCACCTCGCAACCTTCTCTTCTCCAGGCTGAACAGCCCCAGTTCTATCTCACCTCGTAGGAGAGGTGTTGCACTCCTTGGATCATTTTTGTGGCCCTTCTCTGGACATCCTCCAGCAGGTCTATGTCTCCCGTACTGAGGACTCCACATCTGGACAAAGTACTCCAGGTGAGGCCTTGCCAGGGCAGAATAGAGGGCCAGGATCACCTCCCTCAACCTGCTGGCCATGCTTCTTTTGGTGCAGCCCAGGATATGGTTGGCTTTCTGGGCTGTGAGGACACATTGCTGGCTCAGGTCCAGCTTCCTAGGCACCAGTACCCCCAGGTCTTTTTCGGCAGGGCTGCACTTAATTCTTTTGTGCCCCAGCGTGTTTTGGTAATGGGGGTTGCCTCAATCCAAGATTTTGCATTTGGATTTGTTGAACCTCATGAGGTTCTCCTGGGCCCACAGCTCAAGCCTGTCTAGGTCCCTCTGGATGGCATCCCGTTCCTCTGGTGTGTCGACTGCACCCCACAGCTTGGTGTCATCAGCAAACTTGCTGAGGGTGCACTTGACCCCACTGTCAGCGTAATTGATGAAGATATTAAAGAGTATCAGTCCCAGCACCTGTAGAAGCATTTCTTATTCTTTTTGGCACCCCTAGTCAAGTTTAGTTCTAGCTGGGCGTTGGCATTCGTGACCCCATTCTTATACAGCCTAGCAGCTTCCTAATACTCTTCCCATGGTACCTGTCCCTGTTTCCACTGCCTGTGCATTTTCTTCTTGCTCTTCAGTTTGACCAGCAGGTCCCAGTTCAGCCATACTGGTCTCTTGCTTTCCTTTCCTCACCTGGGGATGGAGAGCTCTTGCACACTGAAGAAAGCCTCCTTAAAAATATGCCAGCTCTGATACAAGAGACAGTTTGTGATTTAAAAGTCTGGTACATGGTGAGTAATAGAACTGCTAATCTCTAAGTCCTACAGAGCACGGCTGAAGTTTGTAGCTGAGCTTTGTCAACCCCGTACATATTTTTGGCTGGATAACCTCTAAAAAGTAATTAGCATTGCTATGCAAACACAGTAAATCATGTCTGAAAGCTCACATGCTCATGTCAAATGGGTACAACTAAGCTGTTGCTGTGCCCTCTGTCATGGTGAATACATGCACCTCTTCCCACTCCTGCCTAGATAAGAGCCATGATCTATGACAGGAGACGAAGATTCACAGGGCATTCATCCATCTTTTAATGATCATGTTAGATCTTTCACTACACAGGCACTTCATGAATGTTGTGAAGCTGTAATATTATCCTTCCCAAGAGGACACCAAATTACTTATCCATGCTTTTGGTAAAATGCATCTTGTCTGAACTGTTGCAGCTCACTAACTCTGGCAGATTTCCAGTCAAGCGCTATATTTACATCAGTTACAATTGATTCAAAATGTGTCCACAAGATTTTGGACAGGCTAACACATCTTCACATGTTTAATCAAAAACAGAGACACTAGACAGCTTTTCAGTAAAACAAAGGAATAATCATGATTATACGTCTAGTACTTTGGTTTCAGTTGTTGTCCTTGGTTGGTGTTCAGCCACTGCTTGGTCTGGTATCTTTTCTGCCCCTCCAGGCACAGGTTATGCATCCAAAAGGGACCAAAAGGGACAGTCACCTAACTCAGTTTCAGAAGCAACTGAAGAATTGAAGTACAGGCCGTATTCAGTTACAGGGAGGGTAAGTGCTATTGCGTGCAAACTTGGTTTTAAAGGTGATACTGAGGCTTTTAAGTCACAGAGACATATGAAAATTTTCCTTCCACTTCATTGCATACTATTACACTCATTGTCTTTTTCTGCAGACGATATGCTTGCCCAGCTTCCTGGGATTTTGACCACCTAAATTCAAGCCTTATCTTTTAAATTTGGCTGTGATTAAAACAGCTGTTATTTATTCTTTTGTTTGGCACAAGTTTCTGCAAGATTGCCATAAAGTCAGTCTGTTTGTATTGTAATGTACTGTTAATCTCTTTTTCCTTTATGAAATACACACACAATACCCTAAGGGGAAGATTATTATATATGGTTTCATACATACATATATACGTGAATACACAGCAAAGATTTGAACAAAGGGAAGGAATATTTTGGTAATCTTTTAAAAGAAGATGAAGCCTTTGTGAAAAAGCCATTTAACGTATGTAGTGGAACGTTTCCTAAGTTATGAACCAAGGGATCAACATTAATTTGTTGCTAAATGGAAGATTAATTCAAGATAAAAATGGAATATACTTTATTCAAAGTCCATTTGTGTAGGAGAAAGATGTATCTAATTAAGAGGCTGCTATATCACTATAAGCACTTATGCATAGTTCACCACCAAAAGTTCTCCAAAACAATGCATTTTAAAAGACTTTCTTCTAAAGAGTAATTAAAACTTGAAAAAAATTTAATAATGTTAGGTTCATTTTTATCAGAATTTGGTGATTACCTTGAACAGCATTAACAGTAGATAAATTCTAGCTATTTAGAAACATCTGCATTTCTATGTCTCAGAAATGTTAAGAATTAGGAATCACTTTTGAAGTGCACTGCAAAGCCCTGCCTAGAAAAGCCGTACTATCTAGGAGTGTGTTATCATTTCATTGCATGCACTGGATCACCTTCCTTGGGACCAATCAGGAGAAAATCCAGCAATGGGAGACCCCTCAGAATTCTATTAATATGAAAAAGAAGTTGCAAAATCACAGAAGGCAGTTTGGGCAGTTCCATTGATGCCAGTAAGCTCTATCATCCAACCTGACTGAACACTGTTGGGTCTCGTAATGACACTTTATTTGCTGAAGAAAAATCTCTTAGTGCTAGAATTTTAACTGTCTAGTAGAAATTTCAGAATGAACCTGCTGATCTGCTTCTTTTATTCTAAATATTCTAAATCACTACCATAGCTAGTGTAAGTCAAATCACCTGGGATATTAGCTGCCTGGATTTCCTTTCAGTGAAACTTTGTGTCTGACAAGAAAGTACTCGCTCTTTCATTCTGATCAAAGTCAACTAAAATCAATTATGCACTCATCATATTGGATCATGATCACCATACTGTGCTGCTCTGCAGCATCCCATACCATTTGAGACTTCCCTTTGATACTCAGTGTATACCTTGTGATGCTTCAACAGAGGAAACAACAGGGGAAGAAATCCTTGAAAAGTTTTCTCCAAGGCAAGGAGTATTATTTCTGTCAGCGGTCATGACCCTGGCTCATGACATTTTACTGCAGGGAGACTTTGGAACTGGAAATATTGTGTTGGCCATTTCAGCGTTGGCAAACTCTAAGGGAACAGGAGTTCCTAAATGCAATTCCTCTAACACTCCTTATCTTTACTCTGGAGATGTAAACACCACACTGACCAGCCAGCAGGAGAGAAACCCCCTGGAATTCCTACATGTGCAATGAGAAATCCTGTCCCTGAGTGCTGGACTGATGGCCTATTGTCTGTATTTTCATTTATTTAGGGTACATAAATAAGCTTCCAGTTTGATTAAAACAATGTGGACATGTCCTGGTTTTCAGCTCCCTTGATTTTTTCCAGTTTTCATGACTAGATGAACAGTTTTAACTGCTACTCACCACCAGACCTTGTTGCACTGTACCAGACAGAAGCACCTCCAAATGGAAAGCATCCATTAGAAAAAGCCAGAAATCCCTGACTACTAGATGTACAGAATCAAGACGAATTTGAGCACACCTTGATTGTAGAAACACTTTAGCTCATTTAGTCATGTAATCTGTATGAATGTATCACTTAAACTGTCAGACCTCATTTTCCTGCCATGGAATGATATGCCACAAGTTTCTTCTTCCCTTAAAGCTAGCTTTCTATAACCCTCTACTAGTGTGCAAGTTAAATTACAGCCACAACACTGTATTGAAATACACAGCAATATCACAGACATCTGCATGACATCCAAAACAAAAAGGCTAAAAAAGCAAATTTTTGGATGCCAAGTCAAATGAAAGCAAAAAAGGGGGGAAACATGATTAATTCAATTTGAAGTAAAGGCTTTTCTCCCTCTGGAACATTATTCCATTGACATACATTTTAAAACAGCATAAACTGTGAGGAAAAAGTTATACTATAGCAAAGTATAATACTCCAGAAACACACTTCATCAATAAAACCTTAAACGAGTCTGTATTAGTTGGTTTTTGACATGTATTTTCATGGTATTTCAACTTGAATTAAAAAAAACAACAACATCCATATGCCTATCTTGCAGTCTCTTTCTCTTGCACTTTGTCTAGTTGTTTTTCTACAGTGGATCTTTTTTTTGTCCCCTTTTTCCTGCCTGGAAAAGCTGGAAAATTCCACTAGTGATAATTCTGTCAGCTTACTCCCTCTCCTGTCACTCCTTATTTAAGAAAACAAGAGGGAGGGAGCAGGGTCTGCGAGGCTAAGTTATTGATTTAGTAAATTCTGCAAATCTTACCTCGCAGCAGAACAAATCCTTGGTGCTATCCTTAAGGGAGCACAGCAGAGTCCTTCTGAAACTCAACTTCTTCATGCTCCTAGCGGCAGTAAGTTCTTTCTCAGCCTATGATCACAAAGTTGCTTATTCTGGGAGCTATCTGACAGCCTGTGATAGGATATTCTGCCTCTAGTCATACAAGAGCTGTGAGAACAAAGAGCGGTGGAGCTTCTGGCCCTTGTGGGAAATGGACTGACACTGCTCCATCACTATTTAAAGAGTAGATGCCTTCAGGATAAATCCTCTTAGTGTGTTTTCCTGTTTGTGTCAGAACTTAAGCCTTTTATCCATTTCCTAAGAGGAGAAATAAAAAAGTAATCAGTGCTAGCTGCGCTGTAATTCACGAGAGTCCCTGTGGGGTGGCTCAGAAAAAGACAGAGCCAATTTATGTGTTTTCTGCTAAAGGGATATAAGACACTACCATTAACATAACTCAAAAATTGTAAATGACCAGATGTAAATTAATGAGGAGCTCTCTCCAGTGCACAGTGCCAGCTAAGAAAGAGAAGCTAGCCAGAGTACAGCTATTAAGAAATCAAACATTTATGGGGAAGCCTTTATTGCTTTTTTTTTTTTTTTTTTTTACAGTGGGAAGTGCAGATGAAAGCTGTCAAAAGTAAGCATCAGGTTTTGCATAAAGACTGGACCACAACTGTGGTTTTTTTTTTAAATGCCATGTTAGGTAAGTTCTTGAAATTTAGGGATGACAGCGGTTGCAGGTTGGGAGGGCCCATGTGCAGACTGTTTTTTACCACTGGTGGTTACTGCAGTAAAAAGAGGCCCAAGAAATTACTTTCATACATGGAAAGCATTTGAGATGGTCCATTTAAACTCCCTCCACCAAACTTGTACTTGTCCATTGAAATACTTAAACTGATCTCTTGAAAGGAAAACTGACTTTATGGTTATAAGCTTTCTGTTATTCATCACTTCCTCTAAATGTATAGCTAAAGACCTTTGGCAGAATAAAGGGAAAATAAAACCTGTTATTGAATTAGTGCAAGAAGAGAAAGGGAAAAAAAGACAGAAGAAAAGAAAAGAGAAGGGAAAGGACTTCCTGAATCAGACAGAGCTTTCCTATAGGGATAGAAAACAGCAAAACCAGAAGTGGTTTGGGTTTACAGCTCATCTTGAAGTTGAATTTGTTTTGTGTTTTACACTGGACTGAATCATGCCTTTCTGTTTCTTCCGGTCAACCTTTAGGATTACCTAAATCCTTGAAAATTTTGTAAGTTTCAGGTCATTTACTACTGCCTGTAGGTCTGCTTAGGGACTGTCAGGTGATGCTTTATAGGATAAACTGCAGGGAAGGACCTGAGTGGACCAGGAGTTTGGCAGTGGACTATGGGGCTGTTCATGCCACAAGTTCAGCTAATGTTGCTGGTGACCAGAATCTTCGTTGCAGCTAATGTTGCTTTGCATGAAATGACATTGTGATGCTAGTCCAATCCTCCCAGCTAAATACATCTACAGTGTCACCTCCCACAGGCATTCAGTCAGAGGCTGAATATTCACAAGACTGCCTCTCCTTCCTTCAAGGATGTCTTCTCTCTCTTTTTTTAGATCCACTGCTCCTTCAGTTACTCTCTTTAAGCTGTTCCTGTATGAGTAAATTAAAGTCATTTTATACTTAATTCTAAGCATTGTATAAACAGATAAATATAGTTTAAATATCTAGAGTTTAAAAATATATTAACATAAATAGACGATTGCCTTTTCCCAAAATTGCTCTCTGATGAGATTTAGGAAAGCCTTGGTAACAGTGCCCTGTGGTTTCCTAGAAATTAACGTGAGATTTGGTTGCATTTGGTAAATGTGAAGGCAGTCTAAATCCCTAGCAGCTCACCGTCTGTGTGGAGCAGAAAAACGCAGGCCAGGAGGGAGGGGAAGAAGCAAGACCAGCTCACTTGCAGCAATTCACAGTAAGCTTATCCTCTCTTGGGCTGCTGTCAGCAATTAAAATCCTCCCTGTGTCACAGTAAGCACCATGTCCTCTCATCTAATCCTAGATGTTGAAGTGGGATGTGGGGGTTAGGACCCTATGTGCCACAGACTCCCAGTGGCAGCCAGTGGAAAAGAAGCCACCTCTAAAGAGCAATTCAGCTCAGCTATCGATGAGGTGTCTGCCTTGCTGTCCATAATAGGAGAGGACAGTGAGGGACTCACAAAGAGTTGTTAAAATCTGGAAGTGGTTAACTGCTCACTGGGCATTATGTATACTGGAAAGCAAGGGAACAGTGAGCATCTCTTTGCTGTGTCCTTGCATTTAACATACCTACAAAATACAGTGTTTTACTGAACTACAATTTAAATAAATCTTTAAGTTAAAAGTCTTGCCATTAACAATTTAAATATGCTTTAAAATCTTTTTTTTTCTCTGACCAGCACAAGGGTGAGTCCTAATCACAGCTGTACTATGAAAAATAAACAGCGGTGAACTCATATACACAGGTGTTCTACTGAAGCTGGCAGGGATCTGCATCAAAAAGATCTGCCTGCACTGGTATCTTAATTCACAGACTCATTAAGGTTGGAAAAGACCTCTAAGATCATCTAGTCCAACTGTCCACCTGCCACTAATATTGCCCACTAAACCATGTCCCAACATCTACATGTTTTTATTTGACTCTGTTTCATGATCAGTAAAGAATTAGCTCTGCACTAATTCCATATATGGTTTACATAGGGACAAAAGGATGAAATATTTCAGCAGATATACTGAATGTCATACAACTGACAGCATGTGGCTTCATCCTATTCTTTATTCAAAAATTAAATGCTAAGAAATAAAATAGACCTCCTGTTGACTCCCTTTTATGACTGCAGAAATATATAGGTTATCCTTACAATGAGACAAATGCCTAACCTCATTCCTGCATCTGGATGTAAAAACCAGTCCAAAACAATTTGCTATTAAAAGTGTCAGGGCTTTGGCCAAACAAGTAATTGAAAAAAATCTTCATCTAAAGTTCATGTGAAACAAATCCATTTTCTTTTCACGTAGAAATTCAGAAGAACAATAAACAGTTTGATCTCAGATATTTTGACTTTGTTTTACTTTTCTGTCCAAAATTAAATCTACATAAATTAGAAACAAAACAGCTCATTTAGAAGATGTTGCAATGATATGTTTCAGCTTTTTCTGATTTTGGCTCCTTTTTTCTTGGCTCAAAAAATGCTCTGTAGGTTATTCTGATCAACCCAACCCAAACTTCTTTCTCCCTGAGAAAAAAAAAATGCCTTTCTTATTTTGATCCTGCTTCTAAATGTAGCCTTCTGCTTTAACAGGTCGCTGCTGCTGGGGAATTGCTTTGAGGACTTGTCTAACTGATGTCATATGGCAAGCATGAAAATAAAACTACAAGAGAGGAACTGGAAGAAATATTGTTGGATTAATTATTCCACAGAAATTAAAATGGCATGATCCTAATCATGTAGTGGTTTCCTCTGAAACATGACTTCTATTTCCAGGGTCTCTATATATTGATTTATTCCAGCTGCTAGTGAGCAAAAATCAGAGGCTCTTCTCCAGGCTGGATTTTACATTAACACTGGGACGCATTAAATACACATGCTCCAAATCTAGCTTGTTTTTCATGGTAGAAGAATGGCAATGTCCTAAGACTTAATAAGTGATGTATTTTAAAGCAACAGTTCAGATAGGAAGAAGATAGTCATTCATGGCCAGGCAGTCCAGACTTGACCTCAGCTTCTCAGATGCCATGAAAGATTAAAACTTCTTGGAGGAGATTTCTGAAGATCTGCTTCTGTCTGGACTTTGTCAGGGGATCTGTAAAATCTCCTACATGTAACCATGATCAATTAAGATTTAATTGTGATCTTAGTTCTGACTAGGAGGACATTAATGTTCAGAGTAGGGATTTTTCAAAAGAAACTATTTAACCTCAAGACCATTTAGATGTAAAATCAGCCATGCAAGAGAAGAGGGTTTACAGAGCATGACACAAGACTGTAAAATGCGCAGTGCCGATATATGAAAGCTGTGGAACAGAAAAATCCTCCCAGTGCCTGTAGGAAGAATTTTGTTTTGCAGTGTGCCTGTGCTGCTGGCCACTGAGCTGATTTTCAGAAAATAGCTGACATGGCACTCTTTATCTACACTAAAGCTCAGCATTGGCTGTGAAGGTCACCTTGACAGATGAACTTGCCCAGTGGAAAAAACCTCCTCCACAAGTAAATTAACAGGAAGATCCTGAGCTTGTTTTCCAGCGCCCACTGCGAGGGCCACAAGCCAGGGCCATATGTACACTGGAAACAGTATGTGGAACCATGTGATTGGGGAGTAATTTTTTGTGATGAATTTACAAACATGGGATTTTTTTCAAGTGGGTCTCTGATTTTGCACCTTAATTTTCAGTCACCTGGTGATGTTCCACCATATGCTCCTGTTAGGACCTACGACAAAAGCCTTTCTTTCTTCTTTCATTACTGAATAATAGAGAAGATGTTATTTATCCTAAACCCAATGATTTACATTACAGTTCCCAAGAGAAGCCACTTACTGTCCTTTAGCCATTGTTTCTTTCAAAGATGAAGAGTTCTGTTGGAAGTGACATTTGAAGAACAGTTGGACTGTGTCCAACTGCATGACTGTTTCAGAGCTAACCAAAACATCATGGGTGGTGGGGCATCAACCACCTTTTGAGGAAGACTGTCCCAGGGCTTGATGAGCATCACAGTAAAGACCTGTTTCCCAGTGCCTAGTCTGACTCTCCCCTAGTGCACCTTTGTGCCATTTCTGCACAAAAACAGACCAAGAAGGACAAGAAGGGAAAGAGTAAAAGGACGACAGTCTGGTGTAAGAGTCACTGAGTTACTGAGCGAGGGGGAAATGAGTAAGAAGCCCTATCAGTCACATGGCAAGCAGATAAAGAAAATCATTACTTGTTAGTATACCTGAATTGCAATACATTGTTGCTGGGAAAGAAGGATCTAAGCCGACAGCCTGCAAAGCTACCATTACTCATCAGGACCAGTCTTTGCCTTTTGCTCCTTCTGCAGACACAGCCTGACTATGTTCCCACCTTGAACCAGAGTTAACCATGAAGAGGCTTTTCTAGGTACAGTTTGAATGGCCCCTCAAGGGCAGTGTTCTGACCCTTAAAAGTCATGTCTTTCATTAATTCCTCCCTCCTTCACTTTTCCTCATCCCAAACAATCTTTCCAAACTGGTCTTTCTGTCACTTCTGCTGTTGCTCCATGGCTGTGGCACACAGGGAAATATTAGAGGTAGGGTTCCTGCAGTCTAAAATGACTGCCAGCATCTCCTGTCCAAAACAAGAATATTCATAACATATGACATGGGCTAAGGGTTCAAAGAGTATTATAAAGGGTATGGAAAACTAGAATTCATGACATCAAGGGCTGAAGGATTACTGCAGTTTGAAGAGAAACAGAGGAACTTTGTCTAAAGCCAAACAAAGCCAAGCAATGGATAAAAGTTACAGCTTACAACTGCCAAATATAAGACATTTGTTCCCCCCTCAACCTTTAGATGTTAACCAAGCACTGCTAAACTAACTACAGTTAAACCACTGTAATATATCTGGGGTATTTTTATGTTAACAGATGTTCTTTACTAATGTGACTTTAAAAGTAACTGTAACTGCCAAATTACTATTTGGCCAGTTACCATTATTTTAAGAACTTAGATGAGTTTCTTGTGAGCATCTAACAGTCTATCTAGTTCACATCTTCGTAGAGGTGAGGATTTAATTTAAACAAAATGTCCTACTAGTTTCACCCATTAGGTAATGCTAATTTAATCAGCACTTTTATTTCATTTTACTTGAAGGAGACTGAAAATCATGATATGTGTTCCAGTAGAAGGACTTTGAAAAAATCCTTAACTAAACAGACTGAAAATTCTGTTGGACACAAATAGAAAAAGAAAAAAAAAAAGTTTTACTTTATATACATAATTATGGCTCTCAAAAAGCTCAATCAATAGCAAATGTTCATTCTCCAAAGTTCATTTCTTCAAACAGAAACATACATAAGGCAAAGCCATATCTAATTACCTTGTATAACATAAATATTGAGTTACTCTAAGGTTTATTAATTGTTTGACAAAAAAGCAAACTAGGCTTGGCAGTCAGGCAGAATTTGAGAGGCCAATCTAGTACAATACATCGAAAAAGAGAGCAGAAGAAAACAAAATTTAATTAGCGAGTGTAATGAAGGAATCATTGTTAACCTCTTCACTGTGAACCATCACAGACATTTCAACATAATGAATAAAATAGGAGAGATTAAAAATATTATTATGAAATTTTTTTAAAAAATCCACAAAAAAAAGGAAATCTCAAAATTCAACATACTACTACTATTGTTTACCATTGTCACAATTCAGTGACATTAAGAGTGACAGGAGACACAGATCTCCCTTACTTGATTTCAATCTGGAAACCTAACTGATCCATGAGGGCCAGGACTCGGAACACCCAGCATGGCCTGGTTTCAATAGCAGTGTCTAGACTAATTGTACAGAGCCACAATTTCCATCATAGATTCATAGAATTGTAGAATCACTAAGGTTGGAAAAGACCACTAAGATCATCTAGTCCAACCATCAACCCACCATCACAATGCCCACTAACCCGTGTCCCTCAGCCCCACATCTCCCCTTTTCCTGAACACCTCCAGGGATGGTGACTCCAACTCCCTGGGCAGCTTGTTTCAGTGCCTCACCAATCTTTCTGAGAAGACATTTTTCCTAATATCCAACCTGAACCTCCCCATATGCAACTTAAGGCCATTATCTCTCATACTAAAATTGCAGTACACAGCACAGCACTCTTAGAGGCCTGCAGTCACCTGCCACACTCGCTTAAGGCAGCTGGAAAGCCCATGGTCTATGTAATCACTCTTACCCACCCAAATGCCAGTGGTTGCACCCACTGGGCTTTCTTGCAAGACGGAAGAATAGTGCTGACTGCATCTTTGTCAACGGTTTACGGGCGTTCGGCCCGGTTCCGTGACGAAGGGGACGGGGGATCCACGGGTCCACGCCCCGGGAAAAGGGAAAAGGGGAAAAGGGTAAGGAGATGGCCCTGAGAGCAAAGAACAGCAGCAACAATCTGAGGAGAAACAAACTAATTTACTAAATAAGATATCGGAATGCAAAACAACACACTATAATACAATATAATTACAATTTAAGCTGATAAATCCAATACAGAGAGAGAGAATGTCCCAAAATCAAGGTAGGCCTTACTCTACTACCGACGATAAGACGGCTGGAGAGCGAGGTGCTGCCAAGACAAGAGACGGGCGGAAAAAGGGACGAGGTCTTGTGATCTGCAAGTTTTTATACTGCGAGCTTTTATCTTTTCCCTCCGGCTGGAAATGGTAACAGAGGAGCAAAGTACTGTGGGGACTGTAGTAGCCCTTCTCTTCTGAGAACCAGGTATATCCACTACATGATGTTATGATGTGGAATACCAATAACCGAAAATCACAAAACCATGACAGTCTTATAGAAAGTGTTGGATCTGAGCAGTAGATTTGATATGAGGTGGTGTTTCAGAAAGGCTTTCCTGGCAGCACTGTAGGGACTGCAGTCCCAGCCACCTTTGCCAGCTGCCACAATGCTATGAGAGATAAGAGTTTCACAAGGTCCAGGTTCTTCAACAGATTCATATGAATAAAATGGCAACCTGTGTCTTACATGGCATGCATTATTAACTTACCTAGTGGTGGGTTATGTCAGATGGGAAAAAACACGTATTTTGAAGGGAAGCCAGTGAGATCTGACAAAATCATAAAAAAAGACTCATACAAGCATTGTCTGACAAAGATGCACCTTTTCCCCTGCTCACCTTGCATCCATTTTGGATGTGAGAGAGTTGTGAGGAAATCCCATGGTACCTCAACAAATAAATGGGTCTGACCAGCTATATCCTGATAGGTGTCCATCTGTACGAGTAAGGAGGTACAGGCAGGCAGAGCTATAACTCGCTCTCAGGATGTCTAAAAAATGGGGCCATGATCTGGTAGGGCTGAAGTTCCAAGGTACATAGAGACTTGTTCATATCAGTCATAAAATTTCTACTGTTTACACCACCTCTGCTCATGGTGTTTGTTTCTGTGTGCAGTGAAAATATTGTTGTTGTTGTTGTTATCATGCACTGGAGGTCTGAAGAATAAACCTCCTGAATGCTGTGCTGTGTAGCAGCTACACTGAAAAATGCTGTTTGCCACAAGGACAACGCATTGTGTTCCCTGGCCATGTCAGGCATAAAATGTCATTTTGTGCCCCTAAGACAGCAGCATTTCAGAGATGGAATTCTTTCTCACTACATAAACTCAGAAATTTAGGGATATAAGAGCAACATAAAAACAAAAAGCTAGTGTCTTTTCCATATTCAATTACATGGCAATTTTAAAGCTGTTATCTCAGGTCCTGCTAGGCATACAGCTAGTGCTCTGGTCCAGTGAGAATTATTTCTAGCCCTATAGGCTATGGATGTATGTGGGGATATCCAAGCCCTTAATTTAATCAATGATTGTAGACTGTGCTTTGTCTTTCCCAAGCCCTAGGCCAATTTTATAACTGGGGGAAGAGGTGAATATTTCCTTTATTTCTACTTTTATTTCTGGCAGGCTGTGAAGAAAATCTAGTAGCTGTTTGAAGATGGCCAGAAGTTTGTAATGCTGGTAACATTTTGTTGTGGGGGACGTGGAGAGTGAGCAGAGGTGACTAACACATGCATATATAAATCTATGGGTGCACAGATAGGTACGAAGCATGGGAGAGACCATACTGTGGAGAATGATGTTTTTAAAGCACTAAGTACTGATTTCTAAAGCACTACAAAATGATCTGCTCATAGGGAAATTGAGGAACCCTAATCCTAAAACAAAAGCCTTGAGCAGGCTTGCCATGGCAGTAAGAAGCGTCTCGGCTTGCCTCATCATCCCTATAGTTTTCAGACAAGTTACACATCTGGCTCTAGGATTTGAAAATTTGCTTAGTAATAGTAACTCAGAGCTATTCTTCACAACGATTCAGTGTTACTGGAAAGAAATGGAGGCTGAGTGCACGAAGTGCTTGCCGTGGTGACAGCTGGGTTGGAGTTATGGAACTGAAGTATTTCATACGGGGTACTCTGTTAGGCACGTCACAGGGCCTACTTCTCTAAGGGTTTTCTTTGATTTGATTTAACAGCCAATTGCCCCTTTGGAATATATGCTGACAATGCCTGAGGATTTATTACTTAGTCTCTTTTCTCCTCTGCAGCTGAAGTTGTCATTTTTCACAGACTGAGTGAAAGGAGTTTTGAATAACTCCAGGTAAGACCTCTGTTCAGGATAATATATTGTCCTCAGTGGGGCCTACCCTGGAGTTTCTTCAGTGGGAAACTTGAGGCCTAACCCTGCCTGGAGGTGACTACTAAGTTTAAAAAAGCAAAAAAGTGAGGAATAGGATGGAAGGAAAATGGCAGTCAGAAGCTAAGCCTCAGAGCTGAAAAGGGATTTTTAAGAAAGCAGAAAAACTAAGTAAGGGCTGATTCCTGGGGTGCTTGGCACTCTGGCCATGATCCTGGAAAGCACTTAACTTTAAGCATGTGCCATGGGGAATAGCCTGAGCACTACGTACCCTGCAGAATCAACCTCCAAAAGGGGACCAGACATAAAGCAGATGGCATTCTGTTAGCTTCACTGTGTTAATAAGCTGTTTGGTTTGCATTTTAATCTCTTTATCTTATTTTCCCCTTCCTAGTTTTCCCCTTTTTATATAACAACCCATACATGCACTAAGAGAGCAGGGCAATGTACCAACCATTCTCCATGTCCTCTTTTCATGAGCATGGAGTGAAAGCAGGCATTGGGAAAATGGATGCTTGATTGTAACACAGATCTGGCTTCATCAGCAGCTCGGACAAGGACCATCAGGAGCACAGAGCTGCTGCTGAAGGGAGGAAAATGCTGACTGTGTCATCTAGTGAGCTCCCCAGGTGCATGGAGCATGTACGTAGTGAGTGTACCATCACCTCTGAGAGTGCTGGTGTTTGCAGCAGAGATTATCGCAATGCCTTGCGGTTTTTTGGGGTGTGGAGGTAGGGATACTGTGAGGGGAGAAAAGGAGACAGCTGTGTCCCAGCTCATAAACTGGAGTGAGACTCCTGCAACCACTCAGGCCAACTGCCAGAAGGCAGTGAGAAGAAACTGAAATCCTAGCTGCTGTTCCCTCTCCTCCCCTCCCCTCCCTTCTCCTATCCCCTCTCCCCTCTCCTCTGCTTTCTCTTTTCCTTTTCTTTCTCTTTTCTCAAGCTTCTGGCATTCTACTTTTTCCTTTCCAGCACAATGACAGCTATCTGCAGAACTTCCTCAGACCTGTGATTTGTATAGTGGCCAGCTTTTATGTGGATGTTTTTGAAACTGAGTGCTGCCCAACTGGGAGCAGCATTTGCTGGAGCTGGAGCCACTCTTCCACCAGCAGCCAGAGTGACGTGCTCTGCTTCTGCGCTGCCAGCACTGCTGACTACCAAGACACGGCCGTCCAGGATCAAGACTGAGCCCTGGAGACTGATCACAGCCAGTTGGCCAGCTGCCAGGCAGGTTTGGGGTATTTCTTCTGCACAGGCTTGCAGACATCACTTGTGCTGGAGCTGTGCACACGTGTGGGCTAAATAGTGAGATTCCTGAGCAAATGTCAGTGATCGTTTTAGCATTCAGGCAACTGGAAAAGGAGCTGGCAGAGGCTGTAGGGCCTTTGATTTCATGGCTGTATTAATCTTCTCGCTGCCTTGGAGAGAAATCGTAAATGAACTTAGCACATGTTCTCAAACAGCTTTCTTTCTCCAAGTAGTTTGTACTGTGGATTCTGTGCTGAGAAACAATTATGCCAGTGAAAAGCTAATATAAATCAAATGTGTTTTGAAGATGGCATAACATAACCATTTGAGCAAGGATGCCTGATGCTGTGTTATTACTTAGCAGTGACTACTGTGGCCTAAAACTTCTGGGATATGCGGATTAAAATTTTTTTCCTATCTTAAAAGGTTGTGGTGGAGACATAAAGAAAGCATTAGTGACCCCCCTTTTCCATACTCATGTATCACCCCCTAAAATGATTTTCTTAGGAGTAGTTATGGAGTTCTTTTGGTCCAGAAGAAAGATTTTCAGATGCATCTCATTGTAAGAACTTTGAGAAATAATGATATTGTTACTACTAGAAAAGCTCCCGTGCGTCATCTGAGCCACGTTATCTATCAGGTGTAAGTTTAGACCATGGCAAATGTGACATTATTCAAAATTATTCTGCCATGAGAGAGATAAAAGGTTAGTTAAGATATTTTTTATTTGCTCTGTGTTAAGAGCAGGTCCCTGGCCAGTTACAAAATCTCACATCGTTAAGTGTTAGTTTATTAAATCACCATAACTTGCTTGTGTTTCTGAGTCCTAATAGATGAAGTAGTTTGGAGGTATCTGGACACCAGATAGCATCTGTTGCATTGGAGGGAATTTGGCAATATATATTTTATCAAATAAGGAACAAGTAGAAACTGAGCCATTTTCTATCCATGCTTTGCTTATTCCTCTAAAGTTTCCTCTAGAAAACACTAACATAAATGTAGTTGTCACAGCTCCAGGTGGTATACAAGTCTGTGGGCAGCTTGTTTTTTGCTACACTTTCTGTCTCTATGTCTGCCATAGGCAGAGCTACAGTTCTTAGGACAGCCGGGGAAAGTTTTCTGGTCTCACTGTAACACTTTGATGCAGTGATCTGGGCTGCGAGATGGATCAGAAGGACCCCAGGTCACTCCTCAGGTCATATCCCACAGTCAAGCTTACACGTCACTTGGGTCTGTCCTTCATGGACAACATGACTGATTCCCCCATGTGCCCATCCATAACAAAAGGACAATTCAGCCTAATGTGCTAAAGAATATGAATAAAGAATATATGAAACAGATTCAGCAAACACTATAGGAAACAGGAGGATAATAAGAATAAGCTCATGATAAAGTTTATGTCCAATCAAAACTAAACAACAGCAACTAAAAGGAGTCACAAAATTGCTCATTATTTATCTTGCTATTAGGGTTAAGAAGAGCTAATCCATCAAAAGATGTTCAAAGTGTTCATAATTAAAGTGAGCTGGAAAGCTTTCTACAGTATAGAAAGTACAAGTGTGTAAGCCAGCAATTTCTTCCCAATATATTATCTGATTGATTTCTTGATGCAAAATAAACCGATTTCATTTTTGTTAGACAAACATTGTAGCACGAGGTCACAGCTAACCAAGAAGCTGCTTTCTCATCATAATTTCCAGTGAAGCAGGACTTTCCTATCTAAATACTGTATAGGATAATAGTCAGAACTCAAATACAGTGTAAGAAATCACTTGATCTCAGGCATTTAAAGAATTACATAAAAGAAGTGTACAGACTTAACTGTTTCAAAAAAAAAATGTCCAATCAAATCTAGTATGTTGAAGGTGTATACTCTTATGCTTTCTTTGTTGAAATGCCTCGTGACATCAGTGTGTTTTGGTTACATGCTTAGTCTTCTGAGTAACCTCTCTGGTTTCAATAGTCAATTTCTTTTCCATATAACCCAATTATAAAACTTTTCAACAGCTTTGCTTCCAACAATTGTATGATCAAATCAGTAATTTAAATAAAGAACCACATCAAATCAACATATTTTCATTTAAAATGATCTTCAGCTAATGAAATTTGCACGATCTTCCATCCATTTTCAACATGTTTCTTTATCCATCACTTCACTGCTTGGTAATGGAAGATCGTACTCACCAAGATCTCTTCCTATAATGTCAAACATGGCTCTATTTCAGAGCTTTAATAATCATTTTTTTTTTATAAGACAAATGCAAAAATAAAACTTATTCTCACAGCCGAAGCATTAAAATGAATGCATGGTTGGCAAAAAAGTAGATTTTAGATGTTTTTAGTCTGACTCATGTATTTGCTATTTCATTAACTAGTAGTCACTATATCCTTCATTTTTAAGTTTTCTCTTCAGTTTTTTTAGATTCTTTTAATGATTAAAGGATTCCTTGGTAAAGTTGCTGATTTGTTGTGTTAATTTATCTTTACACAAAATACACATTCCAAAACTATGGATGGAAGGATATAAATCTCCACCGATCTTCTCAGCTTAGCCCCATAAAAATCATATTTCTGTCCATTTAAGTAGATGACTACAGTCAGAATCGATTCAATGAAGCACACCTAGGAGATAAAACATCAACTACAAAAACAAAAATAACTTCCTAGTTCTAAAAATCTACAGGACTTACTGCAAAACCACAGAAGAGCAACACAACAGAAATCAATAGGGATAGAAAAAGCAGAGAGAATATCACAGGTAGAGGAAAAATCTCACAGCTTGATACTTACAGTATTTTTTAAATTCTAGCTACTTCTTTCCAGCTTCTGGCCAGAGGATAGCTGTGTATAAGGCAGAGACACAAACAATACATCCTGTGTTACCTGTCCGCATGGCTATTTGAAGCCTGCTAAAGAGCAAACTTCTGAACAGTTACATAATGACGAAATAACATGATGGAAAAACACATACATGATTTTGCATCAGCTCTTTTGCTTTCTGAAGAACAATTCCCATGAAGATGGCAATGCAGAATATTTGCTGCTGTTAGCTTTGCCTAGTTTGAGTTTTTATAGCTGCTTGGAGATCCACATCATTGTATTTGATTTCAGCTAATCAAGCATACAAATGAACAGGAATGCAGGCACACAGCACTGTAAAAAAACACAGAAGGAAGTTTTTTTCAAACAAAATCCCTGCATTAGGCAGCGGTTCCAGTGACGCAATCAGAATAGGAAGGAAAGTCTGCGTTGCTTCATTGTTTTGTTTGGATTTTGGGGTCCAATGTTAACTTGTGACAGTATTTCCATTTGTAAGTATGTTGCTCTGAGAGCAATCCATAAAAGTGTCTATTATGAATCTAAAAGAGAAAAATCCCGTTGAATTTGCTAACTTTTTCCATCATGAATGACCATTACAGATTTGCCCCACTCTGTTATCTTTCCTGTGTAGTTCAGTAGGTTTTGGCTGAAGTTTATTGTTTTGTATCAAAATGTCCTATATATGGAAAAAATTGATTCAATAGGTATGTAATCACTGAGAATTTCAATAACTAATTCATCCCTGTGATGAAATTGAGAGTTTTTAAATGGGAGAATAGAGTGAATAGCATCAACGACCAACAAGGACTGCAAAGTGTATCAAGGAAATAGAGTTGACTGAAGAGTACTAACATTTATATCTGTAGAGACAATCCCAAAGCCTACTGCAGCCAAGAGGAGTTTTGGATCTAGCCTCAAATGTTGTGAGATGTCAACTACATTATTAATAAGCCACAGATTCAACTCTCTGTAACCTCCACACTTCAACAGTTAAATCAAACATGTCCTCTCTACAGTCATGGCTTATCTGATTGGCTGAGCACACCACGTAATTCTAAACAGGATTTTCCAATTGGCACATACAGAGCACTGTATCATTTCTCTGGCTTTAGGTAGCCAGTTTAAATGCTTAAATATTGGAAAAGCCTATGGTGGAAGAAATATTTGCTTAAGCAAACAGGATTTTTCCCAAACATAAAATGTACAGCAGTAGTTTTGCAAAGTGAGCAAATTCTTTTCCTCACATGTAAAATTGATATTGAAGATCAAGAAGCTTCCTCCCCTTCTGTAAGAATATGTCACTCCTCTCAGCATATGTAACCACGTGCTGCTGATTTTTTATTCTTAAGGTGTAGTCTTTGCTTTCAAATTTTATTCAGAGGATGCTAAATTTGCTGTGCTATAACCACATTATAGGGCATTACTCATTGTTTAGACTGCCAACAGTGATGGAAAAATGGTATAAGTTAAGATTTTAACTAAATATAGATCACAGAAAAGCACAAAAAAGTAGATACTGAGCTTATCATCTTCAGCTATACTGGTTGCTTAAGTATATTGACGTCAGAGAGTGTTGTAAGACTCTGTGAAGATGGCCAAAGCTATAAATATCAGTTTTCTGTAAAGATATCAAAACTCTTTCCACTATCTCTTATTATTCTGGCTGTTTCTGGTACCTGATGCAAGCTGTGTTCATTAATTTCACAGATTAATCCAATAATAAATGTGTTCAAAATCTTCAGAGAAGGCCTATCAAATGTTACTGGTACTGCTATATCAAGAAAAGCTGTGGGATGTGGCTCTCTGAAGACCTGATGGTAGTTCCATAGATGTCCATATGTCATCTTAGTGTTTGTCTTATTTCTATTAAAATAGTTCCACAGCCCAAGGTCCCCTTTCATTTTGATAAAATATAAGATCTATCACACCGATAGAAACTCATCACCAATACTCTCAAAGGAGGTAACTTAATCTGGCTGTCCACTCCACTGATATAATTAGGAATGCACTTTGTCAGCCTTTGAGGCTTTAACTACAGCTGGCTGCGTTTGAGGCAGTCCCAGAAACCAATCTGTTCTTAGTAATACCATTGCCTTCACAGAATTACAGACATACTTTCAGCAGATATACCCAACTAACTGCTGAATGATGATTTTCCACCCACTTATGTAGTAGTCAGTGTCTGTTTTAGCATAGCTGCAGCCCTGGATTAATGCCTTGAAATGAATCAGAAACCAAAGGCTGAATTGACAGCTCACGAATAAAGGTTATGAACCTTATTTACAGTGTTTGAATATGTCTCAATTCAGCCTGCAAACATCACCATACTCCTGATCCAGCAGATGAGATTTAATCAGAAGAGAGATTCTAATGGATAGTCAGATGCTGACTGGCCTATCTATTGTTTAAGACATAAAAGATATTTCAAGTCCTATTCCCTAGGAAAGCGAGATCATTGCTCTCCATACAGGTTGGCTAAATTAGGAAAAAAAAATATAACCTAATAAAAATTATAAATCTTTTTAAAATATATTCATCAGTAGTAGTTCTGGCTTCCTGCTGTACCCTTGACTCTTCTGCTGGAGTATGTACAGATTAAGATGATGACTTTTTGATACCTTCACAGGATTGCCATTAAGCTTTGCTTAGTGGATATCACTTGCTTTTTTCTTGTGTTTTGCTGTGGTAGGAATCTGATTTGCACAAGAGAATGAGATATTATGTTATGGTTTGAGTAAGTTAGATAAAGTTTCCCCTCCAGTCTGCAAAATATTTGAGAAAAATGCAGCGGTGTTTTTCACCTATTTACTTTAAGCATTTAGCTCTGAAAATAGCCAGCCTAACCTATTAATCAGCACACTGGCCTGTTCAGAAAAACATACCCTATTTTTCTTATCAGTCCTGAAGCATTAGTCTAAACACTCTGAATTCCAGCCCCTAGTGCTGTGCCAGGAGCTGGAGAAGGGGTCAGAAGCCGTACAGTTGTGGCAGTGCAGTGCTACACCCGTCCACTGTCTTGGGCACAAAGCTGTGCTAATGCAGATAGTCCCTGGATAGAGGCAAAAAAGGCTGGGTTTGCTTGCAGACACCTCATAAAAAGATGTCCCAAATTCCTATGGTGTAATTATTATGTGGTAATTCACTAAGTCTATGGATTTATTGCCTTGCTAATAAATCGTATGATGTCAGGCAACTTTTTGACTTTTTCAATGTTTTCATGTTTCCTTTTTGCGTGTAATACAGATTTTCAATATCAGAATGCAGGCATCATATCTGGGCCTTATGTACCCAGAGAACACAAATTTAAATGTCCTGAGAGCAATATCTGAGAGCAAACAGAAATAACTGTGAATTCAATCAAAACCAATATGCCTCCTTCTTGCTTCAGTAAGTCTCTATTTAAGTAGGAGAAGTTAAACCCTGAAAAGCAAAATTTACTGTATCTTCTAGAATTCTTGATTTCATTAACACTTTCAATTATAGGCATTCTCATTACCCATGTGAATATCATACCCCTTGTTTGAATCTGAAAAGAGAAAATAGGCCTTGAAGGATATCCTGTGACAATGTACACCCCATATGTGACTCATTGCTGCATGGCATGTAACAATAATTAACTGCAGATTTACTTGTGCTCAGTATAGACTGAGGCAGACTGGTTTGGTTTGCATGGTCTTACTGAATTTCTGAGAGTGGCAGAGTTAACTTCAGTCCTGGCTTAGCTAAACCTTAAAAACAAAAAAAAATCCTAACTAAAAAAAGCTAGAAGAGCTGGAGTAAATTAAGGCTGCAACGCATCTTGACCACAAGAAACAGCTGCAGAGTCAATGTCCCTCCCAAAATTCTGTGGTGTACTTCCTAAATACAGAACATGAAGTTTTTGGATGCTGAAGAAGGCTTTTCAGAAAGAGACATAGTAGTTTCATTTGTTTGTTTATTTTTAATTTCCACTCTTTGTCAGAGGCAACAGATGGCTTGAGGAAATACAACTGAAGAGGACTCAAGTTAGTTTTTGTCTTGTGGTCGATATAGTTCTAATGCTTGCTGTATATTTTGTAAATTGCCAATGATGCATGGATAGCCTAAATTTTCATGCTCCTTATATAGACTTGTGAATACTGTACACACGTAAGTAAGTATAAATTAACACTTTCAAAAACCTCAGGTTTTCAGTAATGTTATCATTAAAATCACATTGTTTAACTGCTTTTGCTAATTGAGAGAGAGGAGGGAAGAAAGCAAGCAAGCAAGGCAGCAGTAAAGGATTGCTGTGATCATCAGGGACAGTGGAGAAACACATCCTCTGAGTGAAAGCTGCCTTACACAAGGTGGGTGTGATTGTTCCAGCAGGAGACTAAAGACTGCCACATATTTAAAAGTACTCTCTCCTGTCCTTGGCCAGCTGTCCTGCCTTCCTTCTGCCTACCCTCTCTCTCCAAAAGTAAAAATTTTCAACGTGAAATCCTGCTGCTGTCTGAGTACAAAGGCTTCCCTTGTCTCTGTTTATCAGGATAAGCTTGGTGTTTTCATTTCACTTCCTTGCACATGCATGATCTGGGCACCATCTGGCCTAGAAATGGCCAAGGACAGCCAAACCTGCAAAACACCTTCAGGGAATGCCCTAAGCTCCCTTGCTTCATGTTTCACCTGTAGCTACTGCACAGATTTTACATTTACCTCCATTATATTCAGGCAAATGTTTAGAACTCAAGTTTTCAATATATTTCAGTAACAGATGGAAGTATTAAAAAAAAAGACAGACCTAGACACCATTATTTTTTAAATATCTTTAAATAGACTTCATCTTGTCTTCTTTTGCAAGAATACTATTAAATAAGAAGTCAGCCTGAGCTAACAGAAGAAGTAGCATAATCAGATCAGCCACTGTCTGTAAGCAAAATTATTGACAATAAATACGAGTTCTGTTGGCTTGGTCCCCTTTGCAGTGAATTCAAAGATAAAACTTCCATTGACTGTACATTTCCTTAGTACATATTAACTAAGTCACTGGGTATAAACATAGCTTTTATCCCAAGTTAAATTTCACAGTAGGATTTATTTTCAACCTTTTATTAGAGGAGAATAAAAAATCCGGATCATTTCAAGTTAAGAGTGAATGCTACAACTATCCAGCTCTTGCTCTCATACAAAGTTAACAAAGGATCTGACATTCTCACTCTTAAATTCCCTCTTCACCACTAGGTATGATCATCACTGGGATAGAAAATAAGCCTGGATGATATTTTGTTCTAAGCTTTTATTAGCCAGAGGAAGAAAATCTGATGGAGAGGAGGCTCTCCATCACCTCCACTACAGTTTGCACAGACTAAACCAGTGTTTGGGTAACTGCAGATTCACTGATTTGCATCACTTAGTAAGAAACATAGTACTTAGCCAAATTCAGTCCTTGCAGGAATTTGTTATTCCTTCTCCAAATCTGTCAATTGGAATGCTAGTATTTTTCCAATTAGCTGCAGTAATATACAAGGACTTACAGCTTCTTCCATCTGTGGTGGCAAACTGTGAGAATGACCTGCTGACTGATGTCCTGAGGCTGGGCCCACAGATGTTGGAAACACAGTTCCCCAGCTTGCCTCTTGCTCTGTTCGTCTTTCATCTGGTAAATGATGTCAACACAGTTGGACTTCAGCATCCAATGTAATTTTTCAATATACACTCCCTTCTGTCTCTTTGCACTGGCAGGGCTATTCTACCCTCCACAGAAAGATTTATCGTCATTACTTTGCTCATTATATGCTCAGAGCAATTCCTGCAGTAAGAGATGTTATAAATGGCTTGTCTAGAGCTCAGGTGGAAATGCAGTAATGACAAGGAGAGACTTCTGTCTCTCCTTTGCTCTGCCTTTTTCTGTTTAAACCTCCAGTGTATGTCCATCCTACACTGGATGATTTCACACATCTGAAAATCCCACAGGCTCACAGTAGCCGAACGTTACACATAGCATCCTAAATAAGAAAACAGCCGCTTTCGTACAAACAAGCTGATAATGGGCTCTCTGCTCCAGTGTTTGTTCCGCTCTCTTTCCTCAGAGACCAGAGGCTCTGGCGGCGTCTGGAAAGTTAACAGATACAGGCAGGGGAGGAAGAAATGAATTACAGAGCTGAGGGTTCCTTCACAGAGCATCAGTCTTTCCCTGCATTAATTACAAGGGATGCCAACTCAAGCACTTATGCTGACCTCAGCTAAAGCAGTCCTTCAGGGTAATGGGGGCTCTTTTTCAAACAACCTATCTTAAATCATTTCAGCTTTCGACTTCAAAATCACCACCTTTAATGTCATTTGGAAACCCTTGGCTGTATGTCTCTGGTGGGACTTGGGGGTCAACTGTAAATGGTCCCACAACACAGCGTCCTTTGGTAGAGGTTTCTTTTCTCACTCCTTTTCTGTGCACGCAAGAGGAGAATCAGATTCTTCTCCACCTTTCCCTTTCTCCTGCCTTCCTTTCACTCCTTTTTTTCTCTTTTTGTCTCTCTCTTCAGAGTCTCTGGCAAACATAGGCGGACATGGAGGACCACAATGAGGACTGTTGCCACAGGGAGAGAAAGAAGGAGGCCAGCAAAGGGGCCAACAACCTAAAGAAGATGCCTGGCTTCAGTCATCGCCTTGAGACATGACCCTGACCACTCTTCTCCTGGTTCTTTCAGCCCCCCCCCCACAGTGTTATCTGAAGCCTGCACAGAGCACAGTCCCTCCCCAGCAGCAGATGCACTGCCTGCCAGCTGGAGCAAAGCACCACGGAGTGGCTTCTAGTGCTGTGGTTTGCCAAATCCAGGATGTTAACTTGATCACTTGCTATGGATACTCAGCACTATTTCAGGATGTGTTTCTATATTTGTACAGTGCTAACCAGATGCTTTTCAGATTCTGTCCTAACTAGGACTTCTACTAGTATTCCATAACTCTGTCTTGCAGTTTTCTGTGCATTTAACACAGACTTATTTTGATCTCCTGTGTGAAAGATCTACTTTGCAGCTCTTGACTCCTGGCTGTTTGCTGTGCCAGTGCTGTCAGTGTGCCAGATGCAATCTGAAGATGTCTGAGTAGGGCACGTGGGGCTCTCGGGTCTTATGCTTTTTGCAGGCAGCTCCAGCCCTGCAAAAATCAGAGATAAGTGACTTAGAAATGAATGGGGCAGCTGGCTAAATGCTCAGCCAAACAAAATGATCAAAGGACAGTGCCAGATGTTTCCCATCAGCTCTGCATATGGAGGTACCAGGGAGAGCAGCAGGAGCACCAAACTAAAAAGTAACCAGAGAAGCCAACTCTAGTTTCAACCATAACATGAGGAACGGGCTATAAATACTACATTCCTCAGTGAGGCTCCCAGAGGACATTCTGTAGGTATTTCAGAAAACCTACAGGAAAAGTGTGTCTACTATTGTCTGACTTATTTATACGCATCCTCCCACTAAATGTTTCATTAAGAATTATCATTCCTGACATCTATACAAAGTATAGTATTAAAACCATATTTTAGGAAGCTGCTGAAAATTATAAAAAGTCTTCATTTTTCCACAAAACACACATCTCGCGCAGCCTGTGCCAGTACAAATTTTCCTAGACTACTGTTATGCAGGTTTTTTTTTTTTTTTTACCACTTTTAGTACATTTTAAATTTTAATTTTGTTGGTTTTGAGGCCAAGTTGCTGCAAGAGGCCCAAGCCATTTCAATATTTACTGTAGAAAAGGGGCCAGCTTTTTATTTTTGTCTTCTGGGGAAGTTTATGGTAGAGTGAGATAAACATCCAAAATAGTTAAGGTTGTTTATCCTGCATCACTTAGAAGACATTCTTGACATCACTTGTATACAGCTGAGCAGGGGAGCTGCTCAATCAGCCTGACAGAAATTAAACCCAGATCTCCCAGCCTCAGGGCATACAGACCTTACTACAGTGTGATAAATTCTACTCCTGTTGGGATGAAACCTGAACTGCTCTTTCAGTTCCTCTTGTCACAAGCCAAATTTTTGTGCATAAGGGCTTCTCTTCTAGCTTTATTCCTTTCAGAAATACATTCATTATTTCAGGGCACTTTAACTCACCCTGACATCTCTGTAGCATCTTAAAGCTAGCAAGAGGGGGATGAACATTGCAGAAGGATCCGGTGCCATGCTCGTCCAGTAATGTAATGACTTTGCTATTGGCCCCAAGTCTGCAAGTCCTAGAGAGCAGAGCAGGGACCCTTGAAGCTGTCAGCAAGCAATTCGAGGTGACACAGAAACTTCAGAAATTTTTCCTGTTCTTATTTGAGTCTCCAGTTTAGTGACGTCTGCTCAAAAGCCACCCTGTGCAGCAGGAGGAAGGCATGCTGAACATAAAGAGATTGGACAGGAACTTCCTAGAAACAACTGCTAGTGCCAGACTTTCCCTTGACTAGAAGAAAAGCTAAGCAGAGCTCCTGGCTGCATTGCTCAGTGGTGCTGAAATCCACTTTGTCCTTTACCTGTTTAGCAAGTGCAAACATTTGATAGTACATATACAGTCTCTTTGAATGATTATTTATTATAAATATGTTTATTCTATGCATAAACAGGTTTAAATCTGATCTAAACCTATTCTGCAGGAATAAAGCCTGTTAACAGTGTGCCTTTTCTTTCCTCTGATTCTGATTTCATGCATATCCAAGCTTAAGCCACTCATTGCAATAGAAATATTTGTGATTTGCAGTGCGGGATGAATTCTTTGCTGGTAGATATGCTAGTAACAAATGGGCTGAGGAACTCACTAACTCTCATATTTGAGTCAAGAAAAGCTAGAGCATGACTCACTCAGGAATGCTTTGTACTACCCTAATTGCATAATTACCTTAGAGGGCTCACTGGCCATTTGGCATAGAGGTCATTCCTGTTTCCTCTGAGCACAGGAATAACTCCTCCTAGCTTCTCACTTCTAGCAAGCAGGACAAAAAGAGATGTGACAAAGACATATGGCTATGGCACCACTTCTCCTCTCTATAACTCAGGCGCAGTATTTGTGCACAGCTACTAAGTCCTTCATTCTTTGAAGTGAGGTTGGAAAAATGACCAGTGCTAAACATAAAGAAACACTTTCACCTTTACATTGGGACAGTGTCTGTAATGAAAGGGGTAGTGTGATATTCTGAAGTATTTGGTACTGATACTTGCGGCATCGGAGTTCTAACAACGGGGATTAAAAACAAGTGAGGAGGATGTCACAAGCACAGGAGCCTTCCGCACTGTATTCATATTCTGTAGAATTAGACTAACTGCTAATAGTGAAAGAAAACAGAGATTGCTCTATATCTAGTTCTCAAAAGCAATAATTAAAAAAAGAGATATGAATAATATGAATGTGCAATGACAATTGCAATCATGTAAAGCAGTTGACAATAAAAGTGATGGGACCAAAATGTTCCATGAGAAAAGTGGGGAAATGAACTTGCTATTTGCATAAACAGAATGAAAGAAAGATTTTGATGGAGAATTCTCCTGGACATCTGACAATGTCAGCAGTGCTATTTTCAGCGCTTATCCCATTTGTGGAACTGGTGAAGCAAGTCTGTGGGTGGAAAATAAAGGACTACAGAAATTAATGATATAGATAGCTGAGGAGGAGATATTTAAATATCACTATAGATATTTAAATATAGCTAGTTGGTCCCCCAACTCTCTCTCATTCTGGAGAATGGATGGAATTGGTGGTGTCTTTTCTTAACCCTCTTATTAATATTACAAAACACTAAATTCGCAAGCTAGAATTCTCCCTTTGCAGATCAGTAACAGTATCACCGTGTAGTCACGTTTTCATTCTTCTCTCCTATTTGGTACACCTGTGAAGTTACTAACCATCTTTCTTTGCATAGTGGTGTATCTTCCACTCCTAGTAACTCAAGCACATCTTCTCCTCTCCTCATTACAGTCCACCATTGATATCACTTAATATATAACTGGGCAAACACGTTCCCCTTCCACTGGGTTTATGAATGGTTTACCTGTGGTTGCTATATTTTGTGTTGATGCTAATGCTGCACAGGTATGTTTTGACATGCACACAGAACGTCTGCCTGATTGGCCCTCCAAGAATTGCTGATGAATGTGAAGCCAAGTGGTCTGACGTATTGTTACTTTATTAGTGTAAACTTTGGCATCCATGGGCTTCTCAGCTGCATACTTGGGTTGGCATGAATATTTAAGATCACTGATTTATTTTGAGGTTCATGATAGGTACCTAAATATTTCCTTCTTTTTTTTTATCAGGCCTTCTTTAAATAGCAGGAAGCAGAACAGTTTAATGGCGACAGAGGCTGCATTAGCTTCCCCTACTGTGAGAAACCTCTGCTTAGAGAGTTCCCAAAGTGAAAGTGTTTGCAAGAGAAAACATAACTGGAAGAGTCTCACATCAAAGCCTGGGCCTGGTAAGTAGAGTTGTTCTTCTGATATGAGTGGAACATCACTCCAAAGCTAGAGATATGTTTTGGGGAGATGAAAGATCCTGATTCGTAAACTGAGAAAGAACTGATGTGCAGTTTATCATATAAAAGGCTAAAATCCAAGGCTGATTTTGCTCTTACGGATGTGTATCTGAAGAATAGACTTCATTAGAGCTACATCCAACTAAAACCAACACAATTCAGAGGAAAGCCAGGCTTTGGGTCCTAACTGTTTTTGTTATCAAACAAAAAATAGACAACACCTCTGTTTGCTGCATGCTTTTTCAAATCATTCTGCTGGAGCTGAGGAACCGCACGCTGCAGTTTGAGTGGCTGCCCTGGGGATCAAGGAGCAGAGTCTATAGAAAATCTTCTTGCATTAGGATGGCAGCAGGGGAAACTATACAGAAAATGCAGTCCAGGAAACTTCTTTGAAGATGAAGTAGGGATTAAATGAGAGCCCATTTTACCATTTGCTAAAATACTCAGTGCATTTGCCTTCATGGACTCTGCATTCCAGAGGACTGCATGCTGGGTTAATAAAATCCCTCTCCTGAACAGCCTTTGGAAACTCAGATGGTCACCGACTGCCCATATGGCAGAATTTGGCTATTGCTGTTAGACAGCTGCAGGAAGTCGAAGACAAGAAAGAGGGGACAGCACCAAAATCTTATGAACATGCACATATACAGAGAGACATACAGCTTTGCCTTACGGCAGGAGGTTCCAAAATATGTTTCTCATCAAAATGCCAGGATCCTCCTTTCTTTCTTTCAGGAACAACAATTTGCACTTCTGCTTTTCTTAGGTGATACATATGTGATTTAAATTCTCATACATTCTGGGCTTAAGTTTCAAGGGTATTCTAAAACAATGAGCACACCTACCAGAAACACTGCAAAACACCACATTTCCATTGCTCACAGACTTAAAGAGAGGCTCAGTTTAGCATTCTTCCTTGGGGAAGAAATGACATGTTCCCCACTAACTCAATGCCAAACCACTGCTCTCTGATTTGAGTAACAAATGCCATTCTGTCTGCTTCTAAAAGCCCAGACTGTTTCTTTTCTTAACATGAAATTGTGTGTTTTGGTACTGCTCTCAACAACAGTTTAACAGAACAAAGGAGTTATCTTTATGAGACAGACAGGGAAATACACAAAGAACAGGAAGATGCAGCTAACCTAAATAATGACAATGAAAATAAAATAACCATCAGGCTATAAATAAACAATACGAAGTAAATATCATTATTTTTATTAACAGGAGACACAAACTTAATTCCTGGAGACAACTACATCTATTTTTTTCTGAGAATTTAGTTCTGGTTTCTTTTAGTTTTGACACAGACTAAAGTTTTCTACTTTGTTCAGTTTTTACAGTATGAATTTCCACATCACTTCTACTGAGCAAACTGCACAGAACAACTACTTATGTTTAGGAGAAAGGTCAGATCTGGGGCAATAAAGTTGCCCAAACTGTTACATGTGCAAATGCGTGCACTCATACAGAGGAGGGAAGCATACATACACACAACTGTGTTAATTAAGACAATACTTAGTTTCCTGCATCATAAAGGAGTTTTCTTATTTAGACCAGATCTCTAACAATGCAATCTCCCATTGTATGTATGGGGGTGTGCAAAGAAGCAACTGCAGCCCACATAAAGGCAAGAACTGTAGCTGGTGAGTGAACGAGGAAGGAATCAAATAATCACCTAAGCCAAACCAGGATCAATTTTCTGGGATCCAGCCTCAGTCACTGCAGCCTCCTGGTTTTCCGAAAGAACCTGAACAGATGCCTGGTCCACGTGCCAATCTTGCTGGGATTCCCAGGCGGGAAACTTGCTCAATCTGTCACTTCCACAGTTTAAAGCAAGCACTTGAATTTTCCACTCCCAGCCATGACCAGCAGTGCTGGGCTGAATCACTTCCCCGGCTGGAGGCGAGCAACGTGCGAAGTGCCAACCAAGTGGCCAAGCAGCGCTCTTAGGCTGCCTCAGCGCACAACCAGCAGAGCCTGCGGCCCACCCGGGCACCACGTCAGGCCACTGCACTGCTCCCGACCCTCGGCCTTTACCTGCTGCCAGGCGAGCGGCTAGAGGGGATGTCCTGCACGAAGCTCTGCTCCATACCCGGGATCCTGGCGGGGCTGTGGGGGTGGTAGGCTGTCAGGACCACGCTGCCCGAGTCCTTCATCTCCATGGTCATAGGTACATCTCGGTGACAAAAGCGCCGTCGAGGGCTCCTGTCAGGAAAGCAGCGCACGCCCTGACCCCACTACTGCCTCTCACTGCTGTTTGCTGTCAGGAGAGTGGAGCAGCCTGGCCCAGCAGTCTCCCTGTCAGGAAAGCTGAATTAGCATACATTCAAAAACACCGCCCACAAAACAACCCACAGGGAAGTTACTGCGTCCCTAGGAAACCAGAAACCTGAGATAATCCTAACATGGCTCTGTGCGACCGGAGTGGGGGGGAACCTCTTGCTTTGTTCCTTTTTGTTTCAGAACTCGTTTCTTAATATGCCTCGTGCTCCCAAATTAGGCACGGAGAAAGGAAGTTATTTGAGTGGTGAGTGCTACTCAAACATAAAACGAGGTTTACCAGCACAGGGACTGACATTTAAACCACATACATGAGAGGCTCGGGAGCACTCTATTTAAATAATTATGAAAGTGTAACCTTGATTTCCTATGTGGCAGATCATTCCTGCAGCAGGGGACTGCACTTATGTTCTCCTGAACAACAGTGGAGCTCTCATTTTGCCTGAATACTGCTGTGTGCGTAATTAGAAGGGCATCGGGAAATGAGAGAATCCGTTTTACAATAGCCTGTGTTCATCTGGAGCAAATCCATAAATAAATACACTCCAAGACTCTCGGTGTTTTTTTCAGGCTTACTTGTGATCTTTGAAATGATAATTAATGATTTTGTTTGAAAGGAAAAAAAAAGCAAAAAAATCAGGGGGGAGGAATTAACACTCAGGAAGAACGGTGTAGAAACAATGAGGAAACTTACACAGCCCTTTATTTTCCCGTCTCACTTCTTTAATGTTTTTTTTTTCTTTTTTATTGTTTTGTTAAGAGAAGTCTGTTCCTGAAAAGTATTGTCCTGCTTACAAAACTATGGGAAGGATGCTCCTAATTTTACTCTACAACTCTGCATACTGCTTCACAGCCAAAGTTCTTTGGGCAGCTTGTGAGGATGTGGATGAGACAACAGTTTCACAGCTGCTAATGGCATCCCCAGCACTCATACAGTGCAAAACACCAGTTGGGGTCCTCTTTCACATCCCCAAATGTGAAGGGGTGCACTGCCGAAGAGCTACCCAGATTCCAGTAGCAGTCTCTCCAGATGACAGGGTAAGGCAGTCTGATTTTGAGAGGCACAAAAATGATTCATCTCACCTCCACCTTCCCCATGAGCTTCTTATCCTGCCTGGAGGAGCATGACCATTTCGGTAAAATACGCTGCCGCGACTCATGTAGGCAGTGCCCAAGTTAATTTTCAATTAGCCAGCATAGGACACTGATAGCAGCACACTTGGCAGCATTTCTTGCCAGACTCACCCAGGAAGCATAAATATTTGAACATTCAGAGCCTCTAGGCTTGCTCTTGCTGCACAGTTAATATGTCCTGGATTAAATACTATAAAGTCAGATTGCACAGCATAAAATCAAGGCTGCTTCTGTGGCAGCACAAAAGCCCTCTCAGAGCCTTTGGGTGGCCATATAAATGTGTTGAAGGAGAAGAATCTGAGCTAACTCTTGAAGTGTTGCCTACACCACCCATGGCATCACGACCATATCCTGAAGTACCACTACTGAGGACTGCAGTGAAAGCACAAACCAGTGAAGAACTCATGGTGCTCCATGACTAGTGGGAGGGAGAGGGTCTGACGAAATTAGGATAGGTCTTCATGGGTTTGAACTCTGTGGAGCGCTGACTAAATGTCAGGATGCTGTTTTGCTGCTAAATGACTAGGGAGGCTGCTGGAATGTCGTTTTTCTCCTTTCTACAGTGGATATACGTTTCCTTCCTGGATAAAGAGGTGAGAATCCCACTTCTTGGATAGAAGGGGAATAAATGTTGCCTGAATCATGGAATCATAGAGTCATTAAGGTTAGAAAAGACCACTAAGATCATTTTTTCCAACCTTCAGCTCATCACCACCATGCCCCCTGTGTACTTCAGTGTCACATCTACATGCCTTTTGAACACCTCCAGGGATGGAGACTACACCACCTTCTTGGGCAGCCTGTTCCAATGCCTCACCACTCATTCAGAGAATAACCTTAATATCCAACCTAAAAAAAATATGGGACACTTAACAAATTTGTGTGTCACTTATGCAACTTGCCTGCATACAACCTCAAGAGTCATTCTCTACATTTCACACCAAGAAACTAATCATCTAAAGAAAAACATTCAGAAAACACTATCAGGAATGAGGAAAGCATCTTTTAGAAGATCAGGACAAAGTACTGGCTCCAACACCAGGGAACTGTCTTTTTTTCTCCTTTTCCTATCTTCATAACAATAGGCATTCTTCAGTACCATCAGACAACAAAATGATATCTGGACAGTTTAAGCTATGGGTAGATAAAACCCACACTGGAAATATCATGTATTTTTAGTACTGTTTTAACTACTTCTCTTCCCATAATAAAAAATAAATAAACCAATATGTCTTAGAGAGTACAGTTACCCTCTCAATAGTAAGGTACGTATAGAAAAAGAAGCCCACAGTAGTTAAATGGGATTTTCTCTCTAAAAATTAACATGGAAGATTTTATTTTGATATTTATAAAGTGCTGGTGCACAAACTAGATATTTGTATGTGAATGGCAGGCTGTTTGGCATAAGTACAAATAGGTATTTTTTTAATTCATCAGCCAAAATACATATATCAAACTGAGAGCTAAAAATATTTATGTTCATAATGGCTCTTGGGGTTAGATGTCTGTATATTACTGAAAACTGAAAATGATGCTAAATTAAGCAGAGACAGATATCAGCCACTGAACAAAACTTTAACCAGATGAGTAATACAGCCATAAGAAATGTGCACAAGGCTAGGTGCGCAAGATTCCTTCTTCAGTATCGTCTGTGTAATTTTGGTAGTTAAAGGAGAGTTTATACTCTTGTCTTTTAAAGAAGCAATTAGGAAAATATTTTAGTCCAAAATGCTTGTGTTTTTACAGGATATCATTCTGTAATTGATCTTGAGTACTCAGGACTACGGTACATATACTTTTTTTTTTTCAGGTAACTAGTAGCTCCATGGAGCTTCCAAATGCTCTGGAAAAGCCAGTTTGCTGAGAAATCATACTTGTAGGATTCTTTTTTTTTTTTTTAGTAATCAGTAAAGTGAAGTTAGAACAAGAAGAGGGGCTGTAAGCTGTCCACTTAGGTTTGGTAGGGCCATGCTGGTCTACGCAATATAGTCAAGAACTTTGTACTTTCATTTTTTACAGTGTGCTCATGCCAAGAGGCATGCTTTGAACTTTCACAGATTTGGCAAAAGAGTTGTTTACGTTTAGGTCAGTAGGCCCAGACTTTGAGAACTAGGAATGAAAACCTTTATTATTGTTTCAGAAGCATAATCAGTGGCTGTGTTGATTGAGTGGTTATATTGATCACACAAATGTATTAGTGACTGCCATATTCAAGAAGTAGAAATCCACAGTCACTAGTAATGCTTACTGATATGAAAAAGATATTGCTAATAATATTAATATGCAGTTGCATAAGATTAATTAGTAATAATTGTGTCGTTAACATGACAGGCAAACTTGACTTGGAAAATTCAATGGCCATTGGAACCAATACAATTTCACATAAATTTAACATAACCTTTTTTTGGCCATGTCCAAAGGGAGATCTTTGTGTCAGTGGAAGAAATGGGATTTATCAGCTAGGAGTTCTTGTCCCAAGACGGTAAGGGCATACACCATTATAGCATAAGAGCAGAACCACAGAGCCATGGAAAGTGCAAAATTCCCCTTGGAACTACAGATCACAGAAAACTTTTCTGATATTGAATTTCATTGCTAGCTTCCAGCTTAAATTAGCCAGGGCAAAGCTGGACAGAATTTGCAAAACTTTGAAGTTAATTTTGGACTAGTTTAATGTGAACTTGGGTTAGATTAAGTTTTAAAAGGAAGCTGTGTTAAGCACAGCATTTTTCCCTGATTAAATCAGAGGAAATAGGATGGAGAAAAAATGTAATCCTAGCACTGTATCTAGATTTCCTCATCCCTCTTGTTTAAGCAGTAGCATGCAATGTATTTTGTAACTGTGTGAAAGAAAGCAAAAACAGAATCACTTTATTTCTCTACACTTTTTTTGGGAAAAAAAGTCATTTCTTACTTTCCTTTAATTTCTTTTTTGGATGAAAAGATGTGTGGGCAGTGGTGAGTAGAGAGGCTCATCACATCAACGAGTTGGTGCATACAAAAAGCACCTGGACTGCCTGAAAACAAGAAGTGCCACAAAATCACAAGAAAATTGAGGACACTGGCTTGAGTCTTCTACTGCTCAGCACCAAACCCTGTTTTGAAAAAGTCTCTGAGAAGAGGCTAGCTTTTGTGTCAGGAAGATTTTCACTGGGACTTGAGGACTGTTTGCTTAGAAAGAATGTTAAGCATTGTGAAAAACAGTCTTCAATAGGCTATTGCTTGATTTAGTCTCCATGCTTTCTATTCCCATTTTTATCCACTATAAAGGTAAGGTGTTCATTGTGTGTCTCTGTGGGCAACTGGAGTCATAGAATCATAGAATGGCTTGAGTTGGAAGAGACCTCAAGAATCATCAAGCTCTGACCCCCCTGCTGCAGGGATAAGAGTAAATGTGTGGGATTCATCAGGAGCATTGTAACACAGACAGTGCTTTTATAATACTTAAAAATTTGAAAGCCAAAAAGTTAACAAAATTAGAGGACAGTCTGTGTTGTTCTTTCTTGAACTTTTCAAACTGGGATGAAAAATAACATCGGAACACATGTACTCGTCACTTCCAGATCTGTTAAGTAGCAAGGCTATTTATGTGGAGAGATTAGAAACCAAGCATTGTGTCAATTATTGGTGTTTCAAAAGTTTTTAAGTAGAGCATGAAAGTAAACATTCATATTTGTTAAATATAACTTCATGTATTTCAGTCCCAGGCCCAACTTAACCATACCTCATACTTTGCTGAACTTTAAAATGGTCTTTTTTTTTTTGTAATTTAGTGATTCACTGTGGATTCTTTTATCTTAAAAAAGACACAAAAGCGTAGAAAAAAAATTGTCAGACAGCTTTGTGTAGCTGCTCTCTTTGTAATGCTCCTTACTTAAGTTTTGTGAGTTCAAAAATTGCTCCTTCTCAGTCCAGATTAGACTCCCCATACATAATTCCTATATTAGTTACATACAGAAAAGGAAACTTCCTTAATCTGTCTGTCACAATACAATAGGGCTTTCTGGAGATTTACTATAAGAAAAAGCTCATATCCTTTTATTTGTCCATTAGATTCATGTTCCTTCATGCTATGTTGATCTAAATGCTTCAGCTGGGACAGCTGATATCTACAGCTGAATTCTGTGGCCTGTTTTTCTGTTCCGAGGCAGTGAGTTAAAATTACGTGAAGGAGTATCCACAGCTGAATGCTGTGGTCTGTTTTTATGTTCTGAGGCAGTAAGTTAAAATTACATGAAGGAGTGGTGATGTGGTCAAGTTAAGAAAAGAGGCAATGGGAGAAGCTGGCTTCTCTGAAATATTTCTCTAAGCACAAGATGAAAATGGGAATTGGTCTCTGCAGGATGGAAGGGGAAGAACCCTCAGAGTTGGACAGCAGTGAACATTTTCAGTATGTGTGTGACCTTCCTGATACTTCTGAAAAAGCAGAACCAGAGTATTTGCATTTGGTATGGGAAAGATGAGGCTTAGAATTATATATGTATTTAAAAATGTTTATATATTCCACACCATGCAATTAGTTACAATGAAAAAAATATAAAAAGAGAGTTTCTTATATATATATGTAAATATTCAGATAGAGTTTTCTAACATCATCCATTTAAGAACTGATGTTTTCCAGGGCCAATCAAATACTTAAGCAATCATATGCATATAGATATATACAGATTTGCCAAGAAAATGAACATAAACATCCTTTTTAACCAGTGTTCAATGAGTGTTTTTTAAATGTTATGAACAGCAAAATGCAGTTTGGTGAAGGTGGTGATGATTTTTGTATTTACATCTGCTGATACAGCGTCTCTTTAGTAGAATATCTGAAGACAAATTTATTAAGAAGACAGATTTATTAACTCTTGTTATAATCAAAAGTGATTTCATATTTGGATTTTTGTAACTTTTTTAATGTGCAATCGTATTCCATTTCTTGGGAAGGCTTTTTGTAAGCTATGGTTGGTATTTCCCTGTAACCATGCCAGTGATTTCTTCCACTGTGCCATTTCGTAACAGAATCTGTTTCCCAGAAAGCAGCAGTAGAGCAAACCTCTTCTGGTGTACTGGGAAGTTGTACCAAGTGAGGCAGTTCCCAGAGCACTATTCTCTTAATTGATCCAGACTTTGAGTTCTGTTCTTAGGGATGTGTATAAAAATTGATGAAGGATGGTGGAGAAATGCAAGGTAAGTGGGGATGTTAGAACAAGCCTTTGATATTTCCTCAGGCATGTATCTAAGACATGCCCATGTCAGCTGTCTTGCATTGACTGCATTCTACTCCTTTTAAAATCAAGAGCTGTGGTTTGTATAATTAAAGTGGTCAATAACACTAATTATGAAGTGAATTTCCTCTATTTGTATCCAAAAGGAGAAACCTGAAAGTCTCCTGCCTTGCTGGAGAAGAACAGTGCATTTCTGAAGTAATCATTTAGGTCTTTGTGGAGATAAAGCACAGCTCATATTTTCCTCCTGCATTGGCATTCTGTGCCTTGATAACTAGAATTCCTGAAGCTGCTAAATTTACTTTTGCCTTTCCTATGCAAAAAAATGAAGAAATACTTTTTCTTATCTACTGTTTTCTACATGATAGTACAATATCACCACTAAAGTGGTAATAGAGGTCACTGAAGGAGTCTTATTCACATATTGGTCATGTAAGCATGATAGCTCAGAACTTCCCTGAAATCTCAGTTCTGTACTGAAGGGAGATGAGTATAAAAAAAGAAATTGTGAACTCTGTGTTTTAGGATGCACTACGATGTAGTTTTTTAAGTAATGAGTCTGGACTGCATTCAGTGGATCCATCCAGTCACTGTGCATACTACTTACTTTTGTAAATGCTGCGGGTATCTTGCCATTAACGTACAGCCAAGCATGCTCAGCTTGACCAGAGAAACTCACTCATTTCTGTTTTGAATAAACTCAAAAGCTGAGTCATTAATAGGAAGTGGTGAAATTCTGCATTCTGAGTTTTCATCAGTTCTTTAAGTAAGATCTTTAAGAATGAAATGATTTCTGCTCAAAAGTGATGTTCCTATTTTGATAGAGACAGTTTTATAAATTAATAACTGCAATATTAGGTCTGTGGCAATAATAAATAGCTGTCCATTGACTTACACAAATGATTTTCAGTAAAAGCAGGAACAAATTTCACCTAATTAAGTATCTGTAAGTAAATTTAATACTACAATCTATATGACAAGTAACTTATAATTTTAAGTCATATTTCTGCAGCCTCTATTGTTTATAAATGGTAAGAAGAGAATCCTCTCAAATTGAAAAATAACAGTTTGGATATACTTAAACAAATCAATATTCAGCAGAAAAGCAGTGGAATATGCAATGATTAATGGTCAGTTGCAATTTGACGACATAATATTATCAAAGGTATGCATTTACATTACAGTGCTGCTAAGTTAAACAGAACTGTGGGAAAGGCATATTTCATTAATCCCTATATGACCGCTCTGGGTTTTAGGAACAGAGACACTGAACTGGCCAATGGAAAATGCAGCATGCCTATGACATAGCTGCAGAGGGAACCTACACTGCCTTTCTCACAGTCCTGTGCCCTAATCGCATGTGAGGATGCAGCCTAACTAAACAACAGTTTGGAAAGTACTTTTGTAAAGGAAAGGGTGAAAAAGATAATGCATTTCATTATCTACAGAAAGAGAACCATAAGAAGAGACAGGTGGAATACAGTGTGAGCCACAGAAACTACATCTCTTCCTTGTGAGTGGCTGGTTAGCAATTCATTCTACAGGGTATGTGATAATTCTGGTGGGTTTCTGGGGAGGCCAAAGGGTGCTCCATCTAATAACTTAGATCATTCAGATTAGTCCTAAATGGAAACACACAGAGGAGAAGAACTTTGCTAAACACATCAAGAGACATTTTCAGTCTACTTTTAAGACACTGAGCACCATGAGCTTAAGAATGTTATGAAAGCACTAGAGATAGTTTGCCATGGCTCCAAGTGGACAGTTGAATCACCATGATGAAGCAGCAGTGATAATCAGAGGGTGGCAGAAGGGAATTTTGCAATTCAAAGCATTCGGGAATTACTGGTGTGGGAGCTTGCAAAGAATATTTCCAATTTTTTTCTTAACAAGGTCAAACGTAAGCCATTCCCTCTGTGGTACTGGCACCAGAAATTTTGTTTCAAAGCTGAAATATATATTGATGTGTGATGACACGGAAATTTAGCATTAAACTTTGCCCTTGTATATCGTTCATAGAAAAATAAGGATTCCCAGGGTTACTGTGTCAATTTTGTTAGTGTAAATTGCTGGCCTTCTCAGCATCACAGAAAAAGATTGCAGTTATCCCAAAGGCATTTTGTTACAGGAAAATAATAACATGCTGTTATTATTTATCGGTTTCATTTGGTTTTTGTTTTTATTCACATGTAATTTATCAGTGGCCTCAACGGGCTGCAATCCATGGTATGTAGCACTATTAAAACAAAACAAAGTCTCACCAGGGACAAAATGGATCCATTTTTTCCAGATTAATTTAATAGATGGATATTTCACAGAATGAGGGAGCCAAGTCCGCAGATGACTTGTTTTTTTTTAGGTATGGAACTTCAGGGAACAGATGGGAAAGCAGCAGCACTAATATACCTTAATGGATCCACAGGACTGTGTTTATTATTTGGCTTCAGTTCATATTTTCTTTTTTTTTTTTGGCCTTGCTGAATCACTACAGAGTCTTTTCAGAAACTTTTTCCTTCTCTTCATTTCTCCAAGAGTTTTTCTCCCACTTTTGATCCTTCTTTTGCTGTCATGTTCAATTATATGTTTCAGTTTCAAAAAGCATGAGGAATCTTCAGCTGTTTTGCAAAGAGAGAGTCATAGTACATGAAAATGCTCAGAGAACTAGAGGGAACAGGCAGGAATTTGCCCTCTCAGCCCCATTCCAGGGACTGTGGGTGCTGGGATCATGAGAAGAGACAGCAAAATGTTCAGCTCACATGCACTTCCAATCTAGCATCTCTTATTGCTGCTATTGCGGACAGAGGACTGGCCTCGATGAACCGCTGAACTGTCCGTACAGTGCATTTCTTATGGTCCTCTGCTCTCAGAATTAATTTCTGTTAATTACTGTAGAGCATACCAGATACAAACCTGCTGGGAAAACAGGTTGTCCATACAGGATAAGGTTTTGTTTCCAGAAAAATTTTGGTCTCTCGGGAACATACAGCTACCAACCAGAGATACTGATTATCAACATTTGAATATTTTTATTTAGGGTCTTTGTGATATAAAAAGCCAGGAGAAAAAGCTTCATGTATTTTATTAAAAAACAGTTTTTAACCTGTTCATGGCAGTGATTCTGTGCAGTTACAACAAAGCTAAGGTCTAGATCTTGGTCAGAAAAATGAAATTGCAAGGATTTGAGCCTTTGCAACTAGAGGATAAACTCAAGAGTGCCTGGAGATGGAAAACAACTTAGAAATAAAAGAGAAAATGTACAATCATGATTCTGTTTATATTTGCTTTTACCATACTTGTCTGATCTAAGTAAGTTACTGTTATTAAGTAAAAAAAATTGTCCTGAGTTTAGCCATAAGTGGAGGCAAAACACAGTCACTGATTTTTACCTTTAAACTTCAGGCCACCAAGAGTGACAACACCCCACGGGGGACCTCAAATTCAATTTCTGGATGTGCTTGCCATTTTGTTCAGGAAGGTATCAGATAAATGTGTGTCTTGTCTGTGAACACAGCTTGCGTCTAAATTTATGAAACCTTAGAGTTGCTTCTAGCTTTACCAAAGGACAGCATGAGTGCAGTCCCCTGCAGGGATCTACCTTCGGCCATCACATTTGCTTTTCTAGCACATCTGAACTGCACGCTCCTATGCAGATGACTGCTGTCTGCTCTCAGTTCACGTGGTGCACAGTAAGGCTAGGCTTACATTTTACACACAGCATCAAAGTCTCTGAACTGCTGTTAATAGTGCAGTCTCTTTGCAGATGTCTTCTGCCTGTTATGTACAAAATAATTTTATTTCTTTCAAACAGCAATTTCATTATATCTCTCTAGTCATTCTGCTCGCTGACATTTGAATCCATCTTACATTCTGCTGAACTGGAAAGCAATACCATGACAGGAAACTTGAAAATACAGAGAAAGTAGCAAACTCATAATTTGTTGAGTGGAATTCAGCACAACTCAAAAAAGGATAATGAGGCATGTGGGAAAAAAAAAGACTGTATACTAGTAGACAGGGAGTGTTCTGTCCTCCTCAGAGTCTCATCACTTAATGAATGACATAATACAGGACTCTTACTACATTGGACACACATTTCTTTGTAATCATACTAAGCATGGATGTCTCAGCAAAGATGCAATGACAGAGATATATGGATAAATCCGAATTACAGCAATCACAGAATTTTATTTCACCATCTTTTTAGTCACTGACCATACTGGCATCTAAAACTTTTGCTTGTATAAAACAGATAAGCGAACCTCTGAGTAAGCCCCATTTTCCCACTCAATTACTGATATTGCAACAAGCAAACAAAAAGTCATTCACACGCAGAATGCAAGGTTGTGCATTTTCCTGGGTGATCCATTGTACCTAGTGCTCAAAGTGTGCCTCACTGTTTCTCTAAACAAGAGCTATAAATAGGCAGGCACTTTTGTGCCATTTTAATGCTGAGTATTACACATTCCAGAAACTTCAGTTTTTCAACTGGCTATTTTTCTTTTCCTTTGTTCTGACAGAGCAAATGAACCTAGCCTTCTGAAATGCCACCCGCTCCTTAAGAGAAAAATCTAGGAATAAACTCAAAGATCAGGAAAGGGCTTTGCCTAGAAATACTCCTGAAGCAAGGCATCGGGAATGAACAGAACTAAATGAGAAGGCTGATCTGAATTCAGAGAGTATTTTGCTTGCAAAGAGCAAAGGCAATGAACTTTCATCTGAAAAAAAAAACTGACTTTTCTGGTGTGATTTTAAATCCCAGTCTCTAATGAGGGGCATCAACTAAACTCGAGGGGGATGAGGGAAATCTTTATGGCAAGCCAGAAAATTGCCTGAAAAATATTACGTATTTATTTATTTATTTATTTATGGCCCCCTATTGTTTCCACACCCTGGGATCTGGCACTCAGAGAACCCGTAATTTCCTCTGAACTGTTTTAGAAAACACCAGGATTGATATGGAACAGTAATGTCCTGTACAAGTAAAGTTTCTGTTCATGGGTGAAGTGCTGTAGCATGAAGTCACCTTTTTAGTACATCACAGGGAGATCCTCACCTTATTATCTTTAGCAATACAGCTCTCAAACTTCTAAGGACCTTGCTGCTAAATCTGCATTCATGTCAACAAGTTTCCCAGATGCAGTTTGTGTTAACAGGTCTTGGTGCAATGCCAAGTATTTAATTTTCACCTGAATACTGAAACCTACCAGAGCTCTGGTATCTACCAGAGCCTTGCATTGCTCCTGAGGCCGTACTGGACTCTGGCTGTTTGGGAGTCCCACGTCCCTTGGTGGAGGGTGAAGGCCAGAGTCTGCCAGGGACAATCACAGGCAGAATCAACTGCTTAATCTCCGGTATGGCACTAAGAGAGGATGCAATAAAAAGAGGAAGTCAGAATAGCCACATCATGCTGGGACTGCTCACTGTGAATGCCATTGTGCAACTGAGCATTTTAGAAAACCCAGGGCGTACGCAATTTTTTTTCTGGTAGTTTTACCAGCTGATTCACCCAATCTGGTCTGTTAGAATACTCTAGAGTAGGCATGCCCAACCTGGAGCCTGTGCACTGCATGTGGCCCAGCCCAGCTCACAATGCAGCTATCCCCCACCCCATTGAGCGGCCAGGTGTGGATGAGCACCCATCACTCAGCACCAACTGAACATCAGTGAAGCTATTAACCCTATTTGGGCTGAAACCAGGGCATGAAGCTCAGAGCAGTGTTAGCTCAAGTGCTGGCAAATAAACTTATGCATTTTGATACACTGGCTAAACATAGTCCTGTGAACAGCAAAAAAATATGCAGCCTTGCTCTCTGTTTTGATAAAGGAATTTGAGAACAGGTTTCAAGATTGCCAAAAAATTATCAGTTTTTTGGTATATTTGTGACTGTTTTCAGTCAACATAAATACATGACCCGAAAATTTTCAAATTAAATGTGTAGAGCTGAACCAAATATTCAACTAAAAAAAATAATCATGTCTCCTTAATGGACTTTTATAAGCCCTGTCTTAGCAGAGAGAAATATCCCTCGCTTCACAATCAACATTTCACTGCTTTTGGCAGTGTGCACATTTGTAAACAACTGTTTTCAAGGATAAAGCACAGAAGCAATAAAACTTCAAAAATCTCTGATGAAAACCTTGAGAGCTCACTACAAATTGCAACCACCACCATCAAACCAGATTTCAAGAAAATCAAGTCAAACATCCCACTCTTTTTATAGTTTTGTTGCTCTCTTTTTTACACTGTAATAAAAAAAAATATATAAAAATGTTTTGTTACTTATATACATTAACAATATTATGTTTTTTGTGAGGGCTGCTCTGAAAGTAATGCCTCCTATTTTATGTTGGCTCACAACTCCAGAGGCAGATGTTGGTGGTATGGCAGTAGGGGGTTGAATCTTTCTGCCAATATTCCGTGACATTTTGTTGCTGTGTGACAGATGGCAGCAGAGGGGCAGTCTGACAGAATGGCACCTGACATGGAAGTGCATATGAAGCAAAGGTGTGTCACTGAATTCCTCCATGTGGAAAAAATTGCGCCATTGGCATTCATTGATGCTTGCTGAACTGAGCAATTTATGGACACCTATCAGTGGATGTGAGCACAGCACAGCAGTGTGTGATGCAGTGGCAATAGTGGCAGTTGGCCATCTCTGCTGGTGCAGGTTTTTATGAGCATGTCATGCATGATCTTGTTCATCTCTGAAGAAAATTCATAGCTAATGGTGGTGACTGTTGAAAAAAAAAACAAAACTGTTTTGTAGTTAAGAATTTGCTCTGCCAAACGGTGTTACTGTGCTCATTGTAGCTGTTGTTGTTTCCATGGAAATAAATAGGAGGCATTACTTTCGGAGCAACATACATATATGTGGCCCAAGACAATTCCTCTTCATTCAAGGTGGCCCAGGCAAGTCAAAAGGTTAGACACCCATGCTCTACCAGATAAACACACAGCAAGTATGACTTTTATCGAACAATACACTGAATAGCTTTATTGTCCCTATTCTGAGAATTTAAACATCAAACAATGAACTATGCAAAGCTCCTGATCATGGGAAATATTGTGTATGTGGGATTGTAATAACTGCTAGACTATAATCTTTGTACTCTCATGTTGATGTCACAGCAGTTTTGTTCTTGGCTAAATTTGTCTGATCAAAATAGACTTACTCCTCATTTATGTCACTGAAAACAAGGCTAGTGCAAATGGCTGATCAAAGCAACTTCACCAACTTGTAGCATCTGAGCTGGGACAGGCGCTGGAAGCTGTGACTCAGTGCTTCTGGGCTGCGAGGGAGGAGGCTCGTTTGGACAAATCTTCAATTCCCTACACTTCTGCTACAGCTCTGGTCCTGGACCACCCTCCTAAACTCTTGGCACCCCTCCAGTAATGCTTCCAGGCTCATAGATGAGGTTGCACATTTGCTGTGGTGTTTTAATTCTTAATTTTTCCACCCTCCACAATGCATTCTGTTCAGAGTAATTCTCTTCAGGAAATTTGGAAAAGGCCGGTTTGGTGACCCCTGAGAAAAAAGTGTTTACAATTGGTAGTGAGTATACAGCAAACACTGCAGGGCACTGGACATCTGGACCTAAACACAGGAAAAAGCTTGAACATTACTGCATTTCCTGTGCTGCAGTCTGCATTCTAGTAATGGGCGTCTATGGACGCCAGCTTTTCCTTCATAAGCTTAGGAAAATGGGTATTTGTGCTTGCATTAGCCAGGAAGGCAACCATCCAAATGTACTCTGACGTGTAACAAATGCAGGGCTTGCTTTTCGCTGACAGCAACTCTTGATGCTTGATTTGTCCTCAAAATACACAGTCTGATTCCTACTCCAGTTAAATGTCTGTGAACCATGTCCTTATTTGAATTGCAAACTTATTAAAGTTTATGTGCTAAAAATCAATTAGAACAGGCTAAAGAAGATCACGGAAATTTTTTTTGTAGTTCTGATTATCTAGCAAGATTTTTTTATTTTGCTTTGCAGTTACTGCACCAGCATGGAGAGATTTCTGCAGCACATCCGTCACAAAATGCCTACCTGTCAGTTGGAGGAGTTCACTCATTTGACTTCTTCAAATGCAGGGAGGATGAAAGATATTTCTTTCTGCAATTAGTGAGCTGAATCTATTGGAAGATGTGTAATTTGATATGCATATACTGGTTTAAATTGCAATTAATTCCTTAAGAAGCTTTAAAAAATTGTACTTCACAGTGCACCAAAAGCGCAGGAAGGGAGACTCAATCCCCAGAATTAGTTAATGACTTCTAGCTTTGGCTTGCTATTTGCTTTGAGGGATGAATTGTGTGTAATTGCTTTTTGGGTTAGATGCTACTGACTGACTTTTAAGAAAAAGCCTAGGAAAGTACCAGTTATCATACTTAGGGAAATAAAAACGCAGGAGCAAAGTATGCCCGTTTAACTGGAGTATATGATTAGAAAACAGAGAAGGTGACATAAGAAATGTTCAGCACAAGGACAGGAAGAGCCTGTCCAACTCAGTATGCCCAGTCTTTTCTTTTTCCCCTTGTTTATCTGAAAATAACATCCCTTTTTTCACTCCATTCCTCTTACTCTGAGCTCGCCTTTAATTTCCTGCACTTTTTCCATCAACACTACATAAAATCTTGGCAATGAAGTAGCTCTGGTGGAAACATTTCCTAGGTTTTTCTAGGTCTTGAACCCTGTGGATGCTCTAATCTATTTGCCTGTAGTTTTGAAGTGCAGTGTGTCCAGTGAGCACACAGTTTTATTCTGCTAGGTGCATTATAACTTCGCTCACTTTTAAAGCTCTTCTGCCAAATTAGATTAGCCTGGAAGCTGCTCTAGTCAATGTTTTAAAAAGCCACAGTTGCTTGTGGCTATACTTCTTGACCAGCATGGCACTGAGCTGTTCTATCAGTCTTCATTTTCCCATTAAAGCATTGTCAGAACAAGGAAGTATTGTAAAGAGAAATCCATACTTTTCCCTTTGCATCTGATTTTAATCAAACAGGAAAATTTTGCCACATTTCCTGAGGCAGAGGAATCTGTGATAGCTGTGAGGGAGAAAGTGGATATATTCCACTGAAACCATGCCCCTTGATTTTTAGAAGACTTATTGAAATTATTCATACTTCAATATTTTTGGGATGTTTAAAGCATATACCTCAACTAACCCTGCCATGAGCAGTAACCTCTTTTCATCTTCACTAATAGCCATGCACCACTCTCTTTTGTTCTTTTCTTCAGGAGACAGTTTTTATCCTACATGACTCTAGCCCTATCCTTTGTTCTATACCTTTTATTCAATAATCTTTGATGTGGAGCAACGCTGACTATCTTCTAAAAACCTAATTAAATTAGAATTCTCCTTATCTATCATTGCAGTAATATCTTCAAAGAATTTCAACAGGTTAGTTAAGGTTGAATTCCTTTGCTTCAGTACAGTCTGAGTGTCTTGAGATGTTATCCCTCTAACAGAGAACTCTTTAAAATAGCTTTCAATACATTCTTTAAAACAGTCTTGAAAATCGTTGGATCACCATCTCATCTTACCTGACACGTGTACCCTTTATGATAATTGACCTTAAATTGTCTGACTTTGTTGTTTTATATAGGGATTCACGGTAAGTTAGTGAACATCATATCAAAATTAAAATGAACTAAAATATATCTTCAAAGGTTGCCTTCCATTCTTAGCCACTAACGTTCATAGACATCATTCTGTTTAAATGAAATTCTACTAACCAATTACTTAACCCATCAAAAAAAATATATTCTTTCTCCTTTGACTTTGAAGACTGATTCACAGCTGAGAGCAGTTCACTTTGTATTTTCTCTACAAAGTATGGAAACAAAATATAGATATAATAGTTCTATCATTTTTGAACTCAGAGTAACCTCCCAATTTTTTCTTTTCAAAATTCCAGTCAATATGCAAATTTCATGCGTAGATGAAAGAAGGCCAGTTGGATTCATATTATGTCCTAGTATTGAGAGCCATCCTATCATTTATGCTTGATCACATTCTGCTTTAATTTAATTTAAAAAAAATCTGTTTATTCCTTTTAAATAATACTCTGGACATTCTTGCTTGTGAATCCCTTTTTAACTTGCATACCCACAATCATATTGTAAGGTTACAGAGCATCTGGAATACTTTCAGTTTTTCCAAGCAATTCCACCTGCGCGTGTGCAGAACGCATCCAACGCTTGGCTCCGTGAAGCTGAAGGGCCCTTTGGGCCATCTCCATTTCTGCTGCTGCCTGGCGCCTCTCAATGTGTGATGACCTTTCAGTTCCTTTTCTCTACCTTCTCTGCTTACAGTAAAGCTCTGTTCTTCCACCAGCAACGAGCTAACCAGACACCAAAGCTAATTCCAACTGCTTGGAGCTTGTTGGAGGGATTTTGCTCAGACCTCCCTGCAAAGCAGTCAGCCAAAGCTGTGGTTTTACAAAGACCTAAGAAGTGTGGGGATGTTTAGGTGCAGGAGAGGGAGATGTGAGGATCTCAGGAGACCTACTATTGCTTACTTAGCACAGCTTGCTTGCTGAGCACAGACAAATGAGACTGCAAAATACCTCCTGGAACAGAGCAAGGGCTTCAACTGTGCTTCCTCCAATCTGGACTTGCCCTGCAGAGCACAGCCAACAGGCATAATTTACACAGCAGTGTGCAGGCAGGATGGACCCCTCCTCATCTGCCTTGTTTGAGGGGTCACAACCACCCTGTTCTCTCCTTGGTTGGCTGGGCTTGTGGCTGCTACAGCAAGGATGGTGCAATTGTTTCTGCCTGAGCATCACACTGTAACTTTCATCATGCTATTGTTTAATTTAAAGATACAGTCAAATCACACACATTAGTTGAACCAAAGTAAGGAAAAAAATTCAGAAATATCTTGAACTGAAAACCCACTTTTGAGGCCAATGTCTATTTTGTTTAAGTGGAATAACCTTCTGGTAGGTTTGCAAGCATGTGCCAGACAAATGTTTTACAATAAAAACATATTGCTACAATCATAGGCTGATAGAATGAATGATTATCATTTAAGAGACCCTTTGTTCTGGCTTCTCATGTGCTTATAGTCTGAGATTCATTTCTCTCTGAAATTGAATTCATATGCTCCACAGAAAAAAGATCCAGCCTCTCATTCTTCTACTATGAGGTCTGTTTTCTTCCCCATCCACAGCTATAGAGTAACTGATTTTCTGAGTCCCAGATTAAGATTTTATAACTTCAGTGAGTGTAGCTCACAGAATGCTACAAGAAGTGAAGATCAGTGCCAGGATGTGGGGAGCTGCATGAAAAGCCTGCCACATGCTGTGCAAAGCCAGACGGGTTACCTCTGAAAGGCGCCTGCGATATAGAGAGCAACCCAAGTACATTTTCATGAAGGAGACTCCCTGCTCTCATCCCTCCCTCACACAGACCTCAAACCCACAGGTTGATTAATCAGCCCTCTGGGGCAGTAAAGTGTTATCCCTGTAAGAGTTGCCTGCAGTGACAAGCTGCAGCATAGCCTGGAACTGAACCTTCCTTTGGAGTTCCAGTCTGGTGCCTTTTACCACTTCCCTCTCTCACATGAACGTTTACATTTCTGACCTTCAGAAAAAAAGCACAGATGCTTATAAGTACTAATATTTGCACATAGCACTCTTGGTTTTGAAATAGCTTTAAAGTCTCTGCAAACCAGCTGTCTCTGGACAAACCTCAGTTTGTCCAATGGAAAGACCATCTTGAAAGCAAAATTTGAGTTCTAACATTGGAATGGAGACAGAACCAGCCTGGTAAACTATATTTTGTCACACTAGTTCCCTCTGTCGCAGGATAAGGGATTCTAGGGACCGCTGTTGAGTTGTATCTAGGAAAAGTAAGAGTAACAATGAGTTTAGGAGGTGACAGTGGCTTACTGCTGGTGCGGATTTGAGGAGCATGCTCATGATATTTTCTATTGCTAACCAGCCTTGAGAAGAGAGCACTTCCTCAGCAACACATTTATCCCACTGACAGAAGAAACAATCCCCACAATTATAAAATAAATCCTGGGATGAAAGTTTGCTTGCCCATTACTTTTCTTGGCATTGCTATACAGGATGCTCATTAACTCTATTTATTGTTTGTACCATATTTGCCATAATCAATGAATCAAATTTGACAGGATAGGAGCACCTCCACATTTTGAAATACACAACATATTGCTGCATCTTAAATATCAGCACCCAGCCATTTGCAGTCTTTGTTTTCTTCTTTTCCTCAGGTTTTTGGAGATCTATATAAAATTTCTTAGCCCATCAAAGTCAGCTCAAGTCATTTTAAGATGCCAAAAGGAATGATCTCAAAGACCTCACAGTCCAGAGAAGAAAGAAGTCAGAATGTGTATACTTACACTTAAAAAAAATTTTTTTTTGAAGTATTGCAAACTGAGCTGTAAACGTTTCTTCTACACTGGCCTCTGCTAACAAGTTCATTATCACTTAACAGTAAAGCTTAACTGTGGTTTCAGCTGCCTCAAACATTTTCAGTAAAGCATATGGTGAACAATCTGTCCAATTGCTTTATGGAAGAAAATCCACTATTCCTTGGTTGCCATTTTCATGCAAATTTGTAAAACTGAATTTATTGGCTTTATTAGCCTGAAGTTGAAAATTTTAGTTCACTCCAGTGAGCGTGACAACTTTACAGGTTGTAAAGTGGTTCTGCTCAACTCTGCCACCAGAACAGATGCCTAGCCCTCTGCAGAGTGCATGCTGTTCCTCTTGCCAAACAAACAGTGCCTATTTTAGTTCAGGCTTGCTGAGCTAAATCCTAGATCACCAGCCACCACCACTACCAAATATAAAGACTTTAGCTTAGAGGGGCACTGCTGGGACAGTGAACAAATGCAGTGTAGCAATCTGTCATTTCCCAGACAAACTGGGGTTCACTAGAAGTCACTGTAATTTAGAGGAGTCCCTGTGTCCTCCTGGAAAGTGAAACCACTTTGAAAGCAGAAGAGTAACATACAAATGCTATAATTAAAAATGCAGACAAACAACAAGAATAACTTTTTATTTGGGTTTTGAGGCTACAACATCTAGAAGTACTGTCTTAAGTCACCAATAAGATATGATGACCTGTTAGAATAAATTAAACTGAAAAACAGGACTAGATCTGCAGTTAAGAATTTCAGCTACCCATCTTCTCTCCAAAAATTTTTCTCACAACCACATTATCAGTTTACATGCAACATAAACTGATAGAGACATATATGAAAAATACAATTGCTGCACATTGTCTCCTTCCTACTTTCTAAGGAAGGGTATGGCAATCTGGCAAAAATAAAACACAAAAATCTTTCTTACATTGTACAAAAGTCCAAATGCACAGATGACCTTTGTTTATACAAATATACACCCAGAAATCAAAACACAGCTGTAATGTCTACTTTTAGAGGGCAATAACCTTGACCATGCTCTTTTAATAATCTCCTCATTCGGGAATCCAGCTACTGAAGAAGGATATAACCTTGAGAGTTTTAACAAATCCTTTAATCTAGTATTCATAATGTGTCATCTGATCTTAGAAAAAAATATTATCAGACTGCACTGGTAAATAGTGGCTTGATCCTGAAGTGTTCCCCTGTGTAGGTACAAACTTAGGATGTCCTGGAAGCCGAACCTCAAATATAAGCAGCAGAGGGTTCCTTAAGGATGTTTCATCTGAAAGAAATGTGCTAGGAGTCTAACATCACATTCCTTTATCAATCATAACACAAAGTGCAGAACTAAAATCCTCCAAATTCCTCCCACTTCTCCTCCCCAAGTTACATCTTTTAGCAGTTCACCCCTGTGAAGAGGAACTAACACTAACAAAGTGTTTTCCAGTAAATAAATGAGGAGTTACTGAAATAGTCCTGAAATTGGTCTTATGCTTAAATCTGCTTTCTTTTCCTCCAGCATTTCATAGAATCATAGAATAGTTCAGAATTTCCAGTTGAATCTCAGTAAATTAAAGCTTTTATACATTTTGGACCACCTGTTGGTCTACAAAACTGTAGAATTTGCTACTTTCAAAGAGACTGTTTATTTGAAATATTATGTGACAATTGCTTCACATTAAACAGAGTGTGATTAAACCGTAGCTTTTAATGTAGTCTTACTCAGCTAGAGAAGCCTGTGATACATGAAAATATATGCTTTTATTAAAGAAGAACGCATATTGAGATCTTGGTCCTGTCTTGCAGTGACACAAAGGCTCCAAGGCAACACTGGAACAATGACCTGCACAATCAGTCAGATAATCCTAGAGAGAGAGCCCCAAAGTGCAGCAGGGAATATAGATAAACTGAATCTGGCATGACTTAGTACTTAAACCATCATATATAATAGTTTTCGTTGCTGTTGGTATCTGGTACCTGAGCATCATCTGCAGTTTGCATGTTTGCTTGTAATGGCATAGATGAATAATATTCCAGGAGGGTGCTAAAGGAAAGTTCCATGGCAAAATCCACTCCCTGTAATATTTCTACCTTATGACCACAACTCTGTGCAGTCCCTCCTACATAACAGCTCAGTTGTATTTCAAAATCAAAATGATTCCCAACATTCCTGGTTAGCACATTCAGAGGTTAAACATAAACCAGAAACCAACACTGGCTATCATTAAGCATTCCTGTGTCAAATACCTTGCTGAAGCAAAATGATAAAAGCTCAGCACGTCATTCTTGGCAGGTATGACTGATTTTTTTTAATGCTTCTATTAATATTCTTGTTTAATTATGGTCTCACAATTACTTTTATTTATCTGTATAATTCCACTTTGTTTAGTCTTGTGAGCCATTGTTTCTGGTTTAGCCTAGTGCCATGTCCCAAGAAAAGGCTACAGGATTTCACAGCATGTTATTACATGTTGTAATGAACAACTGTAGGTATAGTGTAACATACATGTTGGCAAAATACTTTGTGAAATCTAACTCTAGAAGTCAACTATAGAAAAAGGCACCTATTTTCTCACATATTTTTTTTCACTTTAACATAATACGTATAGGCTTTATGTGATGCACAATAGTCTGGTTTTTTTTTGCTTTCTGCAAAGATTTATGCTCATTAACAAGGATTGCTCCCATCCATTTGTCAGACACCTTTCCAGTGATTGCTTTCTTCAACATGAAGGAATATTTTTTTTCTTTTCTACCCTCTTCATCTCCAGACACTGCAGAAAAAGGTGGAAAGGAATGAGTTCACAGGCCATGGTCCATGCAGCTGAACAGGCTTTCAGTCAGAGCATCACCAATACAGTATTTTTAACAGTTATCAAAAAACATTCCTTAGTGATGGTGCCAGTCCATGAGGTTTACTGAACCAAGCTGAAACTAGAATCTGAGATAAAACTACAAAATTATAAAATATTAAATGAAGTCTATGGGAATGACATACTGCCATTTGTAGATGTTATACCCTGCTGTTTTGGGTCCACTTCATGCTCTAACTTTTTCTTATAGATTGCATGGGTGACATCAAGAAGGAGTTCCATTCACTGGAACATCAAAAGACTTAATTAGGCTCCCCTAGTAATCAAAAGTGACTTATATTACCAGCAAACCCATTCTTTCTCTTTCGAAGTTTGATAAAAATGAAAATAGTGTCAGAACATGAAGTATTTGACTGTGCAATCCATTAATTTTCCCTCCTCTGATAAGTGCAATGTTACCTTAGACACATAACACAATGGGTTCTGCTTACATGATAAAATTCACCATTTTATCAGCCAATTTTGAGCCCAGAAAAAAGCAGCAGAATAACTTCCAAGAAAGGCTGACAGATAGAACAAGTCAAGGAAAAAGATGGAATTCCTATGGTTTTCTCTTCAAGTGCAAGAACTGAGAGAACTGGGATTGCCTTTGTGTTTCCTGACATTCAAACGATTTTTCCTTATCTTCTTTGTAAAGTCTGCTCAATGCAGCAAGAAGGGAATGATAAAAAAGTCACAAAAGTGCAAATAAGTGAAGCTGAGTAATTCTCCCTATTAACTGGAACAGCTTAAAATATCTTGACTAAAATCCCTCAAATCTGAAAGCAATGGGGAATCACTGACATCCTATTTAGAAACAACACTGTGGGGAAGTGACTTGCTTAACTGTCTCTGAATTAGGTCAAAAAGGTTGCAGAGGTATGAAAGACTGGAAAACAAAAGAAGTTACATAGCTACAGTTCCTTTAAACCACTGATTTAACCTCTGATTTTCAAGATCCTTGTGAAAATAATCAGTCAAACAAAAATTAGACGGTGCCCCTTCAAAAAAAGAACAAATGCATCTTTGCAGAACAGGATTTTTCACCTAATTTTTCTCATAAAATTAATTCTGGTTAAATAAATTAGACATTGAAAAGCAAAGAGAATCTCTCCTTAACTCCCCAAGAACTCTTTCCCTTTTATTCTACTCTTTCAATCACAGACACTCTCTGTATCTCCCCAGAATATCAAACAAGATTATCAAAATTATAAAAACTTCCTCTCCAGTGCTTTCACTTGGTTCTTCTTCAGGTTTTCAAACACCCCAAATGAAACCAGAGCTTCCTCATCAAAGAGAAATCCCCCAAAACACCACAGGAAAAGTTAAAACTATGATTAAAAAATTCCCTCCCCTAAAGGGTTTTGTTCTTCATAAGCTCTTCCAATGAAAGTCAAGCAAAACAGTTCACTTGTGCTTCTAACATATATCTCAACATTGGTTTTCCCTTTTGATTATCTTTTTCTATTTTTCCTGTAAAAAAAGGAAAAATGTTGTATACTTTACTGTTTCTCACATGTGTTTTGCTGTGATGGTCTAAAGCATCCATCAAGTATTACCAGACTTAACTGTATAATTTAGGTAGTTTAAAATTTAGTTACTGGAGAAACAAACAAAATAGAAGACTTTGCAATCTAGAGTTCTTTTATGTAGTCCTATTACACATCCTAAGATCAATTGAGGCTGATTTTGGAAGCTTTTCTAACTACTTTTAAAGTGCAAAAGGAAGGCAAAAGAATATTTGGCCTGGAATAGGAGCTTTAGAAATAGTTAGTTTTTGAAATAAGATCAATATTCTACCTGTACATCAGATTTACATTACTTTTTTTTGCATTTTTCAAGAATATTTTCCATTCTCATCTTGCTGTAGTGTGAAAAATTTATCTCAAAACCTTTAAGTGATTCAAAACACTGTTTATGAACTGTCTTGCTGAGACATAATTTTCCCTTGTTTATCAACTCATATTGAAATCAGTGTTCTAAGAAGCAACGATAAAGAAAAGTATTTTAGCATCCATTTAAAGCTATATACATGTATGTAAAAGCCTATTTTCATTTAATTGATGCTACCCAGCATAACTCAGTTGATGTCAGTTGATGTGTCATGCAGTGTGAAAACAGACAAATGTGTATTTTTCTAGGGGTTTTTGTGGTGATTGTGCTATATTTGCAAGTGTGTTTAGAAGTTAGAAAACTGACCTTCAGACTACCCATGAGCATATTCTGTCTTGGTGTTAAACTAATAGTTTTGAAACTCTGGTTCAGATAGTGTTTTCCTCAGTCTTGGTAGCAATTCTCTAAAGAAGAATCACGTTTCTTACCATTGGTTATTGACATCTGACTCTGCCTTTCCTCTCCAAAACTCACGCTGACAATAACAAAGGAATATTTTCTGTTGCATAGCTCAGAGTACATCTACTAAGATATCACCTTCATGGAGAGGTCCTGCTGCTCAGAAACACTGGGATGTGACCTCAGCTGTCTGAAAAGTACAGGCACATTTTAGAAAGTTTCTTGTCCAGGCAGTCCTCATTGCCCCATACCCCAACAAAAATAGTTTTCATAAGAGTGCCTAAGTGGATTAATAATCAGAGGAAGTAAGCTTTGGAAAAGTAAACAGAATAGCACTAGTGAGCTAGAATGTGAAGCACATAGGCTGAGAATGTTTTCACATTGCTGAAATCATGAGGATGTCTGGGAATGGGGAAAATTAGCAACAAGTGAATAATGCCAATGTCAAGCTTCCTTGCTCCTGGTGTTCACTTACTTACTGTTCAACTGTCAGAGCTTTTGTGCATGAAAAACTGCTGAATAATTTGATCAAGATAATGCATATTGAAATAGAAAGTAGTTGGTTGAGTATCATATGCAGTGTCATGGGACGTGATAGGGGTAGCAGATGTATTTCTAAAACTGATTTTTTTTATCCTTGAGAGGAACAGCTATTGGGCAGTAAGTAGATGCTACCCTTCTCCTGTGAAGCACATGTGGCTTTTCTATAAAACATGTCTGGCTATTGCTGACTACAGGTTGAAATACTTGCATCTGCTTATGAAAAACTGCTCCTCTGCCACATGGAAAGTTAGCTGTGATTGGAAGAAATTACACACACAGATTGGGAGATCTTATAGCAGAAAATTAAGACAGTACAGTTACCTTACTGAGCACAGAATAGGTTCTTAAATATTTTCAGTCCTACTTATAAAAAATAGAAACAGACTCTTACTAAAAAGCTCCAATTACTATTCTTCAAAGAAAATTTGACACTGATTTAATTTTCTGTGATAATACTCATGACCCCTTTATATGATTTTTTCCCCTCTATTGCTAAATGACCTCATTAGGACCACGTAATTTAATCTAGTTAAATCTAGTTCTAATTTAACGTAGCTCTGCTCACAGGAGCAGAAATCCATCTGTTCACCATTACATGACCTACTTTCTTATGAAATATTAAGCTTAATATACTTTTCAGCATCCCTGGGCTGAAGTGAAACCTGATGTCATAATAAAATATGGTAATAGTTGTTCTGAACACAATGACTACTGAATAGTGGTATGATGAATTGCATTTTGTAGAGGACAGTGGGATACACGTAGGGTGTAAGGACATCATGAAAACATAGCATTTTCCATTTGTAATGTTAATAAATGAGTTTCTTTATACTATCCTTATCTCTTTGACAATGTGGGCAGATGGATCTCTACCTATGAGAGATCAGTCAAACAGCTCTGTCAAACTAACAAAAGTTATATGAATAATTTATAAAATGAAACCAATTAAATCTAGTGACTATAGGAAAACGCAAAATAACAATATTACTCTTCAACAATAAAAGCCAGGTAGTTAATAAGATCTATATTTTTGACTTAGCTTACCTATCCTACAAAATAATGAAATGACAAGCCAATGGAACTATTAATCTTTCATGCTGTAATTAATCTTTATATAATCTTCAAATCATTTTTAAGGAATTGAGTCAGATTGCTCTGAGACCAGAAGGTATTTCTGACATTGCTAACTTGTATGAAATAGTATCTGTTGGTCAGAAAAAAGTTTTTGGAATGGATGTTCAACAAAAAAGAGTTTTTCACCAAGCTTTGGGAGATGAGTTACCAGAATGTCAACCTCATCCAAATGTCGTGAAAGAACCAGAAAGCCTTTGCAAAATTAATTTGGCAAGATGAAAATGCTCTTGTCACTAAGAGTGAAAAATTCCACTGCAAAGCATTTCAAGCCTTTAACCCCTATTGCTATTTTAAGTGTTGGCATCTGTGGAGTGGAGAATGTCACTTCAGAGAGGGAGTAGCAGCTGCTAATTTGAGAGCTAGAAAGACAGCCAAAGGTATTTATGGTAGTTGCAGTAGTATGAAGTATGACCTCCACCAAGTCTCAACAATCTGCAGGGATCTACTCCAGAGTAGACTACTCTAATTATTAACAAGACTTCAAATACAACCAGCACCACATGCCAACAGTTGTCTGTGGCTACCATAGTAAAGATGTTTAGTAAGCAGGCAAGGACATAGCATAAGCTCAGTTCTTCCTGCCCCAGATGCCAGAACTTATATATTGTTAATATTTATGTCATAGAACTGAAAGTGTTTCAAACATAAAAGATCTTTTGCCAAACACAACCTATGGTAGATCTACTTCAACCTGTCAGACAGCGGTGAACTGTTCTGGAAGAGGGAGGAAATTATATTTTGGGGGGTAACTTAATGACTGTGAATTTCGAACTCCAGATTAAATTCAAGATGCTTCTCTAGCATCTGCTGTCTTCTAAATGTCTCTACATTCAATTATTCACCAATCAATGTACAGCAACAACACTGGCCTGCCAAAAACACAAGGCCTTACCAACTGATTCATATCAACCTCTAAGCAAAAGCTACCCAAAAGCTACCAGCTGCCCACAGCTTTATAGACTTCTGCATGGTGTCACATGGTATACAATAATGTAGGCCTAATTCAGGGCAACTGTGCTGGCTCCGCCCTGGCCTGGCTGCCCTACCCTGTGCCATGAAAGTGGCAGCTCTAGTCTGTGTTCTATTCATGTATACTCCATACTTCTGTAGGTTATTCTAATGCTGCAAATCCTTTTTCTAGCAAGAATGAATGACCTCACAATAACCTGTAAAATAAGCATTTTATACCTATTTTATGGGAACCAGATTCACTGAATGATTAGATGACCGACCTGGTATTACCTCCCACAGAGCCATGGCAGAATTGAAAGCAGAATACTCTGGTATTGGTCCTTTCTTATGGCTTATTACTCTATGACTTTTTATGGCAGAAGGTCAAACCATTCAGCTTGCTTCCTCTTTGGTTCACATCCTTTATACCTGTATCTCGGGCTCAGAATTCTGCCTGCTGACCCCCTCAACACTTTCAAATCTTTTCATCTCATATTTTCTGAGGATTATCAGAATTCTTCAGCATTTCCTCTTGAATCTGTATTTCCCAATCAGTGATCTGTGAGGTACATGCAAATCTTGGCCAGCAGCTTATGTTCTGATTGGTTTATCTGCAGCTAAAGCATAAGAGATGACTATTGTGCTTCCATTTCTACCCAGAAAGAGCATTAACTGGGTTTCTCCTCTCTAGTTAGGTGACATTTTTCATGAAACTTGTATAGAATCACAGAATCCTTGGAGTTGGAAGGGACTACTGAAGGCCACCTAGTCCAACTCCCCTGCAATGAACAGGGACACCACAGCTAGATCAGGTTGCCCAGGGCCTGATCCAGCCTCACCTTGAAAGTCTCCAGGGAGCATCCTCCACATCTCTGGGCAACCTGTTCCAGTGCCTCACCACCCTCACTGTAAAAGACTTTCCTTACACCTGACCTAAATCTACCATATTTAGGCTTAAAACTTTTTCCCCTTGTTCTATCACAACAGACCCTACTAAAGACTCTGTTCCTTTCTTTCCTGTATTTCCCATTTAGATACTAAAAAGCCACTACCAGGTCACCTCACAGCCTTCTCTTCTCCAGGGTGAACAGCCCCAGCTCTATCAGCCTGTCCTTGTAGGAGAGGTGTTCCATCCCTTGGATCATTTTTGTGACCCTCCTCTGGACGCACTCCAGCAGGTCTATGTCTCTCCTGTACTGAGGACTCCACATCTGGACACAGTAGTCCAGGTGAGGGCTCACCAGCACAGAGTAGAAGGGCAGGATCACCTCTCTCTACCTGCTGATCATGCTTCTTTTGATACAGTCTAGGATACAGTTGGTTTTGTGGGCTGTGAGGGCACACTGCTGGCTCATGTCCAGCTTCTCATCCACCAGTGGGGCTTAACGTAACAATATGACTGCAGTACACCTTGCTTTCTAAGAAGGCAGTTAAAACCTAATCTAATTGGAATATAATCACTCTGCATTGAAAAATAAAATTAATCTGCACTGAAAAAGTAGAAATAAACTCTTCTAGGATTATTCCTGAAACAATATAATACTGCAGTTTTATTTCTCTTTCCTTTGAAACTTCTGGTAAGTGAATATCTGAGGCAAGCAGTAAGTCTTCAAAAGTCATGGCATGAGTCCTATGTTCTCACTTTTTTCCAGTCAGAGGAGAAACCTCTGTGAAGGATAGATTCTCCGTGACAATTGATCTATGAAAATGGGCTACATCATTCAACCTTTCACCTCTAATTTTTGGATACATTACACATCAGAATTTTTCATAGCCAATTTTTGAGTGAGAAAGAGGTCACTGCTTGACAAATGATCCTTCCTTTTATGTGCTGTCTGAGCCTCCCGATTCCCTTTGCTTCCCAGTTTGTCATTAGCCTTCTGCTTGGCTAAGGTGCAGGTGGGCAGTAGTATTACACTAGGAATTCTTGGTCTGTGCAGCTACATTTCTGTCAGTTTTTATCATAACAAACACTTTTTCCCTTTCAGTAGATTCCTAATTAGAGTCTGAAAGCTGGCTCAAGGCTGTCTTAATATATCAAGGACCCAATTTTTCTTTCAATTACATAAAAGTAAGCCCAGAGCTGCTAATAGAATCGATACAGATTTAGTCCAGTGAGATCAAAATCTAAATCAAATTTCTGCTAAGGAATACTTTTTCAACTATTTGAGAGAGGATAAATAACTTGAGATATTTCTTTTGTTAGTAGCTTGATGAGAAAAAGGCAGTTTCCTTGATGAAGATGCTTTACGCCCATGGAGGATGTCCAGTCAGAAGGCTCCAGGCACCATTATTTGATATAGGCTTTAGCTGGGCCATCTGTAGCCAGCACTGGTTCACCACGTTTGTAGAGTTCTAGCAAGAAGAAACAGGAGGACAGACACCCTCCACAGCTGGTGGCAGGGTCATCCAGGGGCACAAGGTGTTTTTAGGTCCTTCTATTCCCTCCATTGCAGATAATGTCAAGTACAGAAGATTGACATGGATGTTTCTTGGAGGACTTTAATGTCTCCTACCTCAGAAACAGAGAGTTAAACTGAAGATTCGCACTCAAGCAAGCATGTGGATTAAGTCTGCTGGCACTCAGGGGTTTGTTTTAGGAGAATATAACACCACAAAAATACCAACAGGACTTCAAGCAGCCTGAAGGGAATGTGGCATATGGATAATGTAGGCAGGGACATGTTCATTTCAGTGGGAGACTCCTTATATCTACAGATGAACTGCGATTAATCTGAAGATTAAAGATATTCACATGAGCAAATATAAATGCAGGGAGCAAAAGAAGATCCTGGCCTTTTAGTCTTTACAGGAGATACACGTTCCATAATCAGGTTCATGCTTAAAGTAGTCTTTTTCTTTACTTGAACTGATTCAAAGCAGTCATAAATAATTTTGATTATTCCCAGGAAAAAAATCATACTCTTTCTGTCATTCAAAAAATCATAGGAAATTTGCCTGGTAAAGTCCCACAAAGAAAATTTTTGAATATGACATTTCTTTTCCCAGTGTGGGTGGAGCTATTTGTTCCTAAGAACTTGCTCTTTTTCTGCTGCTTAATTTGATGCTTCAGTTTAAATTCCCAATTTAGTTTGCAAATTCCACTTTAATTTAGTTACAGGACATCTGAAATTAATAGTTATTTTGTCCTTGAATTCAACATGCAAATGTGGAATTAGGGCAGTAGAGCAGATAGCAGATGTCCAAAAGTTTGTTGCAAAACCAAGGCTTAAGTGCATTAATATAAATGCTTAACTCTCTCTTATTATCTTAGAACTGGGGCTCACCAGCTGAGCAGAAGGATCAGAGTAGAACAATACCATATTTTTTCTGACTTTTGATTGCTAGAAAGATCATCATTGAAGAATCAGTTGCTGATAAAGGACGAGTGGGTAGGAAGGCAGCCAATATGATTACAGACTTGGTTGATGTTTTCTTTGAAAGATCTATTAAATAGACTTTTGCTTCAGATGGGGTAGGTATTTTGATTCCAGGAACCTCAGAACTAATTAATGGATGTGTAGTTCTGGTTTGTACCACCCTTTAGCACTGCATGACCACATTAAAAAAAACAGGCTGTTCACATGGAATCTTTACAGCTGTGTCTGTATCAAATACATTTGAAGTTGGCATTAACCATTCCAGGTGCAGGAAAAACACAATGCGTCGCTATTTTCAAACTGCTAGTGTGATTTTCAGAAGTCCTGTACCCCAGTTCACAGGAACAAACTGATCCTAGAGTATAACATGCTGAACAACACATTCTTGAAAGGAATTTGCTGATATATTAACAAATGGTGATCTCAAGCTGTCTTGCTTTAAACTTGATCAATGTTACTTTTTCACTGAGCACCTGATATCCTAGCCATATTTTAAAAGGAGTTTGAATCTGGAGAAGAAAGTTAGTATAATCATTCATAGCTCTGCAGAGACATATTTACAAAGGAAGCCAGATGATGTGGCAGGGTGATTTCAAAACTGTCCTTGAAGACAGATGTTCTGTTGAGAAAGTTCTGATTTTTCTGCAAATTTCCAGGAGGAGACATGGGCCCTCTCTGAAGTAGATCTGTTCACAAACTCAATTCTGTTTGATGTCATCCCTTCACACATGGATAACAAACAAGATAATCAAGAAATGATCATGGCTGTTAAAAAACAACTGTGACAGGAAGAAAAGCATGTGCTAGGAATTTCTCACAGAGATGTTTTGAATAATACTGCTTCATTGTTCTCTGTCACGTAGATGTCTTTTCTCTTTTGCCAAAATTCTGTACACAAGATAAAGATATTTCACATAAAATGTATTTGTAAAGTATACTTCTCATTTTCATATTATTTATATAGAATTCAAAACCTTTTCACGTCAAAAGTGGTAACAGAAAGATAGCTTTAATAAGATATTTCAGAAAGCAACAAGCCAATTAGTTAGCAGACAAAGTGTCAGTCTTATTTTAGATTAAATATATAGCTATCTATAAATTTTAAACAGTCTTAGGATGGCAAATTTCCAAAAATCACAACTTTAGGATGGATTTCCAACAGTTATGTGCCCATGCTCAGCCTCTGAGAAACTGGTGTAGACTGCAGAGGTTTTCAGCTAAGGTTTATCCATCATTAAGTGACATTGCGGAATCACTCCACAGACAGCTTCCATTTTCTTTTCCTGTTTTCTGTTTCTTTTCAGTAATTTTGGAAATTAGATGTCAACGTTCCTCTCCCCAGAATTAAAAAAGGGACTTTGACACATAGTTTTTCGAAAACATTGAAAAGCTAGTGAGGCATTAACTAATTTTTCAAAATACAAATGAAAACATAAAGCTTGTCAGGTTTCACAAAGGGATAACCTTCTGAAAAGTTTTATCATTCTCAACAGTAATAAAATTTTGCAAGAAATGTCTGATGTCTAGCAAGAAATTGATTGTGGTCTATAACACATTCCAACGAACCTTGTGTCTTAATGTTTCTAATAGGTTTGTAGCCTGGAGTTAGACTTTTTTTATTGTCAGGAATTTGTTGAACTTTAAGGCACACTGAACTTTAAAGTCTTACTTGAACTTTAAGGACATTTCCTTTCTTAGGCCTTTACAAAAGAGTGTGGGAGAAAAGATCTTCCTGATTTTCATAGGTCAAGTTTTTATCTTTGATTAATTAGTTTAATCAAAGTTTTAATACTTTAAAAACCATTACATTAATTTGGGTAATTATGGTGCACATACACTCATAATTCAATCAGGTAAATATTTCATCTTTTCAGTGAGAGGAAATGGCTGACGCTCTTTTAGTACAACAATATTGGATAGATTTCAAAATTGCTTTTTCATGATTCATGACAGAGCTAGATTCAACTGAATGATGCTAAACAGAGCTAAAAGTAGAGGGAAAATTCTATAGTTCATAGTGTATGGTTTTCTGCTGCAGATCCAAAGGGAATAAATTACTTGAGTGTAAACTGACTGTAGATTGCAGCTCTTTCTGGCCACCCAATGAATTTAGTTCATATTTTCTGGGACATGTTTTGTACCTGAAGGTTTTTTTTTTTTTTAATAACATCTAGAACACAACTGGGAGTGTCTCTGAGGTCCTATGTAGGGATACACTTTGGTGAGATCCTGTCTGAATATTTTGATCACAGCATTTGGATGAGATACAAACCTACCCCTTTCCATCCCAGGTTGAATGGGAGCCTGAACACATGTACAGGATCTGGATGATCAAGGAAGCAAGACTGTGTACTCACCGTGGAGCATACCCTTGCAGTAAAAATGCAGGTTGTTGCACTCCAATCATTAAAACAAGTACACCATCTAGTATAGGACCTCTTAGACTCAGGTTGTTTTAAAATTGAATGGATTGAAAATACAGATAATATTGTACAGAAACCCAAGTAAGTGCTCTGTGTGGTATTTATGAAATTAAGAAGTAGATCACTTGGGTTAGCTATCTTCTTTGAAGCAAAAGAATATAATGTAGGAGAAACTGCACAAACAGAAAGGTAGACAATTTGGTAAATACTGGAGCCGAAATTGCACAGACATACAGACTGGTGTGGAATGAGGACATATATTAAAAACACAGTTTGGCTCAGATAAGAAGCAGTGATAGCCTGAAACATTTTTTTATAGAATGTTTGTAAAAAAAGAAACCACAGTGTTATTAGTAGTATAATAGATAATTGTGCAAGTCATTCACTAAAGGATATTTATAATGGATTGACAAGGGTAACTATCTGCAAAAAATGTTTCTCTCTTTGTCCTTTTTGAAAGAGGAAAATCTTAAGCCAGGTTTGTTTACACAGCTTGATTGCACTCAGCTGAGTGCTGTTAAAAGGAATCTTGTTGAACCTTATGTTTGTGGAATCAGCAGAAATAAGAAACCATCCTGCACAAACACAGTGTCTATAAAAACCTACCTGAGTTCTTCAGGTAAGACATATTAGGATGCATACTATCTTACTATACCTCTCTGAAACAAAATAGCTGCTTTAAGTTAGTTTTTTATGTTATCTATAGCTCTCTAAATCAATGACAAGAGAGAGGTACATCCAAACAGGTAACTTTTTTTCCAAGCTGAATAAAGATTTCTGAATTGACAAATTTTCCATAAGATAGGTTAGGAAATGAGCCACAGAATCACTCAGAAGGGCAAAAGATTAAATTTTCTGGAGAATAAATTCTGCAGTCAATGCTAAAGGAAGGGCATAATGATGATCCAGACAAACATTAGTTGCAGAGCCATATGATTTAAAGTAAATAGAAAAGTACAATGTAATTCTGTCCTGAGGAAATTATGTTTTGTTTTAATTATAGAAATGATAGAGATGTTTAAAGCAAAATTTGTTTCATGATCTAGACAGAAAAGCAGAAGAATACGTGCAACTATTCAAATACATTTTAGTAAGGTATGTCTTTCTAAACAGGAGGTGCAGTTGCATTCCTGCTCTTATGCCATTAACTTTCTGTTCTGGTAAAACAGTTAAAATTGAGTTTTCTTCAAATGCCAAAGAACCACGTTTAGCATACAGAGATCATACTCTACATACACTGATATTTTCTAAATCCTAAAATGTAATTTATTCCAGTGATCCTTTTCCAACAAAAATTAAGTTATTCCAATCAGCAGAGTAAAGGGTAATTGTGATAACAGGGGAAAGTGACGAACTTTATAAATGTGGAGATAGAGGAGCCTACATCTTGGCTGATTGTATTTGCAAGGACAAAAAAGGCTACAAGTGATGCACACAGACTTTGGTGAAACTTTATAGTTTAAACATTAGTTCAGAAGATTTCCTGAGAAAGTAGAGAACTCCCAGAAACAGAATTTTCTCCAGTACATCTGAGTATGATGTTGTACTTAGACTAGATATTAGGAAGAAATTCTTTACTGTGAGGGTGGTGAGACACTTGGAACAGGTTGCCCAGAGAGGTTGTGAATGCCCCCTCCTTGGAAGCATTCAAGGCCAGGCTGGATGGGGCTTTGAGCAACATGATCTAGAGGGAGGTGCCCCTGCCTATAGCAGAGGGGTTGGAATAGATGATCATAAAAGTCCCTACCAACTTAAACCATTTTATGATTCTGTGATTCTATCTGCATATAGAAAGATGGGTTTCATGTTCTAGTTTCTTTCAGGCATTGTTCAAGTATTCTACAGTTCATTTAGTATTTTTTTTGGACCAAAATTATTTTAAAAAGCAATCATGCAGATCTCAAAGTACTAGCAGACATTACAATAAAAAAGATTCAATATGAATTAGGAGCCATAAAGACAGACTGACGGATTTAGGCAGGTTTTCAGTGAGCAAGAGAAAAGCAAGAAGTTAAAAACCAGTCTAACAAATCAGCCTATTATCCTCTTATCTATTATAGACATATTTTGAGCAATGAGAGCTTAAATGAAGATAAAAGTACAAGCAATAGTTGATATATCTGAGAAATCTCAGTCAACTGCTGATGGAAGCAAAAAAAAAAAAGTGAAACTGCAGTTCTGCGAGACGCAGATAAGGCAATAAGGGAACACAGGAAAATCACTGTAGGCATCCGCACTGCCATGATCCTTAGGCACATTATTGTTCAAGAGACCAAAATCACCATTGCTGTCAAGTCTGTGTAAGTGCAGTGGAAACAAAATTCCCATCTGTTCATTTAGTGTGATGGCAAATGTGTTGGTGCATCTTTAACCAGACAAGTGACTGTAGGCAAACACTTCATTCTAGAAATTTGAGCTCAGATTCAAATGACGGATCCAATTTTAGTGCTTGAACAGTTCATAAAAGTGACATACCATCATTGCTGACAAATCTGGTTACCAAATACTTTACCTCTAGTTTCCCAAGAGCCTATTGAACATGACATATTCTACATGTTAATATGTTTTGCAACACCTGGTATAATACAGGCAGACCTCAGAAAGCGTGGTATAACTTGGAAGCTGCCTTTGTCTATATTGCATTGCCCAGACAGAGTTCCCAGTAGCACACAAAATGGTTCATATGTTCCAGTTATATTTGCAACAATAATAGCAACATTAATAGACCTAAAAGGAACTTCAGTAATGTAGTTCTTCCTTTTGTTGGAATATTTCTGCTATTTCCCATGTAGAAGAGAATGAAAGGATAGTTCCTTATGTCTTGTAGAAAATAATATTTTATTTTAGATGCTAGTTTGGCACTTCTCGTCCCTATTTTTCTTTCATGACCTTGCTAATTTGGGTTAAATCTGTGGTTAACACTAGCCTCATGGACTCTTTAAAATTCCTTTTTGTGTCTCTGTTCGTGTAATTAAGCAGTCTTACTGCAATGCGATTTCATTATTGAAAAACATTTTAATTATTTATTAATATTTTTAACTCAAATTTTGTGTTTGAGCTTGGTTGGAACCACTTGCAGACTTAATAATACTTGTAAATTTTAAAATATTTTTTTCTGTACTGCCTAGACTATTAATTTAAATGTGTAATAGTGCCAGATCTTCTTTATCTAAATGCAGAACCTGCAAATCTTATAAAGAAGCCATCCATTACTGCTCTGTCCATTACTAGAAGCCAAGAAAACATATTTTGAAAAAAATGCATTTTTCCTAAGATGTTCCTACTCACTAATTAGAATAAAGTACTTTTGAAATGTTTTATTCTTCCATTTTAATTGTTTATCACCAGAGATATATCCTTTTTTTTTCTTCTGATTATTTTCAATGGCAATTTAAGGAACATATCTTTTTTTCTTGCCCATAACTCACAGGCAAGGTTTTATTTTCAACATATGAAGTTTTATTTTCAAAATATGAGACTTCAATCTTCATATTTCCAAATATTGCAAAAACTCAGGTGCAACACGTCAGAAGATGGTCTAGATCTGGGATACTGAAGAGCAAATTACTTTTCCGTGGATTTCACCACAAACTCCAGGGAATGGAAAAGAGGCTCTGGACAGCACTTATGCCCTGAAGTTTTGCAGAGCTGCTCTGGATGTGATCACAGAATCACCAAGGTTGGAAAAGACTTCCAAGATCATCCAGTCCAACCATGCACTTGCCCTTGGTGCAACATCTAAAGGTTTCTTGAACACCTCTAGGGACAGTGAACAAACCACCTCCTTGGGCAGCCCATTTCAGTGCCCAATCACTCTTTCTGAGAAGACATTTTTCCTAACATCCAACCTGAATCTTCCCTGGTGCAACTTGAGGCCATTCCCTCTCGTCCTATTGCTAGTTACGTGGAAGAAGAGGCCAACCCCTACCTCACCACAACCACTTTTCAGGTCATTGTAGAGAGCAATAAAGTCTCCCTTGAGCCTCCTTTTCTCCAGACTAAACAAATCCAGAATTTGATGTAGTGCTATCCTGTAGATATTACATTGATAGGACATGCAGAAATGAGATGAGATGTGGGCTGAATACTTGAGGGCAAAAAAATTTTGAAGTTCTTCCTGTGAGGTGCTGTCATGTACACCATAAGGTTGTTGAGTTAAGGACATGATTATGACTGTATGAAGTTACCATATTGAGGGAGACAGCTTGTGGTGTCCCTTGTTGGGGAGATAATACAATTGTACCTTATTAGGCAATGTTTTATGGTTCAAATAACTTTCAGATAAGTACAAAATGCAGTAAATAATGCAGTACTGACTGAAAAATTATTTATATACTCAGTATGTGTCTCACCAGCCTGACCCCACTCAACCTGTTGTACAGCTCTTCCAGTGTTATTCTATGTTTTGAATAGAGCAAGAGCCATTTTAGAAAAATAAGAGTGACATAAACATACTGTCAATAACGGACATATTCTTTTCAGTGAAATGTGGTAAGTCTGCTGCAAGTTCTAATTTTTTTCCCAAGGAAAAAGGATAGCAAAGATTCCGGTTATGTTGATTCATAATTTGCAAAAATCGTGTTAAAACTGCATTACTTTCCTTGAGAATGATCTCATAATGAGCATACATTCAGGATACTATGTCACTAGTCATACATCGGGTAATTTCTTCTTCTTTTTCCTATATATTTGTATTTCATAGAATGTAATCAAACATTTCCCAAACAGACGAAATTAAAATTCATGGTCTTTAGAGGTAGAATTTTTATTGCTGTTCTGCTGTGTCCACTTAGAAGTCCAGGCTTGCCCAAGGTCAGCATGACTCAGACAAGAGTGTTATGGTGCTGACTCTAGCCTCAGGCAGAATCCTTTCCTCAGGGCATGATGGCTGGGAGGACTTACACTGCACTCTTTAGAATCTGCATGATTATTTTACAAAATTTCTTCAACATTGATGGCCTCTACAAGAAATTTCAGTTCAATGAAGTTGTGATGGTGCAGGATAATGGGAGGACAATACAAAGCTGTTTCAGCAGCTTGTGTTTTATGAATATCAGAGGTGAGAGACAAACCGCTCATCCATTGCAGAGTGTTGGGGTAGTAAGAGATAATGCTCCCTTGGAGCTTTTGAGTGCTATGATAATCACCAGATAAAATGCAGAATTCACTGAGCTTTTGACAAGGAGAACCTTCAGAAAGGCATATTATTATTGCAAACAAACACACAAATAAATAAAATCTTAAGGTCTTGGTTTTTAAAATCTTGATTACTTTCTCTAGCAGCAATAAATTCTCTCTCAATCTGGCTGTCTATTCTGTTTGATCTCTCTTTTCAGGATTAGGTGAGAGAAATGAAGTTACTGTATCACTGATCAGAACAAGTGCCTTGGCTTCCTTTTTGGAGTAGACCAGTCAGAGAGTCTTCATTTGATTTGACAAAGTTTGAGAAGCCCAAGTCCAACAGTCCGGATGTGAATGTGAGAAACAGTCAGCAGTACCAGGCTGGCTACTGTTAATAACAGGTGGGAATATTCAGCATGAGCTGGTAAGCTTAGTCAGCTCAGCCCAGCAGCCAAGATCCTTTCTGCCTCTGAATGTGCACCCGTTGAGAATAAGGCTCTCTCCCTCACACACTACTGCTCAAAATACTGAGTTTGTGAGATCACCTTGTGCAGAACCTTCACTCCTTCTTTCTCTCCACACCACCAGGGAGATCCTCCATTTGTTACTCTGACTCAGTGTTTTCCCCTTGTGGACTGGACTGTCAACTCATCTGCCAAAAAAAGTTTACCAGGTCTAGCACAGTGTTTCTTTAACCTGTGACATTAACACATGTGCAGAATTTACTTGGGTAAAAAGCATTTTTTGAGAGTTGAAAGATATTTTTTGAATGTGAAAATTCCTCTGTGTTTACAGTCCTTTAGATACTAGTGGTTAGTGATTGGCAACACCAGTTGGTAGAAAAAGAATGTCTTAATATTGCCTTGGTATTGTTAACCTTCCAGGCCAGAGATCAATGAACCTTCATGGGATTATGTTCCTTTTCTCAGTTCCTCTGGGTATGCGGAGGCTACTCCTCAGCCTGGGTCCACATCTCATATACCTTTCAGGTACTGGGCCCTGGTGACTCTGTACAGTAGCTCTGCTCTGCTGCAGATCTTGGCTGCTCCTTATTTTCATTGCTGGAACTTGCTCCAGATAGCACTTATGAAGAAGAAAAGGACTTAGGCAGCGCTGGCCAAAGCAAAGGGCAATACAGGACGGTTGGGAGAAAAAGCAACAGGATCCAGGCATGAAATGCTGTTCAGAATTGTGGCTGGAGAACTGTTAAGAAGAGTGTTCCTGAAACAGGTGCTTGAAAGAAGTGAGAAACAAAGTATCAGCCAGACAAATCCTAATTATGAATTCTTTCAAACTATTATTTCCTTTTAACCAGCTGGAGGTCAATGCTTCAAGGGGACAGAAACATGAACAATACATATTCTCTATTGTTAAAGCAGAGATAATTAAGCTCTAAGGTGGAATAGCAACAGCACAGTTCCCATTTCCTGGTTATAAAAACAACCCTTCCTCAAATCCAGCTCCTAGAATTGCCATTTCTCTATGAATTAGTTTTAAAAATTTCAGATAAACATAAATATTGGCTATTTAAATGTAAGAACAATGAATAAGGAAGTAAGCAGAGTGCATAATGTCTGACTGCTCATAGAGTGGGAGTAGATTGATACAATTGTAGGGAAACAGGATAAGCATTCTGTATTTCCAATTCACTCACAGCCAGTTTTCCTCTGCAAGTTCCATCAGACATGAAAACGCTGGATATAGAGAGGCAGGGGAAAATGTGTCATTTGTGCAACCCACATGTATTCAAGAGGCTTCAATAGAATGAGAATCCTAACTTTTAGAGAGGATTTTGTGAGGAACTGTCTATCTCAAAGAATTGGGAAGTCTCCAGCCAGTATTATTCTGGTCATGCTGGTCAGGATGTGGAGAGAGAGAGAAGGAGAGAAGGGAAAGGAAGAGAGAAAGTGATGCCAGCGCAGAGCTGGACTGGAGATCTTCAAGGAGTGAAGGTGTCTCTTGTAATGGCCCTGGAGTAGACTGGCCTCAAAGCTTTGCCAGGGCCAGAGCAGTTTGTGGGTCAAGAAGGTAATCAACTTTCTGCGTCTTTTCCGTTCTCTTTTCCCTCTTGCATTAAGGATATCCTTGGACAGAAAAGAAGCTAATTATTCATAAAGTTGGAAACATTGTTTTTTCTAAGAGCTTTGAAAAAAATCTCCTATTAATCTAATTCTTAGATGCTAAAGAAGTATTTTAATTTATTGTGCTTATCTCTAATTTATTCTACTTCACTTTGGTAGAATAAAACAATTGAGAACCGAAGTTTTTTGTATGTATGAATACTGAACATCAGTCTTCACCTTACTGAAGAGGTGTTAGCTTTTTCCAGGCAGACCATATTTCTCAAGCTGTTTGCTAATTCTACACTTGGTTTGCATTTGTGCTAATTTCCGCAGTAAAGAACTCAGATTTAGAGGCTTCTTGGTCCCCCTGGAACTTCTAAAAAAAATTGGATACCACATTTGTTACAGTCCTCAGTTGCCCTGGGTTTCTTAAACCAGAGGTTCTGTAGCACTGTTATTAATTCAGCTATTTCATCCTTGAGATCTCTTGGAACTCTTGGGAGGACACAATCCAGGACTGGCAATTTGTTTTACTGTTCATTTTGTCAGTTTCACAGCTTTTCCTGCAGTCACTTCAACTTCAGACAGGCCCTTTGCTGAGCACTCTCCAAGAAGGAAGAATTTCTCTTCTTTTCTGCAGGGAAAGAATCTAAGGTAAAGGTTTTGTGAAGCATCAAATCCTGATGATCCAGTGTCCCTACTAACTGCTCCCTACGTTTCTCCTCCTGATATGTTTGAAGGATTTAGTATGAGTTTTTATTTCAAACTCTGTTTTTATCTGCTTTATTTTTATTTTACATTTGATATGCCTGAGTTTTCTTCATTCACTTTCTTATATCATCTTTTTGAAAGCTATTTTCCTGATTATAGCAAGTTCCTTTCCTTGCCATTCTGTCTTTCTCTCATCTCTATTCAAGCCCTTCACGATAGAATGCAATACACATATAACCTACAAGAGTTTAAAATTCTTAGCTCTTCCTTTCGGTCTCCTTTTTCACATGCCTTTTCATTTTCATATAATTGTTTCTTTATGACTTCATGAATGACTTGTTCAGATGTGTAATCCTATTGTAAGTAAAAAGAAAACTGTATGAGGCCACAAATTATGTTTTCTCCCTCAGCATCAATACCCATATGCTAACACTAATAAAATTCAACAGAAATTAATTAGATGACTTTTTGAGTGGTGGTTGCATCAGTGATGATAGAGAATTATAGTCTAGATGAGATCTCCAGCTCAGGAAGTTGTTACCTAATTGCTGGAAACTAAGATGGTGTACCAAGGGAAATAGTACTTGTTATGTGTTCTCCATCATACATATATCTCTCCAAGAATACCAATGACTTTTCAAGATATCGAAGCAAGTAATTTTTTTTGGCATAACTCCATATGCTTGGAAAAACTTATCCAAAAGAGTGGTCGAGCAACCTGGAGGTGTTCAAGAAAAGTGTAGAAATGGCACTGAGGAACACGGTTTAGTGGAAACATTGCCAGTAGGTGGATGGTTGAACTAGATATCTTAGAAGTCTTCTCCAACCTTACTGATGCTACGATTCTGTGATTCTATAAATCCATTAAAAAGAAAATGCTTCATTAAACTATTTGTATTTATCCAGAATTTTATTTCACAGGAAAAGAGAGAAAAAACTCTTAACATTATTCAACTGGTCATTTTAAAATGAATTTTAAATTTAAAAATGTTTGCTACATTATGAAAAAAGGCAAAACTAATTGTCATGGTTTTATGATTTTTGGTAATTGGTATTCCACATCATAACATCATGTAGTGTACTGGGAGTTAAAGAGTTAATGCTCCAGTTCTGTGGATTGTGGATAGTTCCAGGTACCTGGTCCTAAGAAGAACTACATTTCCCAGAGGATTTTGCTGCTCTGTTACCATTTTCTAGTCAGAGAGAAATGTAAAGCTGTTCATATATGATGAGACATTCTCTCTTCTCGTCCCGTCTCTCGTCCCAGCAGCATCTCGCTCTCCAGCGGTCTCGCCTTCAGCAATTAGAGTAAAGCCTCTGCAATTTTTGGACACTCTCTCTCATTTTGTTGGATTTATTAGCTTAAATTGTAATTATACTGTATTATATTGTGTTATTTTGCATTCCGATATCTTATTTAGTAAATTAGTTTGTTTCTCCTCAGATCGTTGCCGCTGTTTTGTTCTTAGGCCCATCTCCCTACCCTTTTTAACTTTTCCCTTTCCCGAGGCGTGGGTCCATGGGTCCCCCGCCCCAATAGTCATGGAACTGGTCCAAACCTGCCCATAAACTGCTGACACTAATGTAAAACAATTTTGTTGCAACATAGTTTTTACTGATTCAAAAGTATTTTTTCTTCCAATATCTTCATTTCAGAAATGTTTTTGTCAATATTTGATACTTTCAGAACATCACAGGTTTTGTAGTCTTAAAAACCTTTTACAAATCAGAACATTAAAAGCCTTGTAAATACAAGCAGCGTCAAGAATGCACAAAATACTGAGTTTTTCTCAGCACATGAGAAGAAATTTGGCTATACTGGAATGAAAGGATACTACCTTTGGTACTTTCTTGCAGTTTCTATTATGAAACATATTGGGGGGAGGGAGGGGGAGGGCAACACACACAAAAAAAGCAAATTTAAAAGCAAGCTACATCCAGGATGTAACTCAAAACACTTCTGTCATATATTACGCTGTTCCCTTTCCAGTCACAATCTACTAAGTTCTATTACAACTTGATTTCACTTTTGTGTCTGAGTAATGATTATTTCCTTGAAGGAGCCTAGTTACCTCGCTCAGCTTTCATCCTGTTAGAAATGGCCAAGATTTTGGAATTCATGTGATTATTAATGTGAACTGACCTTGAAGCTCTTTACTGGTCATCAGTCTGGAGGAACACACACAGTGTTTGTTATGATTGTGGACTGTTTTTGATGGTCTGCCCATGCCACCTGCTCCAGTGGTCACTCCCGTGAATTTGGGAGAGCCTGTTTATTTGACTTGCTGTGGAATGTAAAAATTCTCAATTACATAGTAAATCTTAACTGCGATTGTACAGTGACCTCCTAACTGCTGTAAAAGACATATCTTGTAGTTGCTCTTTTGTTAACCAGAAGAATATACTGACTTTAACAAATACAAGAAAATAGCATAATCAATAATTTTATATTTTCAGACATGTCTTGACTACAAAAATATAAATTCCTATGTAGAGAAGCAGAAATCTGATCATTCTTAAAAAGCATTTTATGCCTTTGAACAGAGCAGTATGACTGAGATAGAAAACTGCCTTTAAAATCAAATATGTTGCTGTAAAATGAAAGTATGAAATGGAGTCAATTTGTTTATGTTCAGTAAACACTAAAGTTGCAAAAGAGGCTCAGTACTTTTAGTGAAAGACCTCTCAACTTACTATGAAACAAAAAGTCAAGTTAACATTCAGCCTGTGTTGAGAGACTTGGGCATTTGCCTGAAAGGAAACTTACTGTGCACGTTTATTTGCATGGGGCATTTTCTCCCAGTGAAAGAATTACATCAGTAATTTTATAACCAGCCCTCCAGTAATACCATGAGTGCAGATGCTTGAGGAGGTGTACATACTTCAGAATCCATGGGGCTGAGATTGTTCTTCTCCTGGGGTTCTGCCTCACTTAAAATGAAAGCTTTTTTGAAAGAAATCAATTTATATTGGCAAAAATTATCAGCAGAAGTGATGGGTTTGCCTCCACTTTCAGTCATTACGTGAAGTCTGCCTTTCTATATTTCTGTGTTTTCTGTGGAGCCTCGAGCCATCTCTGCTGGTTTGGCTGTAAAGCTGTTACTCAGCTGTCAACTTGTACAGGGATATTTTTAATAGCTGAGATATCTCATGGTAAGTCTTCTTAGGTTTCCAGGAAATACTTGTTTTGCCTTGGATGTGCTCAAGTGAGCAGCACAGTTGTTAGTGCAGTGACTCGATACTAGCTATCATCGTATCTGTTAAATTGATGGTTTCCCTTACCATCAGGAGATCAGAGACTGCAGCGTTCAAAGCACTGCCTCAGTTTATTGACTCTAAGTCTTGCACCCTGCCTAGTACTTTACTTCTCCTTTTTCTCTACTGTTAGACTTGTGCCCACCTGCCTCCTCTGCTCTTGCTCAAGCTTGGAAGCAAGAGGCAGGGCCAGCAGCCGCAGCACAGGAGGCCACTGTCATACCTCCACAGCCCAACCCTAAGTAACAAACAACAATTCTCTCTCTTTCTCTCTCTCTTGAATTATTGCTTGGAAGATTCTCTCTATCACAGCAAGGGCAGAATGAAGACTCACATTGTCACACAACTGTAAGAAAGGTAGCTTCAAGAAAGGGAGGAAATATATGTGAGTGTTCAGTTTCATCCACTGAATCTCATTCAGACAACTCAATGAGCACGTGTTTCTCTAAGCCAGGGATAAATCCATTGATGTTATCAATCCTATTAGCAGATTTACCTGTTAGTTTTAACTGATTTTAAACCCATAAATGTCCAATTAAAGTAAATGATGCTGATGATGTAGACATTTAACGCACAGTCCAGTCAAGATGTACACAATCAATCTCTCTGCTGGGCCAAGACCACAGTATTCACTGTCTGACAGCTTTATCACATGTGATAAGGTACACAATTAAATATACTTATAGGTATATATCTGAATCAATCTTCTACTGTTTGGAGAATAAATATTTCGAAGGAAATTTATTTAGCTTTTACAAAAAATACTTTTTCTCATCCTACACCCAAACAAAATTTTCCCTTCGTCAAAAAATGACCTGGATTGTCCCAGTATTTCCCTTCTTATAGACTAATAGATCTTTTACAGTTGGAACAGCTAACAATTTTAAACTTGAGAGAAAAATTCAATAATGATTTTAGAGAAAGTGTAGTTATGTTTCACAAAAACATATGGCATGCACTATTGTGTGAGTGCATTCACAGCTTTGAAATCTACAGCCTTTTAATGACTCCTGCAATCCACTTATTGTAGTCATAAATTTCGTAATGTCAGATAAAACATTTTTAGATGAATTCTCAAAGAGGAACTATGCAATTTAATAAGGTGTTTATATAAATACTATGCTAACAAATGGAAATAATTTCCTGGTTAAATGTGGTACTAGTTTTATAGGGGGGTGGTCAGTAAATCTCTGCTTCTGACTCAGGAGAAAAGCACACTAAATTATATATGATGATTACTGGAAGTTGAATGGAAGAAGTGCATATTTAACAACCAAACAAAAAATGCCTAGAAGCATGCAAAGAATTAACAGAGGAGCTAGGAGTTCTTAGTAGGACAATTTTCATTAATAAAAGGTCAATGAATGTATTTATTATATTGAAATAGAATCTGTGCACATCATACACATTTATACTGTTGACATATCTAACATGACATTAAAAAAAATCCAATAACAATTAGAAATAGTGAAGGTAACAAATCAAATGACTATTGCATTTTAAAATTGTAACGCAGAATACCTGACATGACTGAAATCTAGTCAGACTTTCTGCTGGATAAGAGGAGTTTGCTCTACAGAAAATCATATTTGTGGAAATGGTCATCATAAAGTTTTAATCAATGTGCATTAAAATCATGAAATAGAGCACGAATATTAAAGAGAACATATGTGGAACAATGATATGCATAGAACAAATCTAGTCATAAAAGCATCTGCTACATGGCTCTAATAAGCAAGATTACTTCAAGGACCTTTATTTCTGAAGAAACTGGAGTTACTTACAGTCACAGAGAAACAAAGCAGTGGATTTTTCTTCTGATGGGCAAATTACTAATAGTTTTGTAGTTATCCGAGGATGCTCAATAAGAGTGAATGACGTAATTTATAGGAGCCATCTTTGCTTATTCCATCATTACAGTTCATTCATATTTTCAGTAAAGCCACCCTGTGGTATGCCAAAGTAACGAATACCCAGTAACAGTTTCTGCATGTATAATGGTTTATATTCATTAATCTATATTCTCAGGTGTACTGACTGACATTTAACACTCTTGCACCACTTGAAAAGAAAAATAAAAAATAGAGGGATTTACTGAATAAGCTTAAATGCCGAATAAGATTTACTCATAGGTGAATAAGCCATAGATCTATTCAATACTGATGTAATTTAATGGCATGTATCAACTGGCAATTTAACCTTGACATATTCACCAAAATAATTGTTTATGTAGCTAAATATTTAGAACATGTTCTAACAGCCACTAAATGTTCTGGGATAACTCTAAAAGACTTTGCTGAGATCTACGTCAACCTTAAAAAATCCATCATTTTGAGAAAGAACGACTCGTCCTCTCACAGCATTTTTTTCTGCCACTCAATTAGAAAAATGTTTAGTATAAAAGCTATGGACAGTTTATAGTGCAAGGTTCTTTCAATAACTCTTGAAATATTTATCTATCTCTAACAATACAAGATGTATATAATTAAATATTAAAGATGAAGGTGCTATAATTTAGACTGTAATGCTAAAGGTACATTAGTACTGAGATACCATCTGGTCACAGTCATTAAATACCCAGACCAATCTAACAACTCACATACGCACATGCAGTTGGTAGTAGGTTTTTCTCCTGCAGAAGTACTTTAATTTCTTAAGGAACACCTCTGAATTGTGGTACTGTTATTTTCAAATGTCTGTATAAAGGTAAATGTGGAAACTCTGGGAAGAAGCTTTTCTTTCAGACATCAAAATCTTTCAGAAAAACAGCTACAGTTACTAATATGCTGACAGTGTTTTTGCTTTTTTTTTGCACAGGAAAACACATTTTTTTAAACATCAACAGAGAAAAAGTGAGAATACAGAGCAGCTGTCCTTCACCAAGGGACAGATTTATTTTCCGCAGATAAAATGTATGATTATAATTAATGAAGGAATGTAGAGTAAGGAATAATTAAGAATTAATATTGTGAAAAAATACTTACCAATAAATCATGGGTTATTAAACATCATAACTAAACATTTCTGTTTAACATGATGGATTGTAGGAAAGAATATTAGTTATAACACTGTCATTGGTCATGTATTGCAAAAAAATAATTTTCTGAGAGACTGGAAAAATGATTGATGCTAATCTATTTGCAAAAGTAAATGTGAATGGTCCCCAAATTTCTCTTCACAAAATTATACACCATATTCTTTTGAGAAAAAATAATTGCAAAGCCAAATGCTTTTTAAGATTCTTTTGCCAGTGCTCTGCTTGTAGTAGATGATGACTTCCTTTTGTATTAGGTGAAGGTATACAGAAAGATATGCAACACTTTCATATTGCAGAGACCTCTGCAAAAATGGAATGCGAAGTGAAAGCTGATACTAGCATTTATAAGCTATAAAATTTTACTGTTTGCATTATACGAATTGCCTTGTAATTGCAAGAAAATAGCGTATATTAATTTGCTAATAATTCCTGGTACAATCTTCTACATATCCTTTTACGTCATAATACTTCTTCCAAACTTATTTACTCATGTAAACCCCCATAAAGTCTGTGTAGCAATTAATCACTTAAATTGTCTGTAGGTAAGTGGTCATTTCCTGTGATGTTTCATGTGAGTTTCAACAGTGAGGAGTTGTTTAGCTCAGAAGCGTTTCAGTCTGCACTTAACTGCAAGATTTTCTATAACGCAAAAAGATGCTCTCTTTGGGAGAATGATCTATATGTGAGGTTTAATTTCTTTTCAGCACAGTCCCTTAACATCCTGACTCTCATTTCCAAGACCCAGACACAACATGAGACTGTCTTGCTCTCTCTGAGGGTGAAACTGCAGATTTCCTTCCTGGCTTAATTTCGGAAGTTACAGACAGCAGCCTTGGCCTCCTGAGTGCTGCTGAACCCAATGTACCTAATTTGTAATTTTAGTAGTGTTTGACAAGTTTTAATTTTATGTTGCAAAGCTGAAGACACTACTCTGAAAACACATGCTCCAAATGAGAGGACATTTAAAAAGCAGCATTCAGAGACTTGCATTGGGGGTGGTTTATTCCAGCAAGTAAAATCTTTAGTAAAATAGTTTTCTTTTTTTTTTTTCGAATACAAAGAATATTTTGCAGGGAGGATTACTCATGTCTCAGAAGGAGTGAGGAAAGCAACATGGGTCTGGAGTAGTTTCAGTGAGAGACCTAAGCAGAGCTGCATCCTGACACCTGAAAAAAGGAAATTCCGTTGTATTTTTACAACTTTCACGAGCTTCAGAATTTAAGATATAGAGACACATCCTTTTGGTTTGTATAAGTTTCTTAAAATCAGGATGTTCCTGTGTTCTGCATGGATTGCAGAAATAATTCTGAATGCCTCATTATCTGCCAGCAGAATATACTAATAGGAGCTCTGTCCTCTATTATCAGAGCTCATACAAAATGTATGTTCACTGCCAAAAATTATTGCTTACCTGTGGCAAATCCTCTGGTGCTCCTCATTCTTCTACCACCTGTAAATTATGGGTTCATGGGCCCCATAAATATGATCTATGCTAAATAATAATGTTGCAGGGATACTCTATGTCCCAGTGAGGCAGTAGCTCAGCTTTATTCTCATCTGTAAGCAGCTGGATGATTTGGCTCTTTTACTAGTATATGAGTTCAACTGTTGGCCAAACAAGGTCTGACCTCTCACTGTCTCTCTTCCCTCCATCTCAGCTGATGAAGTGGGTGCTTCCTCCTCACCTTTTTCCACAGAACCAATGAGGGCAGCTCTGTTTCTACCCTTGTGACAAGCTCATCTAGCACTGATTTAGCTTGTATTGGCAACAACGTGGTTTTTGCTGGGAGAGTTTGTAGGGACTTCCCTAAATAAAATAAGCTGAGTGGGAATTTAAGATTTTGCTAGTCTAACTGGTGCATGCAGACCAGTAGGCTGAAATTATATACCAGTATTTATTTATTTATTTATTTAATGCATAGTTGTGAGAGATGTGAACCTTGCATTGCTAAGCAGGAAAGTACTGAAAGAGAAGGCTATGGGTATAATGGCTTGTCATTAATGCTTTTAAGATAGAATCCAGGCTAGGTCTAGACCCTGATCTTTCTCCTCCTTCTGACAATCAGGCCTTTTCTTACTGCCCACACAATGTCCTTGGACTTAGAACTAATGATTTTCCCACCTGCCTTCCTGCTAACCTGCTTTGCCCACGCTTGCATCCACAGCCCAGCAGTTGCAATGGCCATTGTCTGTGTTCAAAGCCTCCTGCTCTCACTGGAGTCAAGAAGGGAGACAGAGAAGGGGGAGAAACTCTCTGAAACCTGTTAAAGGTGAGCTAGGATTTGATTTGTCTTGAGTGAGTGTTCGAAAATAGCTCTCTGATTAGCTGTTAAATCCTAAATTCATAGGATTTTGTGTTGCAAAATATTTTGCAGAGATGTTTCAGTGCTGTTTACCTGTGTGCATGATCATGTGCTCTCATAGAAGCATGTCAATGAACTCTTACATTTAAGTGCACTTATATTTGGGAAACGTATTTGCTTTAATTTGGTGTAACTTCTACTTATTTCATTTACTGGTGATCATTCATGATGACACCATCAATATAATTCAATCACCACCTTATTAACAAGAGGAATCATGAAAAAGTAGACTGGTATTCTTAATAGGTAACACTGAATTTCCTGACCTGACTTGTCATGCACTATTTTATTACAAAGCTGATTGACATTTTTCTGGTTACTGTTTACTTAAAGATCAGCTTTCTGCTGGAGACTAAACAATGTATAATCCCCATAGAAACACGAGCTGCTTATATTAAAGTCAGATGTGATGTAAAAGGGAGAGCTTCTGTTATTCTTGGCTCAGCAATATGCGATTATGGTAATTTCTACGAGCATACTCAGTGCCTGTACTTTTGTGACAGAACAGAAGGGGCCTATGCTTGGCCTTTTCTCCTCCATTAGTGACAGGAGACTGAACTGCTTTAATGCAGACTAGAAACTTGCTGCCTCAGAGATGCCCTCATTGGCACTTGAGAGAGAGAGGAAGTGCATGGAGAGTTTTAGAAAGCAAAGTGTTTTATTATGCACTGAGGCACTTAGGTACATGAACACAGAGGTCATTGCTCTTCCCAAGTGGCTGACGTCTTCCTCACATTAATGTCTAGCTCAAAGAATGAGTTTGCTAAAATCTTGATAATAGCTGCAGTTCCAGATAAGTCTAGCAAATTCCTAATAGAAGGTCAAAAATCACTGTCAAGAGCAACACACAGAACTGTAGGGAGCTTGCATATGACCCCATAGTTCATAAAGAATTCTTGTGAATATCAGGTATGAGTGAAAGTTTCAAGTATGTGACTAGATCTGTTGAAATAATGCTGCAGAATGAAAACCAAGGGATTTTTTTTTAATATTGCTATCCTCTAGTCTCAGCTTTGCAAGGAGAAATAAACAAAAAACCCTTGCTTTGCATGCTGATGGTGAGGATGTTGGATTCCCCACAGCCACCCCACAAACATGAAGTATGAGGCAGAGTATCATCCATGTTCACAGGAAAAAATACCTCAGGTCTTGCAATTTGTATTTCTTCTCAGCAGAGTAATTGAGAGCAAATAAAATTAGACTAGAATTAAGCTTTTCTCTCCACCTAAATAGGAACAACATGAAAAACAGGAGATAAGTAATTTCTTTGCCAGACATGAGATTCTTGTTACATTTGCCAGAGCTATCAGAGTAATAATATTGTTTCTATTGTCATAGACATCATTAAACAGAGAACCTACATTGTGCCTGGAATACACATTTCCTGAGTCATAATCACCATTAATGTGAATGACAATTATTCATATCTCAGTCTTAATTCAATGAAACTCTTAATATTTTCTAGCACCTAATGTTGATTTGCTAGGTGATATTGCAGAACGATGTTGTTTTTTTCTTCAAACAATCAACAACCAAAACTGAAAATGGAATATGCATAAGGCCAAAATTAAAATGTTCTGAAAAACTGGCATTTCTTTCAGCAGGTTCGGGTCTATAATATGTCCTATGTTCCCAGAAGGAGATGGTCACCCATGCCCAGACAGAAAATACAAGGCTCAGGATGAGCTGTTTGCTACATCCAAACATCCACCTCTGTTGGAAAAATGAAATACTTTCAAACTTCTGAAAATAATATGATGCAGTGGGGGAGTTCAAGTATTACTTTGTTTGTTTGTTTGTTTTTTGGAAGTGGCCAAAATCCTTGCTCTCAAATGGGATAATTGTGTAGACTGTGTTGAAGCATTAGCCACATTACTGATGCACAATTGTTAGATAATACAAATATCATTTAAATATTTGATGAATTTTGAAAAGTACTGTCACTAATGCTTACTAACCCTCAGTATTTTCACTGCGTGGAGTTAAGTGTAACCACATTATATTTATGTCAAAAACATGTAAGTTATTTATATTTCCCATCTCTGAGCACTGTGCTCTCAGAAGCCTTGTTTTCCACTCTGAATGTTTCTAATCATGACTCATCAGCTGACTGAGTAAAATGATTTCAATTTAAACAGATAAGAGAAAAAATACCTTAATACCATTTAATGTCTTAGAACCCACTCTTCTGCATATTTCTGCAAAGTTTGTGTAAGATCTCTGTTACTAGGTTGATTCAGGTCCTAGAGATGTGATATTTTACTTTTATGACTCTATGTAATCCTTTGCCCTGTTGTTCAAGATGCATTGTCCTCTGACTCACAACAAGTGATGAATTGCAGGGTAGTGTTGCCAATTTTCCAGTATACACTAGATGAGAGATATAAACAATCATATCTTCATAACAGTAACGTGAACTAAGCTCAACAAAACTGAAGTAAAACCTATAATTTAACAGACAAAATTTCTTCTTACAGACTATGATTCAGTATTTCCCTCAGGTCCCATATTTGAAATATTGAGTATAAAAAATGCGGAATCAATTTCTATGAGCAACAAAGCAACAAAGGCCAAATCTGAATAGCATTAATCTGTACATAGGCACAGGCATGTATGAAAATAAATACATGCATAAGCTGTCAGTATTATTAGTATTCCGCAGAATATGATAACACAGAGCCATAATTTCTTTAGCCCTCATATACCTTTTTGCTATGAGGCTATTTTTTATTGCAGATTCAACAGCTCTGTACCTTAAATCAGGAAATTCTCTTTTTGACAGCCTTTTGTTACCCTGAGTTTCTAAGAAACCCTACAGATATTTTCTTTTTCCTCAGAGCTTTATTAATGCATTTTATTTTAAACGTTGTAAGAACATTACAACTAGGTCACAATTTTTGTGTGTCTTAGAGCCTGGCGTTAACTAATGGGCTACTAAGAGGCGCCAGGACTGCTTTGCAAACTTTCTATCTTCAGCTCTATTCTCTTCTGCTCCTGCAAAACTCTGTAGTTGTGGATCAAAAACCTCAAATTATCCTTTAAACTGAGATTTTTGGGGAAAAAAAGCAAAAAACAAAACAAAAACAGAACAAACAAAACAACCCACCACATAGATCAGTAGGGAAAGAACTACAGATATATACAAATATATAAGTATGCGAAAATGCAGAAACGCTGATGCCTGCACATGCAGATTTTGGATGAATTCCACCTCATTCATGAGTCTTCCCCTCTGCCCCACTGTGTTCTTTTGAGTGGCAAATGTCACCTTTCACTACGTTTGACCCTGAAACGTTCATGTTTCTCTGAAAAGGTATAACCCTCAGTCATTATTACTTTTAGGCACCATAATATTACCTACCAGGGCAGCTTAGCAGAGCTGAAATCTCTGTGAAGAAGAGGGTTTCTCCTAAGGAGAAGAGAAAATGGAATCAAAAGTCAGAGTGAAGGAAAGCTTTGAAAGTGAAGTAAAAAATATGAGGAGACATGAAGAACATGCTGTACCATTGTAGACAGATTGGAAGCAATGATTTTTGGCTATAATGCTTTGGTTGGACTGAATAGAAGACTACAGAATAAGGATTTGAAATACCAGGTTACAGTATGTGTGAGAAGTCGTGAATAACCGTGCAGGTGACAACAGAGAGGAAGCTGACATGGTACAATGAAAAGATCAATTATGAAAAGGTGAAGAGAGAAGAATTGAAAATAACACAAAATCAAGCATTGTAGTGATAAAAGAAAATAACGGAGTAAGCTGTTAGATAAAAGAAGGGAAAAGAGAGCATTATTTAAGCTGTCTTTCCATGTCAAGATAGCATGATGATTAAAACCTATCAAAAACCTGGCTCAATGATGTTGCATTGCAGGGTCTTGTAAAATAAAAAATGATTCAAATTTCAGAGTTTGGAAGTAATGTATTCCCTTCACACTTATAAAATGAGCAACACCTCACAGAGAGAAGCTGGGTAGGCAATTACAGAATAGAGTAACTAGGCTAAAAGCAATATGAAAGCCATATTTCTTCGGAGCCATGAAGCAGAGACAAAGATGGGCAGAGAAATATTCATATTCTAGTGTATAAAGAGGGTCTTACAGAAGAAATCTGTTTGATTACTGATAGTTTTGTATTTTAGAAAATGTCCAATTTGAGCAAGGGTATTTTACCTAAACCTGCTCTGCAGGTTGTCTGCAGGATCTAACCGAGATCTAGAAGATGTTGTTCATACTATAGAGGTAATTTGCTAACACCAGCATCCTCTTGAATTTCTGAATATGCAAGTAATCTCATGATACCAAAGCACTGTGTTGATACTGTCACTGTACCCTGCAATATCCAGTAAAACTGGCAGCATGCGTACTGATAAGCCAAGCAGGAATGTATATGCAAGTATTATCCTACAGTCATCTGTACATATAGGCTGCTAATGCCAAGTTGCCTTCTCCCTGGACATAATTTAGTGTTAGCTTCAGGCAGGAAGTCTGGATGAGGCCACATGATTCACTGTCTGGATGGGTACATAAATCAATTCTTTATATGGTTAAGACAAAATTAATATGAGAATCAATTTCAACATTTTATATGTTCATGGTGAATATACTTCCAAGTCAATAAAAAGTTGATAATAACTGCATTAGTCCAGCTAAAGTAGGAGAGAGTATTTCATACAGACATTGGTAAAGATGGACATCGATCCAGTTACGAATAATATTCAGTAGGACCCAAAGAAATGTCTTGGAACTGCATCAGGGGAGGGTCAGGTTGGGTGTTAAGAAATGATTCCTCACAGAGAGGTTGGCTGGGCACTGGAACAGGTTCCCCAGGGCAGTGGTCATGGCCCCAGCCCTCTGGAATTAAAGATGTGCTTGGACAGTGCTCTTAGGGTTTGGATTTTGAGTGGTCCTAGGCGGAGCCAGGACTTGGACTTGATGATCCTTGTGGGTTCCTTCCAATTCAGGGTATTATGTGACTCTATGAATCTATGATTCTAGGAATTACCAAAGATTTTCTAGAAGTTCTCAATTTTTACCTAGAAAAAGTTACTACATTTGGTATTTAATTGTACTTCTCTTTTTCAAAATTAATTCAGTAAATGACATCTGTAAAATCATCCAAGTAAAAAGGCTCAAAATAACAATACTCCTGGAGTTTCAGATACATTTACTTTAGTCATTCTTCGTACAAAAAGAAATTAGCCTTTGTTTATGGTCCACAAGGACAGTCTGCATTAATTGTAACTACCTTTATGCGCTTTTTTTTCCCACAACTTCATCAGGGCCAAGGGAATTTTGTCTATGAAGAAAAATAGAGTAGACATCCAAAGCTAAGGTCTGTAACTCATTCTATCCATGAGTCCAACACAGCATTACCAATAAACAATGCTGTAAGCAGCCAGGATCCTCACCTAAATCTCTGCAAAAACACTATCATATTTGTTTACATGTTCAAGGGTCTTCGGTGCATCTCTTGTTTTATTGGCAGTTCTGAAAAGGGCACATTCTTTAGCAGTGACAACCCCTTGGATTCTGCCCCAAAAATGCATCAGACTGCACAGGATGTGTTGTTATCTGCTTTGTAACACATAGACAGTAAATTAACTGCTATCAGGCAGACGACAGACAACTAAATTGAATGTTTTCATATCGTTTTCTTTAATTGGCTATATTTCTTGATGCCAATCTTTTCTGATATTGCTCCCTTATCAGATGTGAGAAGATTAAGCCTGTCAGAACAACAAGAGAAATTACTACAGACAGCAAAAATACAACACTCCATCAGTGGTAGGCATTTTTCAGATGAATATCCTGTATATTATATACATTTACAAGCCCTCATTTCATGGTTTTATTAGTTTATTTTATTCTATGGTAGAAGAAGAAGTAAAAAAAAGATATTCATAGCTTTCTCAAAGGTTCCAACAATTGTTTTGACCCTTAAGGAGCCTAAAAACAACTGTATCTTGAAGTGTAATATTTTTAGAAATAGGCAGAAAATTTGAGAGCACATTTAGGGGGGCTGTGGGTGTCTTTTTGAAAAGGATTTTATTACTTTTCAATTCAGTACAATTTCATTCCATATAAAAAAATGAATTTCAACATGTACCTGAAGCTGAAAAGCCTGAATGCACAGAGTATAATTTGAGAAAATTATCTTTTCAATCAAAATTAATAAGTAAGGAAATCCAATAGCTAGAAAATGCCAAATTCACTCATTCACTGAAGATGAAATGACACTTTCTCAGTGCATGTCTCCTAGCTATTAGCTTACTGAAAAAGCACATATGTTCCAGTGATATAACACTAGACTTTTGTATAGATGTCTGTCTCAAAATTTACAAATATCACTGACAGGTTCTTTTTACTGCTATAATTCATGATGTAGCTGTGCCACCTGTCATGAAAAGTACAATTGTTGAGCAGAAACCTACGCCATGAATACATGCTACCATATAAAATTTTCTGTCCCATTCTTTCATAACATATCTATGTTATGTTTGGTAGTAGGACTGATAAATGCTGTCCACACAGCTGGAAGATTTAAAAAAAAAATGCAACTTGTTACCACACCAAAACCACAATCTCTTGCAAAGCCTAAGCAAGCAGAGATGTTCCTGAAATTGCATAGACTAGGAATGCTTCTTATTGTTGCTAGTAATTATTTCTGCAGGAAAATTTTTAGTGAATTAATGTGTCTGAGATTGGTTTGCTGTTTGGTTTACGAAGTTATTTTGTGTGAAGGACAGATAATAGTAGGTTGTGGCAGAAAATAACTGTATTGTGAACAAATTTGTACCTTGTGTAGTATGTTTTTAAGATGTCTCGGATGTGTCCAGGAACCATATGATGTTTTGGAGGGGCAGACCTTTTACGAAGGGCAGCGGGATAGAAAAGAATCACGGTCTAAGGCAAAGACTCATTAGACCAGAAAGTTGCATTTTTACAGAATGAATATTTAAGACAGCTTCATACAAGGTCATTTAATGTGACATGGTTTAAATTCAGTGTACACAGGCTATATGTATATCTTCGTGTTGTAAGCTGAAACTCTACCAGCTTTCTTATTTCTTTACCCTCTTGCCTTGTTTTATATTCAATGACAACATAAAATGGCAACTGTTATCAAATTGCTTTTGCATCTGGCGCTTGTCTTCTACATTTCCAAGTATAGGCGCTCCTGCATGATGGGTGAGTCTTGCCAAATCCTTCTTGACTTGCTTTACTTAATTTTTTTTCCACTGACATTTGAAAAATTTTGAATTTGCTTTCCTATTGGCTACATCTTGCATCATAATTTTTGTGAAATGTTCCCTTGCCCTGCACATCCCCTAAATCATGAATTATTCAACCACTCTACTTAAAAAACATTATCTGTACTTTCAGTCCACAGAACATTAAATGCCACTATGACATCAGTCAGTTAACTTTATTGTGCTATCCTCGGAACCATAAATGAACTGGACTGCAGACAGACCCGAAACCTTAAATATGCTGCTTCTGGATGGCAGCAAAAAAAGAAAAATATATTGAAGTAAATATCTGTAGAAAATAAATAACAATCAGGTAGAGTAACATTTTCAATAAAAAAAAATAATCACTATTTGTAAAACTGATATTGAGAATAAAGGTATGTAATCTCTCTTAGGTCAAAAGCTGAGTTGGTTTTATTTTAATTATTATTATATTATTTCTTATTTGTTTATTGCTTTGTTGTTTGGAAGCAAAAAACTCACAGCTGGCAAAGGACGTGGGAATTTAAAATTAATAATGCCTCTTCTCAAAATGTTTCTGTTTATTTTGTAGCCATGCACTCAATAGCCCATAAAAACAATAACAATTTCAGTGCCAAAGCACAAAGAAGAAAAAACAGCCTGAGGTAAAGGTTTTTCAAAGCTGCAGATACTGTAGATGCTGAAATACATGGAAAAAAAAGGATTTTTGTTGGCAGAACATGGGAGGGCAGTGATTAATCTCAGGAAGAGAGGGGCAGATGTCAGACATTCTGCAGCATTCAACACAAGTGAACAGCATTTAGAAAAACAAGATGCTTATGTTGCCCCAGGAGAGCTCATCTTTCAAGAAAATATGGTAAGTATGACTGAATCAGCATTTATCTTCTAATGTCTTCAGTGATGGATGGCACGGTTTTTCTTTCCTTCAGCCCTTTTCATGTTTCTTAGGACATGCTGATTTTTTGAGAGGAAAAAAAAGATAATTTGAATACAGTCCCTCATGTATGACTTGCACAATGGGAAGGCAAAAGTGTCTCAATCATGTAGATATCTCTGTGATTTCTTCTGCAGTCCTTGGTACACATTCATTAGATAGGCTTAATTGGCTGTACTTCCTCTGCTGAATTATGAAAGCATCCTCAGAGATATACTGCAAGCGTCTCTGTGTAATATTGCTTCCTGCAGTTGTGCATTAAATCTAATTATCTTATGGCAGGAGCTGGAGTCACATCTGTGTCATGATAAATGTTCACTAGTTTATGGGTGCTATTTACACCAGTCTGAAAGGAAACTTCATTTTCCTACTGAGATAAAGTGTTTGTGCAGTGGGGTTGGGTTCCAGTGCTCCATTTTTTAAGTTGTGGAAGGAATAAACTCAGGCTTTAATTCTAATGCTCTGCATCTCTAGCTAGTATAGCATCTACACTCTATACTATAACAGCTCTAGATAAATATGAAACAAATTGGGTCTATATACTCCTTATCTATGGACAAATGGTGTTGGGGACCACCACTGGTAATCTGCTTGAGTAAGTGGTTAGAGTGGTCCTTTGCATGGGGAGCAGTGCTAGTGGTTCATAGCACAGTGAAGGTTTCGTGTGGGCCAGGCATCATCTCTGAAAAGCAGTTCAGATGCCGCCAGCTGGTTTTGAAGTGTAAAGGAGTTTAAAATACCCATGGGCTTATCTGTGTCGGCTTCTCTGTGCCAGGAAACATTCTGCACAGGTTAAGTCTCTGAGCATAAACTGTGTGTTTTTCTTTTTGCTCTCTGCAGGCTGGGCTTTACTATAGATTGTGCTGTGGCACCAACCTGTGCAGTTAGCCTGTCAGGAATGGCCTTGGTGCCTCAGGCCATGATGGCAGATGGCTTACAAAGACATCCTGAAAGTGATCATTGTCATTATAGCAGGGGACAAGGCAGCTGGGCTACACTTCCCACTACCCAGCAACACAGATACATGGAGTTGATTCAGGCACCATTCCTTTTGCTTTTTTTTCCCCTCTGACTAAATGAACCACCAATTTTTGCAGGGGTATGTGGATCCAAGCTGCTAGACACTGAAGCAAGATTCATACCAACATGTCTGAGCTTCAGCAGTGTATAGCAGTGATTTTCTTCAGAAGGAGTGCAAGAAGAGAATATCCTCAGCCTACACTTTTTTTAGTTTGAATTTCCTCCCCCACCTCACAGTACAGATGCCTCTCAGTCAGATGACTTCACACTTCCACTAACCCTTTTTATAGTTTAAGTGACTGTACATCAGGTTTCATAGTATTATTCCAGAGGCTTATGAGTCAGCCTCATGAGTTTACCTACAGCTCCAGTTCCTCTTGCAGCAATGGTGTTTACTTCCAGTTTCCATATAAAATGGAAAGTATGTATGCATAGTACGGAAAGTGTCTTGAGGGTGTGTTCAATGACCAGCCTTCAAAATAACTGTTCTTATAAAAGTAAATCTCAGTAGCAAGACCTATAAAATGCTGGCGGGGATTAACTACAATATAGAACTTAAAAAGAACTCTTAACTGTTGGAAATAATAACAGGGCTGTCATTCGCGTATTCTTTGCCATATGAACACACCAGCTGACAAACTCCCCTAATAAAATGCTGAGACAACATGGAGGAGAGACATTAACAATTTCTACTGATCTGATTGAACCTTTTTTTGTAAACAGATTAAGCAATACAGGCTGAAGGACACCAGAGGAATAACTGAAATATTGCTAAATGCCCCTTGAAAGTCATATAGCTTAGGCTCTGGTTGCCAACAAACTGGATTATGAAAGTCCTGTCAACAAGAAAGATTATATTATGTTCATACAGATTCATCAGGTACAATCAAGTCAATCTCCATTCAGGGAGAAACAAAGCACTCTGTTATAAATAAGTCCATATCATAACCTTATTCAGGGAACATTATGGTTTGTAGCGAGTGTGAACTGAAAAAAATCCTCAACCATCTCTCTGATTCACAGTAAATAAAATCACTTTCTAAATATTTGTGATTCATTGTTAGCTAGCAAACTATGAAAATTGTATGTCAAAATGCATTTTTCCCCCACACAGAGTTTAGCACTTATTTAGTTAAAGAACCTAACATACGGGGTGGTCTATTGTAGTATTGTATCCTGCAAATAACACACATCTGGAAACCCAGAAATAAATGTACGTCATGCAACACCTACTGATTATCAAAAGGTTTTGCTGGTTTGCAAAGACATTTGTACAGTACACTGCCAAACATTGCAGTCCATTTTCAATTTGATTTAGACACCAAAGGCAAAAGCTACAAAAGAAAGTGGTAACTTGTGGTCCTCAGCAAGGGGATGAGGGATGAGGTCCTTGGAAAAGTGACCTGAAACCAAATCTTTCCTACAACAGGAAAGCACTCCAACTTCCTTACTATTCACAGGATACAGGTGTTTATCTGCTCTGCTTTTGGCCTCCTGGATCATAAGTTTTCTTTAAGATGAAATCTGGTAAGAGTGGTCTGAGAAAGAAAAAACAGTTTGGACCATCCAGGTCTTTTTTTAATCATAATGTAGTCTAAACATGAGTTAGTTACCTTGCCCCACAATTACCAACGATCTAGGATGCTTTCTTCTTTTAGAGAAACAGATAGAAATCTGTATGGATTTGGAGATGCTGACTAGGCACGTTTGTTCTCCTGTAGGTCTCATTCTTAGTTTCACTGAATACAAGTGGGACTTATTTTTCTTCATGACCAAGCCATGACTAAAAATGATTCTTGGTCATCCAAAACACTTTGAACTTGTAATATTAGGAGAAGTCAGAGCATCTTCATACTTGCTCAGATGAATCATTTCTTCTAATTGCTGAAAAGGAATGCTGGGGGGAAGAACAAGGCTAGAAGCTGTTACCCAGTTTCATTCTCCCATACTGCAGCAGCTGACACAGGCTTTATCACTTTCTCCACAAACTCCCCCTCCCCTGCCAGCTTCAAGTGAAGCAGAAAAAATTCTTCTGCCTACCTCCAGTTCCCCTCCTTCTCTTGCACCGTGTGGTGTTACTGCTAATCAGCAACATTTTCCCTGGCTGACAACTCAACCCCAGCCCTGTCCTGTGTTCTGATGAATGCTGATACAGCACATCCCAGCACACAGGAAAGAGCAAAAGAAAGCATAGAGGCCTGAAAGGGTAATCAGAGTAACTGGGTTATATATTGAGTTGTGCTATGTGCACATCTCTGTGGACACTTGGTATGCTCATGCTTTCAGCAGTGAAGGTCAAAGAGCATCCTGAATGAGTGCCATCCTGTTACTGTGGATGAGTGGTTCTTGCTGTTTCAGACCCAAGCAGAAGGAATAAAACCTCAAGGTGGCTATGCACAGTGCTGCAGGGATCAGAAACGCAGAGGATATGTGATATATTTATATCCAGTCTGTTATGTAGGCACCATCACCTATCAGGTAGGTCTTTCCCCCAAGGGTGTTCTTCCAGTGTAGCTGCCACCTCAGAAGAAAAAGGACACTGTTCTCTATTACATTATACCCCAATCAAGGTGTGTGACTACTGATCAAAAGTGAAATCAAGAATGCTGCAGGCAGCAGGCATTTTATTTTCACATCTTAAACATGAGATAGAGAATGAGCAAGAACAAATGTAAGATATTTCTTCATGTCAGACCTCATAGAGGGGGCAGTTGTAGGGGCAGCAATACTCTCCCAGCTTGTCAGTGGGAAAGGTGGAAAAGATTGGGATTAAATCCCCAATCCTTGCACCTTGTCTAGAAAAGTCTCCTCCAGCCCATGTAAAGTAATCCTGTGGTGACCAAGGCAGCCTCTAGTTGTGAAAATAAGGCTCAGTAGGACAGTCAGAGCAGCAGCTCTTGGAACTATTGATGCTGAAACTCCAATCTTCTACAGTTGCTGACAAAGTTCATCGTATTCTATGCTGGATTTGGGCATAGATCCTGATAATTTTGAATGTTATGAAGACTCCACAAAGTAGCTCTGATTTAATAGCACCAGAACTAATTTTTTTCTAACATCACCTTTAAAAATGTATGAACAGCAAACAGTAACGAAGCTGTTTGACAGTGCATATCAGCAATACACTAGATATAGATGGAAAGAAGATAACACTGCAGAGTGAAAAGTGTAAACTTAAAGGAAAATAGTGATGGTTATGAGTGCATTTAATATTAGTGCATTCACTGAAATTAGGTTTAGTTGTTATAAAGCTGATGTTTGTCTTTAGGTTTGGATGCTGAATCAATGCCATCTAGTGGTGGTAGGTTTGGTGTTCTGGTCATAAAGTTCACAGCCATTTTAACATCATTAAAATTCCACCTAATTAACAATTTCTCGGTGTTTTTCATACCCTTTTGAAAATAGCCCAAATGTTTGACTTAGACTGAGCAACTAAGAGCCACTGATAAATAATGATCAATATATACACTAATTGAGAAAAGTTCAAGTTTCCATTAATTCAAATAACAGTATCACAGTTGAAGGCTTTGTTCTATTAAGGACAGCATTAAATGACAACTTATTCAACACTTCTAATTTTAAAAGAACATCTTTGCTTCACCATGGATTAGGGAGACAGGACCACTACACTGACAAGCACTAACAACCCATATGAGTTTGCCTAAATAAAGATATTTCCTTACTGTGAGTTGCTTTTTATTAGCTTTTAACTAGCCTAGAGCTCCCAGGTGTTTGTCATCGCACCTGGCCCCTCAGCAATAAATTCCTCTGTGTCAACAAGAACAAGAGTTAACAAGCAGGATTAATTTCAAAGTTTCAGAGCAAAGCAAGGAAGTTCTGAGCCCCCTGAAGTCATTTATATGAAAAATGAGCTGTTTTGGTGGTCTGTTGTTTGCTTACAGAAGTGAAATGTCAGAAACAAATGTTAACTTATCTAATTACCCCTATAGTTTGGCAGTGGTGGTGGGTGTAAATCAGGAGATAAACACTTGCAAGCATTATACTTGTGGGCTCTGTAACTATCGCAGCAGGAGTGCTGAAAGTGCATCTCCTGTCCTGACTGATCATTTCCTTAATATATGCCTTACTCAAGGACTTATAGTAGACTACATACATTCATAAATGTTTGGTATTCAGTTGAGTGCTCTGTATCAAAATGTGTATCTCAGATAAGATATTGCTTTGATTTGTTCCTGCTATAAATGCTGATTTACGGCTCATCTGTAGGTGACAGAAGGACAGATGAATTGGAGGTTGCACTAAAATGTGAAATAGTGCTTTGCTGAGTAACAATATTCGGTAAAAAAAAAAAAATGCATATCTTTTCATTTGTGCCCAAAGGAGTTTCAAGACAACTAAAGTTGAAAAAAATAAAGACTCTGTGGGCAGGAGCCCTGGAAAAATTGCGGTGAGAGGATCCTTTGCTTTGTGTTTATTACATCTTTTTTTTTGTTACATTGTTCTCTTTGTATGTTTACACCTCCTCTTTTTCTCTGATGTATTTCCCGAGGTTCTTCAAATATGTCCTTTTACGAAGATGAAAATTCAGTCTTGTCTTGTAATTAGTGCTGCTATAGGGGATCAGGCTTTGGAAAGTTGGTTGCTGCTAGGAGATGCCGCAAAATTTTTCCCCTTACAAAAAGTCCTTTGGGACTTTATGGAAAAAAAAAGCCAATGACAATGAAACTACAGGTTCCTACATCAGCAAAGCTCTAACATGTTTTTTTTACAAACAGACAAAAATCAATGAATACAAAATCTAAGACATTTGCAAAAACAAAGAATATTTATCTATACAGTACGTGAAAAAAAAGAGTATCTGCAGTTGTATTTATATAATACCACATTATATTACATATATTTTATAATGCAGTGTGCTACCTGTAACAGACTGGAGTCACGTATGATTCTTGTTTCCTTTCCAATTGATTGTTGTTTGTTCTGTTTCTTACAGTTCTTGAAAGAATTAAGAACTGCTGTGATCTATCATTGCAAACAGAAAAACATCAGAAAGAGATGAAGGAAAATACTGTCAGTGGCACACACATCGCTTTAATGTGTTTCCATCAAAGCAGCATATGAAGAACTAGAATTGCTGTTAAACTTTCAGAGAAGTCTTTCTTCAATATGATTGGTAACTGTATGTACTGTATGAATCCTCAGAAGTGATCGGCAGTGTTTACACCACTTGTAATATATTCTCTGCATATCTCCTCATTTGTGCCCAAAGGAATTTCAGAACACAGAAGCTTGTATTATTGTCAAACACTTTGCTTTACCTGGGTATAAACTCTTAGATTTCCCTGCTGAACTGGGTGCCTGGGAATTACTACCGAGGAGGTTTTGAGCTTTAATAGTGAGTCCCTTGGGATGTGGGTGTACGACCACGGTACAAACACAGTAGCTAGTGGCTACAGGAACAGACCATGATTCTTGATGATCCTTTAATGTATACTCTTTCCAGCATTTGCTTAATTAATGTACAAATAGAGACTCTGTTTTTGAAAACTTGAAAGCCTACAGATTGACAAATATTTTTTTCACATCTCTAAATCTATAAAGGATTTATGTTTGATGTTTAGGCTGAGGTCAGTGTCAAACTAGTCAGATGTCCAGTTTAATCCCTGGGAGCTCACTTGGTGAAAGGCTTCAGAAAGGCCAGTTAGCGTGTCTAGCCAGAAGTCTTGTTCACCTTCTGCCATCCCCTCTGCCTTGCAGGGACCTCTAGCGTTCTGTGTTGCGCAGAAAAGATTGGCCCTGATGCTGACTGTAGAACAGGCCTCTGGCTCTCACATCTTTCTGTCATGACCTAAATATCACAGAGGAGGCCTAATGGTCAAAAGAATCACTCACTGGTGAAGATTTGCATCTCATTTCAAGAAGCTGCCTGTAGTTTCACCATCACATCTGCTCTCCTACTAAGCCACCAGATTTGAAACTCTGCTTTGTCTATGCCCCTCTTCCACCACAGTAAATCCCAACATTAGATTGAAGTGGCAAAGTCTGTCTATCCAGTTGTAAATTCAACAAGACCATTTCATTTGGAGAGCTGTAGCCATGAAGACAAGCTTGGTCAGGTCTGGGAAGCAGCTATGACATCACTGGTCATGTAACGGCCTGGGCTTTGCAGAGCTACTCTGTGCACATTCCTTTTTACAGGCACAGTCTGCATAAGACCTATGCAGCTCAAAAGTGGAAAAAGCAATTAATCTTGTCCTTGGTAAGTTCTCATCTGGGAACAGACAGATGAAAGTTTCCAGGTGGTGAAAAAAAGTTCCTCTCTCTCCTCCCAAAGCATTGCACTGACATTGGTCACAACTTAAGCAGAGAAGCAAGCAATGCAGCAAGAGCCACCCTTGCATCTGGGGACAGTTATTATGATCTAATTGGTTAAATAATGCTGGCCTCTTTTGAATGTCTTTGAAGATACTTTTAATTATATAATGCAAAGAAACATCTTTTATGCCTTATTAAGAAGCATGAACTAGTCGTTGCTGTTATGAGTATTTTTTTAACTGATGAAAGAAAATGAATGTAAAATAAAAGGATAATGAAATGACACTTACCATTTTTCTTCCTGTGATAGAGTATGTTATTAGATTTTTACTTCCACACAGCTTCAGAGCATGCCTGGTATGTCTCTGCACTACTGAGAACTCATGGCAATTCCTCAGAGAATTATGTAATATGGGCTGCAGATGTGCCCTAGTTATACAGAGGGTACCCAGAGGTGTTTTCTTTTTCCTTTTCTAATTTCCCCTTGTTTAATATTTGATGCTTAATGAATGGTCCTATAAAATTGCAAAAATCCTGCACTTTTAGGTGATTTAACATCTTTGAGAATCTGAACTTTGAACAATTTTGGTCAAATGCACATTTGTCGTATCAGAATCAGTTGTGATGACTGCGCTGAAATACCATCTTTCTATTTACTAACTAATCTTCTTTTACTCTCAGAACAAACCTCAATCACTCACTGTTTTCAGTCACTGCCCCAGCACTTGCCATTTCTCACTGGGTGTTTTGTAAGACATGGCTGTTTTCCTCCAAGATATTATACAACTCCAAGCAACCAGCACCCTCTCAAGTAGTATCAACACACAATCTCTCAAGTTAAACATTCATATGGCAGCCTAATGAACAGTGTTTGCAAGTGAAGGATAAGCATTATAAATGTGCAGGCATTCCATTCTTCTCTCCCAGGTATTAGTATTCATATGGAAGGCAACTTACCAAGCAGCATGTGGCCAAATGCACTAAGAAAAGACAGCACTAAAAGTACATTTATAAAACACCCAACATTTCAGTGAAAGACTCCCTCAGCAATGGCATTTCTTTTCATTTAATATGCTTTTGGCATTATTACATTGAGCTTCTCTACGACTGCAATTCAGAAGGTGGCTAGAGGTGTTCAGGCATCTCTAGAAAAGAAGCACTGAAGAGATATAACCTGTTTTTGACACTACCAGAGGTAAGTAAAATTTCTTTTACAGATCAAGAAATGATTTTTCTTTTAGCAGAATTGCAGCAGATATCACATTCCTGATTATACCGCGCAAATAAACTGCAGGACACGCTCCCCAGAATAATAGCTGTGTATGAATGTCCATATGTATAGCACACCAATAATATAAATAGGTGTTCTTTCTTCCTTCATCTGTAAAAAATCCTTAGTTATTTTTAAGGCAACTTGTCTTCAGATAAATTTTCTATACTATGTATTGCCCCTAGTCTCTAAGGCAAGGCAACTTTTGACCTACATTTCATATGAAGTACAAACATGTTTGCATTTCTTTCTGATTGCAGGAAAGATATTTTCAGAAGTTCCTCATCAATCACCTCTTAGATTTTTTGAAGACAAATCTGCATCTTTTGCTGAGGAATAACAGGCAAATCTCCTCAATGATATTCAGGGGAAGCCTGTACTGCAGGATCAATATAGTCACATACTGGGGAAAGGACTTGTTTACTATGCATGGGTATCTTCCAGAAATGAAATTGCATTTCATGAATTGCAGTCCTACAACAACATTCCTCCACCTACATCAAACATCTGCAAAACTGCTGGGGAGGTGGGAATAAAAATTATTCTGAATCATCTATAGCCTCCATTCCTAGACCTAATTCCCAGCAATTGTGTCCCAATGTAAAACCTGGAGTGCAATAACTCTGGGATTATGCATTTAAAATAAGCTCTCAGATAGAGGTTTCAGAGCTCTCCCAGAGTTCTTACATCAGACTCTCTTGATGCCCTGTGAAGGACTTCAAATAAGGAACAGGTTAGTATCAGATCTGCACTTAGTTCCTTCCTAGTTCCTTACTCTATGAATAGAGCTGCAAAGATTTGCTTTATGAACTACAAAAACATTTTTGTCCCCATAACGAAGTAAAATCTGATTTCCATTTCTGTCAATACTGTATTAAATGAACAGACAGGGCTGTGGATATATTTTATTTTATTTAGTCTTATTTTATTTTTATATTGTTGAGCAAGGCATATTTTAACATTGATTAACAAAATCAGAAAATAAGTTGCAACTACATTAAAAGGACAGATATACTTAGTTACTACTTTGTAGGAAGGCTTATTTAGACAGTGAAGTTGAGCAAAAATTCTTATAAAATGCTGCCAGTAAATACAGGTGGCTACGTAGCCATGATTGAACTATTTTTGTAGAAAGCAGTCACACAACTGTCAGAAATATGCATTTACATGAATTTCCTAAATAATTCTTCAAGATGGCAATGTGTAATATAGACTTCATTGAATATAAATAAAATCACAAAAGCACTCTCTTATGCCATAACCAATAAAATTGTAAACATACTCCAAAATCACCCTTACAAATAGAATCTAAATGGCACCACATTCACAGGGAAAGAACATAAGTAAGAACCCAGGGTCAGTGCCCTGACTGATGAGATCACTGCAGCAAATCAGAGAAAGAATTGAAGAAAAATGAAAATTTTACCTGACAGGAATAGAGATCTTCTCATCAGCCTTTTCTACATTGAACAGAACCAAAAGCAGTAGGAAAAGCAGAGGAAGTAGCCAAAACAGTGGAAGTATTGAGTAAGATGTTTTCAACTATCACAGCAAAAACACGTGTCTCCTACCAGGGTTTACTTAGATGTTCACATATTAAGTGCTCAATTAAAATTATAAGATCAAAGCAGGCAAAAAACACTGCAGGAAATGTTAAAAGTTGTTATATGAATTCCCTGCGCTTTCTCAAAGCACTGGCCACCCAGCTCTTCAGTGTGTCTTCAGAGGTGGTCAGCTGCTGATGCTTCAGGGTCCGGATGAAAAACAAAACAGAACAGAAGCAATGCTGTGGGAAAAACACATTCTCTTTAGCTTTGTCAAGACACTGAATGAAACTCCAAAATCTGAGGATTAGTTATAATTATTGTTTTAACAGAGATCTATGAGTGTTAGAAACATGTTATGACTGCTGGAGGAAACAGATGAACACGGGAACTTAGAATATCATGTTTCAAACCCAAATGGACTGATTATTATTATTGAGAGTAGCCCTGTGTAGAAAGACCTGGGGGTCCTGGTGGATGAAAAACTGAACATGAGCCAGCAGTGCGCTCTTGTAGCTTGGAAGGCCAGTGGTATCCTGGGCTCCATCAGAAGAAGGGTGGCCAGCAGGGAGAGGGAGGTGGTTGTCCCTCTCTACTCTGCCCTTGTGAGCCCCCAGTACAGGAAAGATGTGGAGCTGTTGGAGTGGGTCCAGACAAGGGCCACAAAGGTGATCAGAGGGCTGGAGCACCTCCCCTACAAAGACAGGCTGAGGGAGCTGGGCTTGTTCAGCCTGGCTGCAAGGAGACCTCATTGTAGCATTCCAGTATTTAAAAAGGGATTATAAACAGAAGAGGAATCAACTTTTTTGCATGAGTAGATAGTGATAGGACAAGGGGGAATGGTTTTAAGCTCAAGGAGGAAGGTTTAGATTGGATGTCAGGGGGAAATTCTTCACAGAGTGGGTGGTGAGGTGTTGGAACAGGCTGCCCAGAGAGGCTGTAGATGCCCCATCCCTGCATGTGTTGAAGGCCAGGTTGGATGGGGCCCTGGGCAACCTGGTCCAGTACCAGATCTGGAGGTTGGCGGCCCTGCCTATGGCAGGGGGGGTTGAACTTGATGATCCTTGGGGTCTCTTCCAACTCAAGCCATTCTATGATTCTATGATTACTATTTTTCTGGTCTCCATACACTGGTTGGAGAAATTTAAGTACTAAAAGCTGTTCTGTTTCATGCTGATGTCCTATTCACCACTGTCCATGGCCAAATTGGTTGAATGTTGAACCAGACTGGTTTCTTTAGCTCCTAGTTGGAGCAGCTGGACCTTCTCATCAGCTCATCAGAAACTTAAGGAGACCTTGTATTTGCTCATGTACCTAAACATGGTGCTCAAGTTTCTTGTGGTCTTCTTGGGCAACCAAATGAAACAAAGACCTTACGCACCTATTAGAAATGATCCTTGATCTTTTAGCAGATTTTTAAATTTTTGCAGCTTCCATAGACATCCCAAAGAACAGTCAACTGCTGTAAACTAATGCTAAGGCTCTTCCTTACTTTTATATCATCACCCCGTTTTGCAAATTTCTTCAGGCCTTCCTAATGAAGAAAAAATCTCTACTGATAAATGGAGACATTTTTAGACATCCAAGTTCATGTGTGTGGGAAAAGAAAAGTCTTAATTTTAATAAAAATAGAATGAACTTATTTTGGAGTTCATACTAAAAAACAGATTTTCTGATTTTTTTTTATGTTAATCAGCAAAAATTTGTTTGAAGAGGATGTCTATACGTGACTAAATGACTTGATTTTCTACTGTCATAACTGTTGTTTTTCCCAAGTTACATTCTGTTCATTCTGGGGAATTACATGACCTGGGAAGAAATTTATCTTCTTAAACATCCAGTCTTGTTCCAGTTGCTCTGTTTCAGATTGAGAGTCACAGACTTTTACTAAATAATTGCCTTCATTTTTAAAGCTGTGTTAATAAAATGTGGCATATTAAAATAATATATTTAATTTATGTTCAATTATAAGTGGTGATTATTACTTCACAGCTTTACAGAAGGACATAGGCACAAATTCTCAGTTGCATATTCAACTCAAGAGATAATTTTTTGTTCACAGAAGTGAAGATTGTATCTCTAATTTGCAGAACTTCATATATAAGTACTGTCTAGTTTATTGTGTCCTGCTTGCTGCAGCAGTTATAATAGCTAAAAGTTTATTATAAAAGTAGTAGCAAATAATTCAATGTCTATGACAGAGAAGTTTTTTCACATCATGTATGATGGAAAAATTCTCAGTTTTGTTATCTTTTCCAAATTTGACAGCAAATTTAAAGGGCTTCAATTTTATATAACACCTTCACAGTTATTTATTAGATGTCAATGCCTACTCTTCGTAAAAAATACTAGATCTGAGATTGGGTTTGAGGTCATTTATTCTATTACACTTGGCCTGAAGATATCCATGGGAAAGTTTCATATTGGATAAATTTTTCTAAGTACATATGACATATTTTACTGAAAAGCTTACTTCTGTAGGCTTATTAGAGCCTTATTCTGTATGCTTCTCATAGAATCACAGAATAGGTTGCAAGGGAGGTTAAAGCTCACCCAGCAGGGCTAATACTCACTAGCTCAGCTGCCCAGGGCCCCATTTAACCTGGCCTTGAGTGTCTCCAGGGGTGGGGCACCCACAGCTTCTCTGGGCAGCCTGTGCCCAATGAAGAATTTCTTCCTAACATCTAACCTAAATCCCCTATTCTTCATGATATCTATACAAGATAAACATCATTTAGACTGTATTTAATCATCTTAATTTCATTTTGTTTAATAGATAACTTCCTCTTCATCATTTCAGCTAAGCTTTGAATGCTAAATAGTCCATCAGACTGGCAGCAGCTACGGTCGCGTGTATAGCTAAATTATGATTTTCCAGGGTGTTAAAGAAATACTGGCAAGAGAAATCTTCATTAAAAAGATGTGAACCTTCAATTACTGAGGCAAATGCTCTGATCATCAGAGTTTATTCAGTAGATCATATCTCCAACATGAGTATAATCAGTGTAAGATTACAGCTTGTTGTTTAGGGTAATCACTTGAGAAAGAGGAAACATTAGGCCTCTTCTCCTACCTGCCTAGTGACAGGATGAGAGGTAATGGCCTTAAGATGTGCCAGGGGAGGTTAAGGTAGGATATTAAGTAAAGTTTCTTCTCAGAAGGAGTGGTGAGGCACTGGAATGGGCTGCCCAGTGAGGTTTTCAAGAACTGTGTGGGTGTGGCACTGAGGGACGTGGCTAGTGGGCATGGTGGGAGTGGGCTGATGATTGGACAAGATGATCTGAGAGGGCTTTTCCAACCTTAATGATTCTATGATTAACCTTCTTGTGAGTGGAATGTGTAAGAAGTGGCAGTGACTTACAGATGATGAAAAAGGTAAAAAAGAAATAGAAAATATCCAGGAGAAGCAATGATAATTATAAAGAGGTGCATCAGTTAATTAGTTAACTTATTATGCATTTGAACAACATACTGTTGTGAATAATGTTATTCCAGGAAACTGTGGCGTTTTGAAAGTAGTGTTAAAAGGTTTTCTGTGCTTATTGCTTTCTGAGGAAATTACTGAGGGACAAAAATGCAACTAATTAATCACTAAACAACATCTGAGTGTGCATGGCATGGCATATTAGCATCACAATCAACTGAGGTCAGAAATGCAAGGCAATGTAATACATGTGAAAACTCTTACTATAACCAGTTTCCACAAGTATAACATTGATTCATTATTATGATTGGTACTAAATATCACAATAAAATAGATTTATTTAAACTAATCCTTTTCCATAATTTATTAAAACTCTCTAGTAAAATCCATATCAGAGATGCACAGAATTAAGAATATATTTCACCTTCAACAGTTATTTCTGGAGCATAAAGTGAATAAATTAAATAAATAGACTTTTAATATGTTGAAATAAGGAATTGATATTCAAACCAGAAAAGAGCTACTGAACAAAGACATGGTTCCCTCTTTTTTCATTTTACATGGAATGGATCTTTATGAATTATAATTTCTTACTGTGGAGAATTCACATTTTTAGTGTTTTATTTAATGAAAAATATTTAAATAGCTCTGCACCCAGTGTGCACTACATTTAATTAATCTCACTAGCAAAAATGTTGAATACAATTTTCTAATGTTTTCATAAATTTTTAGTTTTCATGAGGACTGGCAGAAGCATTAATTATGAATGAGGTCTTTGCAGGAGCATTCCTTTAAATGTTTAAAAGGAATATAAATTTATCAAAAACAAAAATAAGCAAAAGACAGAAAACAAGCTCTCCAGTATTAACCATAGATAATAAACTTTCTACCTTCTGTACTAACAAGAAAACTAAACCTGAAATGCTCAGTATGATAACATAACTTACCTAAAGAGTACTTTTCATGAGTAGATCAGATTTGCAGCTGTTTCTCGTCCTAGAACACCAATGCCTATGATTTGTAAAATTTGGTTCATAAAGTAGATGTCAGTCAGCCTCATACACTTTGATCTCAGAAACACCTGGAGTGCAACCCCTTGGAATATACTTCTGACCAAGTGAAGGAAAAGAAGGTGATTATAGAGTCACAAAATGGTCTGGGTAGGAAGGGACCTCAAAGCCCACCCAGTCCCAGCCTCCTGCCGTGGACAGGGCTGCCACCCCCCAGCTCAGCTGCCCAGGGCCCCATGCAACCTGGCCTTGAGCGCCTCCAGGGATGGGGCACCACAGCTTCTCTGGGCAGCTGTGCCAGCGCCTCACTGCCTTCTGATTAAAGAACCTCCTCCTAATAGCAAAATCTAAATCTGCTCCCTTTTGGTTTCAAACTGTTCCTGCTTTGCCTATCACTACATGCCTTTGTAAAAAGTCTGTCCCTCTCCTGCTTGTAAGCTCCCTTCAAGTACTGGAAGGTCACAAGGAGATCTCCCTAGAGCATTCTCTTCTCCAAGCTGAACAAGCCCAGCTCTCTCAGCCTTTCTTCATAGGAGAGGAGCTCCAGCCCTCTGACCATGATGAGAAGCTGTCAAGGCTGTGCCAAAGGTGGATGCTGTCTGAGCAAACCAGCTGCTGACCGTGATGTAATGACTGGGTTAACAAGGGTGACTAGTAAATGTCATTTACTGTGACTTCAACAGGGCTTTTGTCTCTTTCTCCTGCAATGTTTTGGTATCCAAGTTGGGCTGCTACAGTTTGTATGGAGGACCGTGAAGCTTGTCGGGGCTGGAGCACTTGTCCTGTGGAGAGTGATTGAGGGACCTTGGCTGATTCAGCCTGGAGACAAGGTAGCATTGGGTACAGTTAACAGTAATCCTTGATAAAGCAGCCTTCCAGTACCTGAAGGGGGCCAACAGGAAAGCTGGGTAGGGACTTTTTATAAGGGCATGTAGGGAGAGAATGAGGGGAAATGGCTTTAAACTGGAAGAGGGTAGGTTTAGATTAGGTATTAGGAAGAAATTCTTTACTGTGAGAGTGGTGAGACACTGGAACAAGCTACCCAGAGAAGCTATGGATGCCCCCTCCCTGGAGGTGTTTGTGGCCAGGCTGGACAGGTCTTTGAGCAACTTGGTCTGGTGGGAGGTGTCCCTGCCTATAAGCAGGCGGGTTGGAACTAGATGATCTTAAAGGTCCCTTCCAACCCAAACCTTTCTGTGATATGATTCTCTGATACTCAGGAGAGAGAAACAATGGTATGTGGTGGGAAGATGAGAGACAACAAGCATAAATAGAAACAAGACAGGTTTGGTTTTGATTTTCACCTGATTCCCTTGATTTTCAGGAGGGCTTTCACCCTGAGGACAGCCAAGCAGGGGCACAGGCTGCCCAGGGAGTCTGTGTGGTTTCTGTTCTTAAAAGTTTCCAAGGTCTGACTAGTCAAAACCTTGAAGCCAGCTGGATCTCACAGCTGACCCTGCCTAGATCAAGATCTTGCACTGTAGTCTTTCCAAAGTCCCTTCCCACCAGTATTATTGTGAGATTAAAATTGATTTGTAGCTGTCTAAAAGCTGAAAAAAGTCAGCTACTTTGAAATCCCATTCCTGTTCTCTCTGGGCTGTGAATAAAGATGATACTTGCAAAGGGCCCTGTTGCTTAATAAGACTAGTATAATATCTGCAATTCGATCTCTGGAGAAGAGATTGAAGTCACCTTTGATATAAATACGGTAATCAGAATTCATCTGACAGTGTAACACGACATTTCTTTACAGAACAAAAAAGAGAAATTCCAAAGAGAGCAGAAATCTTTCACTTCTCCAGAAAAATGAACACAGACAGGTGCTTACAATCACAGCTTTAAATTAAGTGGAACGGTTTTACAGATAAAGGGGTGCTAATGTCAGAGAAATTTCTGAAGATTTTTTATTTGGAATTTGGGAAAAGGAGAAAAAACAAAATTGGAGAAAAGTGAACTGGCTTTCAAAAACATACAGAAGCGTCTGCCAAACTCCATGACTTCCCAAACATCGGTACACATGAGTGCCACTGTGTGTGCCTCTGGGTTTTGCACAAGTGGAACAGACATACATTTAATTGTGGAATTTGCTGAAGTACATGTTGGCATATGTGAAGACAAGAGAGTAAGTGCAAAAAAATGTGTATGTGTATTCAGCGTGTGAGCCTTGGAAAAACTAATCTGAACGCAGTGGGCTTGCCTCAAACCATTAAGATTCAGACAGATGTCTGTCCTCTCAAACAAAACTTTGTGAATGCTGCACTGTTGCAAGAAACATGCACTAGTGGCAATACTATCTTGGCATTTCATAGTGTGGGCCAGCGCCAACATTTCGTCTTCTACCACTAGATATTATCCTTCAGAGAAATCATGGGCAACATAGTCCTCTGTTTCTGCCATTATTAATGGTATATACTTTCTTTTTAGTTCTTCCATAGTATCTAAGATTAAAGGAACTGAAGTTTTCTAAGGAAGATCATTCAACCTCCTTACAAAGTCAACACCAAGAGAAAAAAGGATGCCATCATTGACAGATCACGGAACCTCACAGCAGTCCGTTTTCTTGCTTTTTATAACCTGCTCAAAGTAACCTGGGCCTCCCACTGTTTTTGGATTACAGAGTGAATAAGAGAATATGAAGTGATCACTGACAGCTCCGAGCAGTACAAACATAAAACACACAAAGATATACATCAATAAAGATGGAAGTACTTCTAAGCTGAAATAAAAGCAGAAACTGACCAATGTTATCCAGAGGCATTGGCTGATGTAGAATTTCTCAGATGTTTTCTTTGGTTAATATACAAATAAACCCCAGGTAAAAGGACATGAATTAGCGATCTTGTTTTCACTTGCCTGGAGAAAACAGAGGAATCGTTCTCTTTTGTTTTAAGCCTTTAAGTGACGCTAATTGCTTTTAGCCAAGAAAAAGTAGTTAGGAACTTTTAGTTCAATGAACTGATCTTGGTGAGGAATTGTATTTTGGAAAAACATTAAGTCTCTTGTTTTTTTACCAGCTGCTGACCCACTCAATAGGCAAATAAGTAAATAAATTGAACTCTGAAGGTGTCATGGAGTGATAATAACATGGCTATCAAGCCAGTTATACAACACTACTGGTATTTTGCTGCCAAAAAGCCCAGTAATCCCAAGTAACCATGTTTTGCGCCAGATTTATTAACAAGCCGTAGATGCGCTAATTTTGTTTCTATACAGCATACAGAAAAAGTGTCATGAATAATGGCTAAGCCATCTTCCAAGAATAACATTAATACTTGAAGCTTCTGTTAACGTAGATGCACTGAAAAAAATGAGTTGTTAAATACTCCATGACAGATGTTCTGCATTCAAAATCTCCTATGATAATATACAACTAAAAAGTGAACACCTATGTAGAACTCCAGCCATTTGAACCTTGTTTATCTTTTTTCCAGGAAAAAGGACCTTAGTTGTAAACATGAAGGAGATGACTGAAAAGCTGTACAGCAGGAATAATTTAGTTTTGAATGAGATTCTAAAGTAAGCATTCATGTAGTCAGGAGCAGTTCTACATGCACCATTCTTTAACAAAATAGCTTGGTATACAATTTTGGGCATATACATATGTAAGTACATACTCATTTTTTAATAAACAGGAAAGTATAGTACTCTGAACAACTGATAGATTCTATCCATACAACAAACTAGGTAAAGCTTTAGAAATAAACAAAGTATTTTAGCGGCTTTAACTTTCTTCTTTTTTTTTTCCCACTTAATGAATACACAGGGAAGTTATTTTCCATTTTTAAACATCAGACACATAATAAGTGAACCTTGAATTGACTAAGTCCATGACAAAATTCAGATTCACTTCAAAAGGATCAGGAGTTCATGAGTTTACTGGGGACTATTCCAAAAGATGCTGAGAAAAAGACCTAAGAGTAATGAAATGTGACTGTAGACATCCTTTTGCAACAAAGGATGAAGGATTAAATAGCATGTACAGAAGCTGGTTACAGGAGCCTCACTTTTGTTTGTGAGTCTATACAGTCAATAAGTCAGTATTAATGCAAGTCACCCTTACATATGATTGTTGTTTTCTTTTTGAGAATACACCAAATTTTATTCAGAAATACACTTTGATAGTTAATGGCCTTTTAGAGCACATTCATCAATTGATTTACATAATGAATATCACAGCAGAGTATTTAGTCTTTCCCTCTTCTTTCATCAATCATGTTATTCTTTGCAATTAATGGCAAGAAAATCTAACAAATAACAAAAACTGAATGGCCTCATAGGAATGCATCCCAAATTATTCATGGTTTGAGCATCTTCGTTGTCAAGCAGTAACCTCAGACTTCACATGGTTCCTGTAAAAATGAAAAGAATATCAGGGCAGCAAGGAGACATGCTTGCTTTGTCAACTGGTTCTGTCAAATTAATAAAGTAACCCTGACTAAATGGCTAGTGAAATTCTTTTCAAACATAGATAATTCAGTGGATGCTGAGGAGTGATTGATTTTAAATTTAATTAATCTAAGTTAAAAGAATTCAAGGTTTTTTCAAAAACTGCTGAAAATCTCTAACAACATGTCTACATTTACAGAGATTTACTGTAGAGGATATTAGGTTGTATTATCAAGCTATTAGAGATCTGCCTACAGAGAAACACAGAAAATAGTAAAGACAGTGCCATTAGAGAAATCATTGGCATATTTTCAAGATGAATAAGCTATACAGAAATTTGGTCACTGCAACAAAAACAGCCTCAAAACAAATTGAAGAAGCTCAGCAGGTCTGACAGAAAAATTACAGCTCTAGAGATTAGGCACATAATAAAGATGAGACAAACACCAGCACAACCTCATTTTAAAATGGCATACATATATGGCGCTCTGACAGTTACCTAGGAAAATGCATGTTATTTCAGCTGTCATTCAAGTGACCCAGAAACACAGGAATGTGAAAGCCCATGTTGGACCTGAAAAAAAGAGGGAAGGTAGAAAGGCAAGCCCTTGTTAATGAAATGTATAAATATGAGGAAAGGTGGATGGAAAGGTTTAGAAGCAGAATAATTCTGTAACTTTCCTAATGACTTCAACCAGAGCCAAGTGCCAGAGGACTTCTCCTAAGTGGTTTTTTGAATAATGTTACCTCTCCAGAAGCCCTGATATAATGCTTGGGTAGCCTTGAGCCATCCTCTGCCTATGGTTATAACTCCAGTTCAGTTCTGTGTCCCAGATTCATTCTGTTGATCTCAGAGCTGTTTTATCTGACAAGGGCCACAGTGGTCAGCCTGTGGCTCCTCTTGACCAAAAAGTCTCCCATGTCAACAACCACCCTTGGAGTTAGCCAAGGTGATATCAGACCAGACAAGCGTGCTTGGAAAGTGTGAAAAGATAATGCAACTGAACTCCCAGTTTTGCAGCTCTCCAGCTCTAGATAATAAGTGAGAATAGTTTCAGACTGCTATGACTCACATCCAGCAGCCTATCACCCACCAGTACAATTTTTGGCAGCCAAGAACCACCATAGCATAAGGGTCTTTGACTTTTTTCCACTTCTGCTTTGGTATCTGATCTGCTACCCAGTGATTCCATTTACCCAAGGGAAGTACTCCAATATCAAGTTCCCCTGCCTCTCCGATTCCTTCAATGGACAAGCAGCAGGCTACAAACCTATGCTCCGACACAGATGTCTCCATATCTATTGTATTACCTCCAGGGAAACCTTTTGTTCCACTTTTCATCTTCCATTTTTGCTAGCATTAGTCAGCATTTCTTGTTGCATCTTGTCTTCAATTTGGTCCACAGTCTGAGTGATAATAGGCATTGGTAGTGTACTTGTATCCCACTGACTCTCATTAAAGTACAGCGAGTTCTGCAAATCCCTCAGGATCTGATCAGTAGACTGTTCCTCTTTTCAGCACAAATGTCTGTAATGCATTGTGAGCTTTTGCAGAGCTGTCAGCAGAAAATAACCAGTGTAAACAACAGCCACTGTGTGCAGTCCTGACACAATATATGTTACCTCTGCTGCCATTCATATATACTGGGAATATTATATTCCAGAACAATTATTTCAGAAAAAAATAATCAGGGTAATTGCATTAAAATAAGCTACACCAAAGATGATTTTCTTTATTTCAGTCTGTTAGTTAATTATAGAATAACACACCTGTTCACATACATGGTTAGTTATTCTGAACTTGATTTTGGGTAGGCTTTGGATAGATTCAGGACTTTGTTTAAAAATGCAAACAATGACTTTTGTTCAGTGCTAAATAAGCTCAGATGGAGAAGACAGACACTTTGTCTTGTGGGGATTTTTTTTTCTTTTTTTTTTTTTAAATTGTTCTTTTAAACAGAAACTTTCTTCAGAATGAAATTATGTGGATACTTTTGGAAGTAGAGGAGCCTAAATAAATCTTTCATTAATCTGGAACCTCTGACTTGCAAAGCTGAATTTTTTTTGGCACACAAGTTATTTAGTATTTTAGTTTTGTGAATTTGAGTATGAACACAATTTTGAAAAATAGATATAATAACCTCATTATGTTTTATATAGAACTTGAAAACAATGAACAAGTTTATAGTTATATGTGTGTACATGTATGTATACATAAGCATACCTGTATATAACTGTAGGTGTATGTGCTTAAATGTACATATATGTTATATAGCACTGCAGAAATGTCTGTGTGGATTTCTACTCCTACACTGAGGTTAAAATGGGATCTGATGTATCTGATTTGCACCTTGTTACAAATGCTAGTTGAGTTGGACCCTCTCTGGTTTCCTAAAGACAAAAGAGTATTCTAAACATATGAAGAGGTTTTTCAGCCATCTGGCTTACTCTCTGCCTTAATATTTGTACAGGTCATTCACTTTAAGTGAATGACCTGTACAAATTTTTTTTATCAGCTCTTGATGAAACCTCATATAAGAGTACTGATGAGGTTAAAAGGCCCCTGCATGAAAGGTGAGCATGTCTTGTGGGTTGAATAATTACAGAGAAGAAAGTAAACCAGAATGCAGCACCAGGCAAGGCATTGAGAGGCTGTCAGCTTTACAGGTTTTTCTCTTTTGCAAGTCTTTAAAAAGAATATCTCCTTGTATACTATGCTAATGGTACTGCAGCTAAGTAGCGCTGGAAACATTTTTTAGAGGAAAGGTTCTCCACCTTGACCCGTGGGTTAACCCTAGTGAAAAACTGCATGCAGTGTGTGATGCTAGCAGTTGACTCCTGGGTGCTTCTTCCCATCTGTCCCCTTTCTGTAAAACACATGAAGTACACTATAACTTCCAGATCATGATGTTACAGCCTATCTTATCCTGGTTTCTGCTGTGGAAAGTATTCACCTCTTATATGCTGCTGCTCAAGAAAGTATACTAGTATATATTCTTTACATATATATTGTTTCTGTGGAGAGAGGGAGAAGAGTGAATTATGTTAGTGACTGCAAGTGTGAGAGCAAGAGGGAAGAGCAGAATGGCATTTTAATGTTTGACGTGTGCTACATTTGAGCTCTGGTATTAACGTTTTTGAACTACCGCCTGCTTCAATACTTACTGCACTGACTTTAGCATAAACTGTTTTTGTGACATTTTTCCAATTTGTTAACTGAAGTAAAAAAGCAGTATAATAAATTGCAGCCCAAGGGAAACTATTAAAAGTGTAGCTCTTAATAACAACACCTAATATAGAAACTGGGGGGAAAAAAAAAAAAAAAAGAAACTGTGCTGTCCTTTCCATCATAATGAGAAAATTATCATTTACATTCAACTTCCAAATTAGTATGGGATCTCAGAAAAACAAAACCAAACACACTAACAAACAAAAAACAACCAAAACCCACAAATGAAGAAAACCAGTCCAGTCTTACTGGGAGATAATAAACTCTTTTTCTCAAAAAGTGCACGGATTACATCTTCTGTTCCTACAGCCAGTCTGCTCTTCTCTTACATTTGGTTATCTCATCCTCAAAGTACACAAGGCCTGAAACAGGCAGGCTTCTGTTCTTGGCATTCCCAATGCAGAAATTAATCTGAGGTTTCCCAAATTGTTCAAATACACAAAATCTTTCAGGGATTAAGACCCAGATTTACTTACTTTTTTTCCTCAGTACATTACTGAAGTAAAAAGTGAGGAAAAAAAACACAAAAACAAACACCTCCAGAAAAGGCCATATGGAAATACTATAACTAATAGAAACGTTTTACTGGTGTTTTCCTGTAAAGCTAAAACATTCAAAGGGAAATAACTGTACATTTCTACATTTGATGAGGATAATATATCAAATGCCAAATCTAAGAACGATCTCATACTTAGCATCAGACTCAAGTGTAATTCTTCTTACTGTGGTAGAATATGCAGTGCTTTGCTTTTCTGAGTACCTTACTGATATTTGAAAATGTCAGGTGGATCCCAGTTTTTGAAGTAAAGAGATTCTCAGCTACAGTACTGTTAGTCAGCAAAGCTCATTGTTAGGCAAAATCATCCAAAATGATACTGACATTGAGGTTAAGTTTTGTTTACAGTGGAAACATCAAAGAAAGTAGGTAAAAGTCCCATACCTGAAAGCATGCTATTAGCTCTTTGAGAAAGAAGAAGGTTTTGGTTTGAGCTGATGGACATCTTGATGCACATTTTCCCCCTTTTCTTTGTGAGACATTTTGTGAGAAGAAGTGTACGTGTAAGAAGATGAACAATAGGTTCAGAAGGAAATACAAGAATACAATGCCAATAAAAAAGCTGATGTTTAATTCCTCTTCAGGACAATATATATGTGTAAATTCCAGGGTTCACTATGTCACATTTTTACCTTGTTGCAACCAGTAAACAACTTGATCAAAATATGCTTATCTATCTGAATTTACAGTAGATATTTTTGAAAGTGAACATTTGCAGTAAGACTCAGAAACTATGCATATTGTTTTTGTGCAGGTTTCTGTGGTTAGTATGCTTTTAGAAATTGGACTGTGACTACATGTATAACTTGGGTCTGGATGGACATTCACACTGCCAATATTCAGTACAGATTCCTTTGGCTGTGCAAAATCACAATTAATCACAGTTGGTTTTGCTTTTTGTAATATGAAGGTGATCATTTTGATAAGAAAACCAGCGAAAAGAGCAATAGAAAAAGCATGCACATATGTGAATGCTTGTATTAATGCAGATACTGAGTTTAAATTAAGTAAAGTAGTTATTGTCCCTAAAGTTGAGCATCATCATACATGGTCTGAGTTAGCCTGCTCAATTAAGTATGAACTCTGTTCAGATCAGTTGCCCTGAAATGAGAAAACAGTTTTTAACATTTGTTAAGTGCTCAAGAAAACTTCTCAAAATTTCTCTCCACCAGGATTTTAGAAAAGGCAGATACCAAGTATTTTAATCATGGGTAATGCTATTTCACATAGAATCACTTTCCCTCCAAGATTTTCAACACAATATACAAGTTTGTTCATTGTAATGATTAAAAAAATACAGTTACTACAGTTAGGTGGCACTGTTTCCTTTTTCTTAATAAAGCTTTTAAGTCTTTGCAGTCACGCTTCTTCAGAGGAACCAAAAAAAGCAAAGCCTTTTCTGATTAAGGTTTTGCTCTGAAAAGGAACTGGACAAACATCAGTCTGTCTCGTGGGTCTGTAATTACTCCCTTTCCTTCCCTTTGAAGCTGACATGTGTTTCCTACAGTCTTTGTCTATCACCTCTTATAATGTGCTGCAATTACCATGGGTATTTTCAGGCTTGTAGAAATGCTTGAGGGTGAAATTTCCATCCTTTCTGGATGCCTGCACATACCACTCTGTTCTGCTTCTGCTTACCCTACCACACCATGAGATCCAAATATTCAGCTCATGTATATCATCCATGTCGAAGATTCTCCATAGTAAGAATGTTTAAAAAGACTAAGTCTACCGTAAAATCATGGTAGTGTGGGGAAGATGTGTTTCCATTTTAGCTATGTGTTGATGTGATGGCATTCTCTTTTCTAATCTATCCTTCTACAACTAGTTATACACCCTTGCAAGCTGAATTGTCTTGAAGAGAAAGGAATTAAACATTTTTGGGGAGGGCAACCATACTACAATCACAATCAATTAAAAATCATGTGGATCACTCCTGAATGAATTTTGACCTCCGTTGTTTTTTTGTTTGTTTGTTTTCTGAAATGGTGAGTCTAGGTGTGGTTGGAACTAGATTGTCTACTATGTTGTGAAGATAAATTGGACTCCTTTTGAAATCAGCCTTAAGTACCTCTGTGGATACAAAAAATCACAAAGAAATGTTAATGAAAGCATCAGAACCCCTGCTATTTGACATATGCTATAGCTACTATATGTGTAACTGACCCACCTTACTTCACCTATACTTCAGAATTCCCACTGTAGTCACTATTGTTTCAGGTGACTTCATAAAACGTTTAATCACAACAAAATCAGTTTTAAAGACAACCTCTAGAAGTCTCTAATGAGCTGTACCCCAAAATAAATAAATAAATAAATAAATAAATAAATAAATAAATGGAAGAAGGCATTACATTTCTGTCAAGAAAAAACTGTACTTGAAACAGCCAATGAAGTGGATGGAGATGTCAAGAGGTGTTTCTCATGAAGCACAGTGGTCTTATCATGCCATCTATAATACATGTTGACATGAGCAAGTGCTAAAATTCACACCTGTTGAGCTCTGCTTCATATTTTGTATATGCTGACCTCGAGCAATGTCTTATGTCAACAAACGTAGTTAATGGTCAATAGTATCTGCAGTGGAAATGCTAAGTCACAGCCTGACCCAGTGATTGAGCACCTGGTGGGAAGGCAGGGCCAACCCAGGGGAGCTCAGATACATGCAATGCTCCTGAGTGACTGGAAGGGATGGAGCCGGGATCCACCTCTTCCCAGGCCTCATTTCAGGGTTGGCAGGGGGAGGTGAGGGTGTTTTGCTGGAGATCGTTGCGTACCTGTGTCCTTCCAAAGTAAAGCAACTGTTTTCCTTTATTTGTGTGCCTGTTGTGTTTGAGTAAATCCTCATTTCCTGCAGCCTCGGACCTTGTTGCTCTGCTGTCATTGCTGTGCTTTACATCATGTTACAGTATCCTTATTTTCTAGATGATTCCATGGACTCTAAATAATCCTGAACTTTATGCATTTCTGAGAATTCCTGGAAATACACTGGTCTGAGCCTGTGGAAAACAAGAATGTATTGTAATTCTGGAACTGCTTTTTTGCAATTTTCAACATGGTTGTAGTATGGTTTACTATGGTAATCTGTCTCTCTGAATATTTGCTTAACTTTAGTAGTGCTTTCTCTCACACTGTACAATTTTGCCATACAGTATTTCAATAAAACTGTGCTTCTGAGTCATAGTTTGTGCTTTTCTAAACAATCTGGAAAGCTGTCTTCTTGGATATGGTTAATTCTGCTGTATATTTCAGTGTTATTTTTAAAAAATATGAGATAAATAAACGATGAGACATGGCTTCACTGTAATATTTGAGTCTTTTTTTCACCCTTCTCTATCTAATCTTTTCCATTAAGCTTCCTCCTGTTCTTTAATTTCCAGTAGTCTATTGTATTAGCAAAGACATTATGAACTTGTGAAGTTATCTATTAGTAATATTCCACTTACTGAACATCATAACATTATGCACATTTAATTTAAGTAGAGGAATTTTTTTTGAGTGGAATTTGACCAAATCACAAGTGTTTAAAGCCATGGAAGAATTTTCTCTTAAATACTAGAAGTTTATGGTGAAAAAAGTGAAAAGCAAAATTAAAACAACTCACAAACATTTCACAGGTCTGCAGGGCGCTTTTTTTTCCTGAGAATGTCTGTTGAAAAACCTAGAACACTTCCATTAGAAAACCTAGAAGAATGTAGAGATTCAGAATAGAAGTCAGTATTCATCAGTAAAGGATAGGGGCTGACATGTGGGAGAGAAGGTCTGCAGAGAAGGACCTGGGTGTGCAGGTAGATGATAGGTTGGCTAGGAGCCAGCAGTGTGCCCTTGCAGTCAAGAAGGCCACTGGTATCCTGGGGTGCATTAACAAGAGTGTGGACAGCAGGTCGAGGGAGGTAATCCTCCCCCTCTGCTCTGCCCTGGTAAGGCCACATATGGAGTACTGTGACCATTTCTGGGCTCTTCAGTTCAAGAAGGATGGAATTTCTGGAGAGGATCCCTTGGAGGGCTGCAAAGATGACTGGGGTCCTGGAGCATCTCCCTTATGAAGAAGGACTGAGAGACCTGGAGAGACCTGGAGACCTGTTCTGCCTGGAGAAAAGACTGAGAGAGGATCTTACCAATGCATATAAATATCTCATGGATGGGACTTGAGCGGATGGTATCATGCTCTTTTCAGTGATACCCAGTGGAAGAACAACACACAATCAGCACAAACTGGAACATAAGAAGTTCCACATGAACGTGAGAAAAAGCGTCCTTACTGTGAGGTTGACAGAGCACTGGAACAGGCTGCCCAAAGAGGTCATGGATTCACCTTCTCTAGAGATATTCAAAACCTGCCTGGACACATTCCTGTGTTATCTGTTGTAGGGAATCTGCCTTAGCAGAGTGTTGGACTGGCTGATCTCCAAATGTCCCTTCCAAGCCTTGTGATTCTATGATATTGTAACATTCCTTATTCAAAAGCAGTTCTTGTTCAGGGTTAGCTGACAGTGGTCCTAAAATTTGCTTAAGTAAATGAGCTCAGAGGGAGTCAAAGCAACTCCACAGCAGGATATTGATGGATTTCTTCAACTAGTTGGATAAGATTTATTGACCAGACTTACTTCCTCAACACACCTCTGTCTGTGCAACTAAAACAATTAAAAGAAAACTCATTCTGTGAGTGAAATCTATTTGACATACTGTCCTGTCTGCAAGGTAATGAGTACAGAACTTATATGCCTTGGGAAGTTAAAAAAAGGGAAGTTCTCAGCTACAGTAATATGCCTTTGGCTCAGTAATGACTTAAAATTAAATAATAGAATATTTTTATTCAGAAAGGACATCATATTTTATTTATGACTTATTTATATATAAAATGTTTATATTTACATATAAAAATTCAAAAATTCTTCTCTTAAAATAGTCAGCTAAGTACTCGGATTCTATTACAAAGTTTGAAATGGTTTTCCCATCTTTCTTCATAAAAAAAAACAACAAAAAAACAAAAAACAAAAAACAAACAAACAAAAAAAACCAACTAGTATCGGAACAGAATATAATTTATATTAGTCAGTCTATTCAAGGCAGATGTCCTTCCCAACAATCTTGGTTACTAGAAGTGAAGAGCAATTGTAACACTAGTTAAAATATATTTATGTACTGTAAACACAGCTCAATTTTAATCTGTCCATGAATATTACAATAGTTGTAGTACTCCCAAGTTCTGTAAAATGCATAAAGCAAATTTTCAGGTCTACTTTTTTCCTTTTATTCATGGAGTTTCCTTGGTTCACTATACCTTAAAAAATTATTCCTCATGGTTGTATGAAGCATCAGACACAGATGAGCTGGAGTATGGAGAGGTGGGCTGACAAGAATCTCATGAATTTCAAGGAGAATTGCTAAGTCTTGCATCTAGGGAAGAAAAACCCCAAGCATCAGGACTTGTTGGAGGCACCTAGCTGTAAAGCAGCCTGTCAGAAAAGGACCTGGGGGCCCCAGAGGACACAAAGTTGAACATGAGCCAGCAGTGCGCCCTTACTGCTAAGAAAGCCAATGGTATTCTTGGCTGCATTAAGCAAAGTATCACCATAAGATCAAGAGAGGTGGTCCTTTTGTTCTACTCAACACTGGTGAGGGTGCACCTGGAGTGCAGTGTCCAGTTCTAAGCCACCCAGTACAAGGGAGATCTAGACATACTGGAGAGAGTCCAATAAAGGGCTACAAAGATGACCAAGGCACTAGAGTATCTCTTTAAAGAGAGAGATGAGAGGTTGAGAGAACTGGGGCTGTTCAGCCTGGAGAAGGAGGATCAGGAGGATCTCATCAATATGTATAAATATCTGAAGGGAGAACACAAAGAGGATGGAGCCAGGCTTTTTTCAGTGGTGTTCAGCGGCAGGACAAGAGGCAATGGGCACAAACTGGATCATGGGAGATTCTCTCTGAACATCAGGCAGCACTTCTGTGCTGTGCAGGCAATGGAACACAGGCACAGGCTGCCCAGAGGCTGGGGGGGTCTCCTTCTTAGAGGTCTTGGCACCCTGCTCTGGGTGGTCCTGCTGGAGCAGGGGATGGGCCAGAGGGACCCATAGGTCATCCAACGCTGACCATTCCATGATTCCATGATTTGGTAAAATGTGACAATTTGATAAGTAAATAAACATTAGATACATGGTGGATAGTTCTCAATATATAGAATCATAGAATTAGCAAGGTTGGAAAAGACCTACAAGATCATCCAGTCCAACCATCCACCATCAGTATAACCCCACTAAACCATTTCTCTCAACACAGTGTCTAAACGTTTCTTGAACACCTCCAGGGACGGTGACTCCACCACCTCCCTGGGCAGCCCATTCCAGCACCTGACCACTCTTTCAGAAAAGCAGTATTTCCTAACGTTCAGCCTGAATCTCCCCTGGTGAATCTTGAGGCCATTCTCCCTAGTCCTGTCGCTAGTTACAATGTATTATGAGGTCCTTTGTAATTATTGTCCTGTTTAGTTCTTGTCTGATTCTGTTGCTGTGTGTTGAGATCTGTAGGCATATAAATGGATGCCATTCATCAACATGACAGCTGAATTTTAAATTTGGTGTTACTTTTTCAACTGTTCGGCTGTTCACTTTAACATTAACATTGGAACAATCTTTACGTTATGTACTTTCTGAGATCCTTAATTCCAGATTTATGTACCATAGATGGAGAGGAATATATATTCCTCAGTGGAGTGGATATTTTTGTTTTCTAGAGATCTCTCTCAAGTAACATCTTAAGCACTTCTGAAATCATGGGACTGTTCATGATTAAGTTAAATCATCTACTGGGTCATCAAAGTGACATAGGAGTTACTCAGACGACTGCTTCTGTTCTATACCAACAGCCCTGCCTCGAGGCAGAGATTCAGAACTGTTTTTACAATCTGAATCCCTCTGCTTCCATATGTTTTCCTAGACAATATGTGAAAAACATACTCACTCATTCTCTTTTACAAGTTAACAATACAGGTTTGTTGTTTTTCTTTAAATATGGGTTGTTGGAACCTCTGTCGCTATGGCAGGGAGAGTAAGAAAAAGATGATTATGAAAACAAATGAAGACATGTATTGCTAACCCACTGTTTATCAAAATGACATAATTAACAATTTAACCGTAACCCTCCATAGCATGCTTTTGTGCATTTGGTAAAATTTCTCCTAGCTCTTTACCTCCCTGGGAGCAGGATCTGGCCAGCAGTCCAAAGGCTTTGTATTTGCTGCTGGACATAAACTGTAAATTGATTGCTAACATGTGTTTCTTTTCTTTTTCTTTTTTTTTTTAATTTTCAGTAGAAGTGAAAGAGCGAACAATTATACCAACTTCTTTTTAAAATTTGTTTCAAGTAGCACCTTTCCTTCATTTTCATTACACCAAACCTGCAGCAGATGTATAGCACAGTATTAACAGCAATTTTTAAACAGTATACTTTCCACAAAACAACGACTGTCAGACTTGCCATATGGGGGAGGCGAGGGGGGGGAAGAAGATAAAATTAAAATTTGTTACAACTAACTTCATAATAAGATGTAACAGCAGTAAAACAAAACAGACTGACATTGGGCTGAAAAAGATAACTACAGAATTAGTTCTCAAAACAAACAATATTTTCATTGAAAAGTGCTGGATACCCTTAATTTTTTTTTGGAAGTAATCTTTGTTTAAACTAATAAGTTGATTCCTGAATGTAGAGTTCTCTATGAGAAGGATCATACCACGTTTTGAGTAAAAGTCTTCAATTAAAGACAGTGGTCACACTGCATAACCTTACAGACTTCTTTATGAAACATGCAAAATAACAAACTGTAATTAAATATATGAATATATGACAATAATAAGAGCTTGATTAACTCTATTCTATAGGAAGCTGCATATTAATTTCCATAATCCTCAAAATTAGATGAGTTCCATCTGAGTTTTTACGTTTTCCCTTGCCAAATGAAGATGCTAATCGTGCTATTCAAATGTTTGATGAGAGAACTGGGAAGCATACTGCAGACAAAAAATCTATACTGTTACCATTTTAGCAATACTCATGTGCCCAACTTAACCAATCATGAATGAAGCCCTTTTACTTAAATATTTGGGTAATGTCTAGAACATCTCAACAAATGAAGACTTTTGAATTTCATTTGCAGAGGATTAAAAAGGAATGGATGCTTTCTAAAAAAATTACCATGGTATTTATCCTTCTTGAGAAAAAAATGTCTGCACAATATAGTTGAGTATAATATTACTTGAATTTTAGAAGATATTTGTCTAAATCCTGCTTTACCAAAAACACATTTTGAGGTCTCTATTGAGTATTGATTAATTTTGGCACAAAAGATGAGTTCTACATCTGGATGTTGAATCATCCACCTGCCAGAAGTTATTTAATCAAGCCAACATATCTTATGGTTACAGCAATCAACAAAAAAGATGCCAGTTTCTTATACTATCACTTTGTTTTCACTCAATTCTTATAGCTAGGATACAAATCTTACATTCCATGTAGTTTGTTGCTAAGCCAGCATTTGGAGATGGGATGGTGATTTTTTTTTTTTTTTTTTTTTGTCTGCTTAAAAATTGAGGCCACTAGCTGTAAAGAGCTACTACTACACTAAAGAACATTTCAGTTCTATTATTGAGGGAAATATCCCAGCCAATTTCATTCCCAGCAGGTGTCATGAGGTTAAGCATTTCAGGGCATTAAAGTGTTGTTTTATTTCTCCTGGAGTTACTAGTCCAGTATAGTGTTTTTAGGTAATGTCCAGTGAGAAACGTGTTATGATTCCTTAGTGTCACAACAAATAAACCAGCAAACCTTAGAGGAAAGATATTGTGACAACAATATAGAATCTATGGCTTACTCTTAGTCAAGCTTCTTACCAAACACCTACAATTGATTTTAATCCTACTGCTTTAGTCTTCAAAACCTTTTACGATTCCAGTTTCATTTACACCTTTGTTTCCTGCAAAGAGAGATGGTGTCATGCATAAAGCATTATTTGAGGGGATGTAGCAATGATTGCAACCACCTACAGTACAAACCAATTCTTTATCTGTTCTTCTGTTCCTCTTGGCTGATGTTTCAGCTTATTGATTTCAGATTATCAGCAAGTGTCAGCCATTTGAAAATCACCATCTCTGAACAAGAGGAATGTCACATAAATGCTACAGAAATTACACCGGCTTTTACTGAATCTTAATCACTGAATTTCTGAACAGACTGATGATGACAGCTATCATGCTGAAAAATGTCATAATTTATGACACATAGTATGTGTTCTCTGGAAGACTGCAAACCAATACTTCAGCTTTTACTAGATATTTGGGATGCAGATTGCTATTTTACATAATTATGGCTGCCACAAAAGATTAAATTTGTACTAAAAATATGTACCACTATTTAAACACAAAGGTTTTTTTTTTTTCCACTGCTTCTTCTCCTTCCTATCTCTATTCAATACATATCTAATTTCCTTTTTGTTGTTCTGCCTCCATTCTCTTTGCCATACATTCTTTGCATTGTTCCATTTTCCTTTACACCCTTGTTATGTACCCCCATCTCTGCCATTCTAAGTCATCATTAATTTAGGTGAAGAATTCTTTTTTTCCTTTCTTCCTGGTACAGAATCATTCTAAATTCCCCTTTTTTATCCCCTCATTTCATGATATTATTTGATTCTCTCTATTTCACATCTCTGCAGTTCAAAATTCTTCCCTTTTCCATAATTTCTGTTTTGATGTGCTTCCTCCAACCAATTATTTTGCTATTTCTGTCCACTGACTACATGTTCATCTGACTCCTTCACTGTTGAAATGTGTATTTTTTCAAAATACTGCATTTATTTTAATCAAGCCTCAAATAACTTAAAATGCCTTATCTGACGGTACACCTGTAAAGAGTCTTAAGCAAACCATAAGTACGTATCCAGTGTATTACTGGTCTGATCAGTGAAAAGCAACACTGCATTATGGATTTTGAGGAAGAAAAATGGAAGAAAGAATTGCTGTTACAGTTTAAGTAAATTGAGCAAAAGCAGAAAATCAAAGCTATATCATGAGGAGCTGCTCTGAATTTCTGTTTTTACCAGAGAGTAGCTAGACCTTAGATCCAGCCTTCACCTAAGCTTTCTTAGATGTGAATGTGTTTAATATGCATCCCTTAAGTCTCTATCTGATCAGCACCTCTCCTACTGCCTCATCTTCTCCTCTTTAGCTTAGTCATGGATTTAGGTTAATTTTTCTAGGCCTTTAGCTAATTTATTATTTAAATTGATCTGATTTTAATTTAACTGTCTTGCTAGGGTACTTACAGTTTTCTTATGATTTGTAAATAGCATAATTATTACCTAATTAAAGTTAATTTAAATGCAAACTATTGTCAATTTCAATAGGTCCGGCACCCTCAGGATTAAAGGAGTTAGTTACTCACTTAATCATGTAACTCTCAAAGATACTTGTTTTAGAAAAATCTGTTTTTACATTAAGTATTGCATTTATTTGACAGATTACTTTGTTACTTGCCAACTTGTTATTAGTATGTCATACACTAGTTTTCAGAAATCAACTTCTTGTTAAGCCGTTGTTAAACAGGAAGAAAAAGAGGCTTGCCAAAATTATACAGGTTTCATGTCTCATCTTGTTACTTTCCTACTGGATACTATAGCACAGAATGTACAGTGGCTTCTTTTTTTGTTATGTAGAATCTATAAGCAGAATCAAAATCAAGCAAAACTTTCATTCTTGCTGGCACTTGCAATCTGTTTTGACAGACTGCAATATGAACAGTCTGGTAACTGAGAGAGAGTTGCTACTAAGGTCTTATATCCTGTGTTGACTTCCTATTAGCAGTTTAAAAAAAAAATCTGTCAGTACAATTCCAGTTTTAAGACTTTAATATTAAAAATCTTGACTATGAATGTTTAATGTTGCTTAATTAATTTAAATTGTACGAACTATTATTTCACTGAGGCATTCAGTGAGAACAGAGATACCAAGGGCCTCGTAAGTAGTAATTAAGACTGTGAAACAAGAGTTGTGATGAAGCAGATAGCGTGCTGGTGCTTTCTTCTCCATGTTCAGTGCAGTTCTAGAGCATCATCAGGAAATGCTTTTGAAGCAACAGACCTGCTTCATACAAAGAGTGACATTTTGCTTTAACTAAAAGCCTTTTGACCTGCCTCATATCCCTGATGAGGGTAATGGTTCCAGTTGGTTGCTGTTCATCCAGGCAGACCTGAGAGCTGTGCTCAGTGGGATTTTGGGCACTTCTGTAGTTTGACCATCTTGGTGCCCAAATGAGGTCAGCAAAGGGGAGATGGCCTGACCAGCATACCAGCCATCTAATTTCAACCTGTGCACCACAGAAGAGGTGACAGCCACCTCCAGCTATGGTGATTTCATATCTGAGGATGGTTGATTTCTAAATGTATTTAATAATGGACTAGGGAAATATTAACCCCAAAGCCAATATCTATTCCAAAGGTTTGGGTTATTTCATCACTCGATGGAAGCAAAGGGTGAAGACAAAACAAACATTAGTATTCTGAGAATATGGAACACAGAGAAGAAAAGAAGCACTGACCCTCAGTAAGGTTTGGATAAAGTTCTAAATCTCAGATGTTCAAAGGATTATTCACATCACATTCAGGTTCAGCAGACTCAGCTGCAGGGTATTCGAGGGGGTTTGGTGCCTCCATCTGTCCAGGGTTTCCTGTCTGCCCAACAGCAAGGTAATTCAGCTGTGGATCCTCTCCTCCTATAGGTGGGATATATACAATGAAGTAATTTCGGCAAAATACAGGCATGTGTTTCCACAGTCCACTCTGCCATCCATTCCAAGTCTGAGAAATCAAACATGAATATTATTGTGTATGAGACATTAATGATTTTGTGAGGTAAAATAATCATTGATAAGTTTCTAAAAGAAAATGAAAAATAAGAAAGTAGTGTTATAGTATATAATATAGCATCCTTCTAAATGAATGATTCTATATGTTTGTCTGAGTTTAGTTCAAAACACAATGAGAATTCAATTCATAACTACTTTTACTAGTTGTTGACTAACTGAAGAATTATTTTGGAAGGTCAGTTGCTCAAGAGCTGATATTATTAGTATTTTAATGCTTTTCTCATCAACAATTAAAGGTGTCCTCATTATTAACTATTTGTCAGTTACAATACATTTATGGAAATCATTTGTTATTTTTAATTAATTCTATGTAGAAAATGCCTATCAAAAGAAAAAAATGTGTAAGGTATTACTTGTTTTCTATCTTTTGTTTGAAACGTTGCTTCATAAACAAGAGAAATTTTAAATAATTTTTGCCAGTTGTAAGATCAGCTCACTGATACCTAGTTATGGCCTCAAATTACTGCGGTCTTAATTTTGTCTGTTGTGCTATACTCTCAAATTTTAGATTATGTCTGAGCTAACAAACCAAAGTAACGCATAATACAAAGGAATTCAGCTGGACTCATGGTATGGGACACTGACCATAAAATATAAAATGCCTAGAGCAATTCCACCACTCAAAGCCTTGAAAAGGGTATAATTTGAGCAACTCAGTGTTCTTCTACTAATATCTTTGAAGTAAAGCATATTTTCCATTAACACAACAGGAATAATTACAACCCATACTATGCAGAAGGACTTTATGCAGAAGTAAATTCAACTCTGTGAACTTTTTTTACAGGTTATAATTAGGCCCCAGAATTGCTTTCTTTGAAATAAAATTTGCTGTGTTGGACTAGGAGTATCATTACATTCCTTCCTCCAAAATGCATGTATAAATAATGCACTTTCTGGGTTAACTGTAAGGGATTTGATTTCACATTTTTAGAAGAAAATAAATCTTATTATAATTATTTATGTTCTATTTAGAATTAGATATACAAGTACAAGTCATTATTCCTTTTTACAAAAGAGGAGATCATCAGTACTTGACCTGATGTAGTATACAGGGGAATATAAAATCCATTCTTAGGAAGGTCACTGTTACAACATATTTTTAAGCTTTATTTGTATGAAAATGGTATTTTTGCCTCAATGTCAGCTTTCAGTGACACTCCCTTTAGTCTCAAGAAGAAAGACAAAGTCCAGGTGATTTACATCTCAAATCATTTTCCTGAAAGCAGCACAATAACCAGAGATATGGTGCGTGAGGCTTGAGAGGCCCCAGATTGTTGACCAGTCAGTGGAAGTTGGTCCAAGGCAGTACCAGGTGCTCCTAAATGATGTCAAACTATTATCTGTAGGATCCTTTTCTGGAAACTTAAAATGATACCTCCATATTAGATTAGATATTAAGAATTTATTTTTAACTAAAGGGTAGTGAAGTAATGAAATTTCTGGATTTGAGGTTTTTTGGAGTAGACAAGACAAACATTAGCCAGGAATGATGGGCTCAGTTGTGGCTGAGTCTGCTTTGGGGGCAAAGAAGTGGCTAAGATGATCTTGCAATTTCCCAAGGAACAACTTCGGACAGATATACGAACTATTCCTGCCTCTAGTATTTTCTAAGTTTTCTTTCTTGAAACATTTCCCATTGTAGCTAGTCAGTCACAGTTACCTCATCCCACCATCTCATACGGCAAGGAACATCCCTGTTATGAATTACAATTTCTTCCTTCACACATTTCCAGCTTTTCATGACTATCCAGTCCCTACTTGGCTTTTCTTCTGCCACGTGGATCTCTAGCTGCAATGCTACATTTATCCGTCAGGATCAGAAATCAGTGAAAGGGCTCAGGAGACAAGAATTGTCTGACTTTTCACAGCGTTCTCCATCAATAGCCATCAGTGTCACTCTCTGTTTTGCTCACTTCATGACCATGTGGCTGTGCATCAACTGGATCACATGTGCTGTCTTTCTCCATACTTTTTACCAAGACCTGGTCTTCAAGCTAATACTTATTTATTGTTGCAGTAGCTGAGATTTGAGATAGAAACGTATGCTCTGTGATTCCCAACTTTCAAAAACATAGCTAAGCTATCTCTAAATCAAGTTCTTTAGGTACTCTTAGTAGTGTAGTTGGCTGGTCCCACATACGATTATGACTGCAGCTGCACTGCTTCCACTGAAATCCAAGCCAAGGTTAAAACTATTTGTACTACTGAACACAAGCCAGTGGTGTGTTCCTGCAATTAAAGCTAAAAACACACTGGACTGCATTGACAGGAGCATAATAAGCAGCTGGAGGGAAATGATTATTCTTTTCTACTTGGTGCTGTGATTTGGCTGAATATTCAGCACTTGTTCTGATTTTGGTCTTCCTGCAGTAATATGAGCAGAGAAAGTTCAGCAGATACCTACCAAGACAGTTGAGGGGATGGAGCATATACCTTACTAGAAGAATCAAAGGGGAGTGTGTTTGTTCAATGTGAAGCAAATAGGTTCAAAAAGGTACAATTACTTCTTCAAGTGCCTAGAAAGGGGTATTAGAGAAGGTGAAGCAGCTTCTTCTAAGAGATACACAGTGGAAGAATAAGGCATTAGTCACAACCTGCAACAAGAGAAATCAGTACTGCATTATAACAAAAAAACCCATGAATTGGTCAAGCTAAACATGGTGAGGCAATTAACTTTACAGTTTTGGAGCTCTACTTTCAGCACAATGTTGGCCTAGACAGCCTCCTTGGTGTCTTCCAACCCAAATCTTCCTGTGACTGATTCTACTCTTTGTCTTCACAGAAGAAATGTCTTGGTAAACAACCCTAGCACAAGAAAAATCTTTGTATCTCTTGCATATGAGAACTGCTTTAGCTGTGTGGTCTGTGTGGGAGGAGAAATCATAGGACGGCTGCATCTCCATATTAGAGCATACAATAGGATTCAGTAGTTCCCAGGATTCTTGGAGTATACTACAGGATATGATTATTAATAATAAGAATTCCAGTAACTTTTTATTAGGATCAAGTTTATCCTCCACAGAATAATAGTAGTTCCGTTAGGCTAATTTTGAAAGGATTTGATCTGATCTGTGTATGAGCTAAGTTGTTGTGACGCTGGAGGAAATGAGAAATCATAATCTCTTTAAGAAAGCTGCACTAAAGAAATGCCCCAGAGTTCACACTATTGCTCACCTTATTTTATGGAGTTCCTTTCCCTTTCAATGTGCTATATTTTATTAGGAAAAGGCAAAAGGGTTTTTCCTCACTGGACAATATATTGAGTAAATGTGGTACATGTAATGTTTACAAGGAAGTTGTAAACATATATCTAGCATCAAACAGAAACTATATCGCTCTTCACTGTTGTAATCACTGTCCTTTGAAGTCTGAGATCCCATAATTATCCATTAAAAAAATTAGTTATGATCTAGTTTTTCTTTCATGTAGGAAGTTACTCCAATGACGCTACTTAGAGCAATTATACTTCCCCCACTCCAAAACATATACATGGTTATTAAAGATATTTAAACCCCTGTACTATGGACATTTCTCTGATTTTGAGATAAAAGCCACTTAAAAAAAATGCTTTTCTTTAGAAACAGTTCCATCTGTGCTACTGTACTACAGTCTGATTAGCACTGCAGCTAATGAGAAACAAAAGCATAGACTAGCTTATTAGACACAGACAGACACCAAGAATAATTGTGATATTTAAAGCAGAGTTATAGAGTCACAGCATCACAGAATATCCAGAGTTGAAGAGAAACTTCAAAGATCCTGGAGTCCAACTCCTGGCTCCACATGGATCACCCCAAATGCAAATCCTATCTCTGAGTGCTATCCAAATGCTCCTTGAACTCAGGCAGCTCGGGGCTGTGCCCACTGCCCTGGGCAGCCTGTTCCATGCCCACCGCCCTCTGGTGCAGACCCTTTCCCTAACCCCCACCTGCCCCTCCCCTGACACAGCTCCATGCCGTTCCCTCGGGCCCTGTCGCTGTCCCCAGAGAGCAGAGCTCAGCACTGCCCCTCCGCTCCCTGTGAGGAGCTGCAGCCGCCATGAGGCCTTCCCAGAGCCTCCTCTACTCTGGGCTGAACAGACAGACGGACCTTTGCTGCTCCTCCTACGTCCCACCCTCTGGACCCTTCACCATCTTTGCAGCCCTCCTCTGGATGCTATCTAACAGTTTAATGTCCTTCATACATTGTGGTGCCCAAAACTTTACCTAGTGCTCAAAGCGAGGCTGTACCAGTGCAGAGGTATGTAAGCGAAGAGACTGTTTTGTCATTTAGTTCCTTTATCTTCTGTATACTTTTAGCACTCTGGAAAAGTTTTTAGGAACTGTTACATTATTTTATCAGAACCACAACAAACATATCATTCACAATGTTTCTTCATAGACATAAAATATTTGCCATTTTAATCAGTGAAGTGGCTTTTAAATATATAATTTTCTGTAGTAGAATAAACAACATATTTTTTATACACTCATCTCCAGCAAATGTTGCCCATTTTATCAGAGAAACTTTGGCATTCCTGCAGTGAAAATCATTTATCCTCCTCTGAAAATTGCTTTTGCTTTGTAGAAATTGTTAAATGAAGCTGAAAAAGGTTCAGTTGCCCTGAGAATTGGCAGAAATATTATTCATTTGCTTGGATTTGTTTGAATTTTCTGCACATTTTGACAGCACAATAAGACACTACATATAAAGAGGCAGACACACTATTTGTAAATTCAGCTAAACACCTGAGACAGTATAACCAAAATATAATACATTTACCATTTGGTACCTTTTCCATTTGTTGTAGATTTCTTGGTTGTTACTTCCTGTTGAAGTTCACAGGGGCAGATGGAGAATTGAAAGCCCCAGGAGATGAAGGCTAAACCAGTATAATCCAGTGCCAACTCACAAATTTCAGATTTTGGCTGATGTTTCGTTAATGTTATACTACCAGGAAATGTAATAATATTATACTGGAGGAATATTCAGCATATGTATTGGACAGTACATACGTCCAATATTCCCACCTGTTAAGTACCTGGGCATATACTTGGATCACTCAAGTTTGTTGTTTGTGTCTGCTCCAGCAGAACTGTGAAACACAGGCATATAAACACATAAGCATTTTGGCTTGTTTAGAGTACAGAAGGATCTTTGCAAGTTTCTCAGTAGGGTTGACAACTCTGATTTGGTTTTCAATTAGGGAATGATCCATTTCCATGCTCCCTAAAATAACAGGTACAGTCATTTCTAGCTGATGTTTAGCACACAGTGGAAGAAAAAACTACGATGGCAGAGGTACATGGTCATTTTTCCCATTCTACAGATGCTGTAGTTTATAAATACAGATATCATAGAATCATAGAATCATAGAATGGCTTGGGTTGAAAAGGACCTCAAAGATCATCGAGTCTCAACCACCCTGCCAAGTGCAGAGTCGCCAACCACTAGACCAGGCTGCCCAGAGTCACGTCCAGCCTGGCCTTGAATGCCTCCAGGGATGGGGCATCCACAGCCTCCCTGGGCAACCTGTTCCAGTGCGTCACCACCCTCTGTGTGAAAAACTTCCTCCTAATATCTAACCTAAATCTCCCCTGTCTCAGCTTAAAACCATTCCCCCTTGTCCTATCACTATCCTGTTTATACGCTCCCTTCAAGTATTGGAAGGCCACAATGAGGTCTCCCCGGAGCCTTCTCTTCTCCAAACTAAACAAGCCCAGTTCCCTCAACCTTTCCTCATAAGAGAGGTGCTCCAGCCCTCTGATCATCTTGGTCGCCCTCCTCTGCACTCGTTCCAACAGCTCCACATCCTTCTTGCGCTGGGGGCCCCAGGCCTGGACACAGTACTCCAGATGGGGCCTCACAAGAGCCGAGTAGAGGGGGACCACCACCTCCCTCTCCCTGCTGACCACTCCTCTTTTAATGCAGCCCAGAACATAGTTGGCCCTCCGGGCTGCCAGCGCACACTGCTGGCTCATGTCCAGCTTCTTGTCCACCAGGACCCCCAAGTCCCTCTCTGCAGGGCTGCTTTCAAGTACTTCTTCCCCCAGGTTGTATAAATACCTGGGATTGCCCTGGCCCAAGTGCAGCACCCTGTTGAACCTCGTTAGGTTCTCGTGGGCCCACTTGTCCAGCCTGTCCAGGTCCCTCTGGATGGCTTCCCTTCCTTCCAATGTATCGACTGCACCGCTCAGCTTGGTGTCATATGTTACAAATATGTACGTATCTTCCACATTGTCGTGGAAATGCTAAGTCACAGCCTGACCCAGTGATTGAGCACCTGGTGGGAAGGCAGGGCCAACCCAGGGGAGCTCAGATGCATGCAATGCTCCTGAGTGACTGGAAGGGATGGAGCCAGGATCCACCTCTTCCCAGACCTCATTTCAGGGTTGGCAGTAGATGTGAGGGTATTTTGCTGGAGATCCCTGCCTGCTTGAGGCCTTCCAAGGGTGAGCAGCTTTTTTTCCCTTTGTTTCTGTGTCTATGGCTGCTGCATTTGGGCTTTTCCTTGTTTGCTGCAGCCAAAGACTTCACTGCCCTGCTATTATCACTGTGCTTTCCATCACATTATAGTGTTACACGCATGGTACTCCATAGGGAGAATTTCCTTTTACTGAGTATGTATGTGCAACTCTACACATTTCATTTTAACAGTTTCCAGCAAATTATCTAAAGTAACATGTATCTCTCCACCTGTGAATTGTCCATCTAATTTCAGGGAGACAATTTAAATGCTGGCAGTCAGGTTTGTGTCCACATCCTCCACACTAATGGGCTCTTAAGGTTCCACCTAATACTGACTTGATCCACTGGGGATATGTTGACTGGTGCCAATGGTTTTGAGTCAGACCCACTCTCTATATTCCTTTTTTTTTTTTTTTTTCTTGTCCAGTTTGCCCAGTGATGGGCTGAACAGCTGGCAGTAACTTGGAGGTGCAGCAAGCACCTATGAGAATCTGCATTCTGATGAGCTGCTTCCTGGCTGCAGAGGTGTTGCAGCTAAGAGAGCTGAATCCCACCTTAGTGGGACAAGCAGCACAGCCATAGAAATAAAGTGAACTAGGGAGAGACAGATGTTGTGAACTATGTCTGTTATTCAGATATGGGAAGATTTAGCCTCAAATTAAATTAGAGATGGGAAAGAGGATGAGTGTAGGGCAAGAGCCAAGCTGGGTACATTTATATCCACCTCAGTAACCCTCATCCGGCCACCCTGCCAAGCTATCTACTTAATTAGGTAGTTTGTAAAGCAGTGTTTTCTTATTCTGTCCAAACAAAAATATTCTTTGAAGATTAGTTGAAGAAAGTTGAAAGGAGCCCTTTCAGGGAGCACTGAGCCTCATTAAAGCTGGATAGAATGGCGATAATGGATAGTCCAGGGAAAAGACTAAGAAGTTACTTAGAGCTGCTGTAATTGGGACATAGTGGTGGCTGTAAACTGATTGCTCATGTGTGAAGTTAGTACAGTCATAAAAGATATCGATATCTCACATAAGTCTTGTAATGTAATCCAACAATATTTTTGATTAAGTTGTTTAGACTGATGCAATCTGATTTGTGTTTAAGGAATAAATAGTTCTTTCACTGCGAGTTAGTGGGGAGCATTAACTATTTTCTCATTCCTGTTTAGAAGAATGAGAAATCTGATTCTGATCGTTCTTTCTTTCATTTTTATGACAGGAAATATTAAAACTTAATTGACCAAACTAGCTATGTGTTCTTCCTTATTTAGTACAGAGCAGCCCAGATGGTTTCATGTAAAAGTATGGTGTCCTAGCAATGATAAATCTCTGAACTTCTATCAAATAACAAACTCTATGTAGTACTTCTGCATTGTGGAAGGAAGCCTTTAGTCTTAATTGTGAACAGGTAGTGTTCACAGTCAGTGTGAACTGACTCTTATCAAAAAGAGAAATATGGAGAACAGCTTCCTGAAATGCCCCATTCCTATGCATACAAAGAAAAACTAACATATTCAAAAATACTTTTGAATTAATGGTTCTTGAATTATTCAGATATGCTATACAATGATGCTTGTTTGCCAGCTCTACTGAAATGTTTTCCAGCTGATAAATACACCAGTGACTGTTATGCTATTAAAATAGTCAATAGACATCATGAAATTGATCAATATGTAGGAAATACGCCCTTTTCTCCCTCGAGCCCATCATTCTTTTTACAAAATCCATATACATTCTTGCTTATTTTACATTCAGTTTCTAAATTGAGTTCTGATAAAAAGGCAGTGCCAAGTTTTGCTGCATAAATTGGACTGCTTCTTTCCAAAGTATTTTTTTGTAAATGGTATAACTATGGTCAGTAGTTAAATATAAAAGTTACTGCAGGGCTGCTTAAGATTTCACATTGCATCTTCCACTGTTGAATATAACAAGAAGAGAAGGAGATTCTGATATGTGACTGTCTTTCTTGGGCAGCTTACATATATGTGTTCTAAAAGAGTAACCTCAAAACTGAGCACTGCGTTATAGAAGTTATTCTCTATTTTCAACAAACTTTGTAACTTTTACTTCATTTTTCTTTTTAAATGCAGTAGATAGCCATTCCATTTCAACTCACAGTTTATCAGCCTAAATTGAAGAGAGATTTTTTTGTTGTTAATTCCATTATTTTCCTGGAGTGTATGTTTTCTTTCAGTTGGAATCTTAATATGCAACCTAAAATAAGATGTAGCAAGCTATGCTTTCATGATTAATTTTCATTCCACTTGAGACACCATGAATCAATTTGTAAGTGTTCCAGGTACAATATCCTTTATATTACACAGATTTGTGTATGTGTCTATTGAAACTTAACACTTAGACAAAAGAACAATCTAATAATGCATATTAATACTCGGACTCCTGAACAACATGCAGTTTTCACTGTTAATCCACTGTTAACTAATTCCACTGTTAATCCAAATTATTAGAATTTGACAGGAAAAAAAATTGCATAAATTAAAAAGAATATTGTAACCTGTATTCTGGAGATTCACTTTTTTAATGACTAAACAGTACAAAAATTGCATTAGATAAGACATTAAGATACAAAACCCAAATACTTGGTATCACTTTACCAAGTTTATTTGAATCCAAGAGGCGTTATTTCCGTATTTTAGTTCAGAGCATGAGCTTTTTAATCCTGTTAAAACTGAATGCCAAATTATACGCCTGGTCTTTGTCCAGACAAAAAAAGCTGTGTTGAGCTCCTGTGAAATCAAGGGATTCTGTATGACCATATTATTATTCCAACTAAGTATTATGGTCATATATTTATAAAAAGAATGTGGTTAGCTTAAGAACAGTTTCTGTGGTCTGTGCTGCTTGACGTTGTACAAAAGAGTAAGTGTTACTTTTTTGACACTACAGCAATACTGCAAGTTGTGGCATTGGGTGGATTTGCTGGAAGGTTCTAAGTACCTTCAGTTCCTTTTAGGAGGAATAAACTTTTAATGTGTGCCTGTCCCTCATAGCACCAAAGAAAGGTCTGTCATTATTATAGATAGAGAATCACAGGTGCCTGTCAAAGAGGAAAATGCATACTGCTATGCTTGTCACATACCTTCTCCCTCAGGTTTTCTGAGCTGGCTGTCTTGCACCAAATGCTACTGTAATTTCCATCTGTGGAGAGACTGCATTTAAAATTATGGCCTTGCTTGAAAAGTTGATGTGTATTGAAAGAAGAGGGCAAGAACTATTTCTCTCAAAGGTTTTTTTCCAAAAAAAATCTTTCATTGCTTTTTAGTTTTGTTAAATTTCTTTTCTTTATGCACATACACTGTTAAAATGTTTTGTCTTTAATTCATGTGACCTGCTCTTTGGTTATGTGAAGTTCTTGAGCAAAACTGGTTTGTGTTATTCATGCCACAATTCATGGGAGAGAGTAACAGAGGCAATATTAACAAAGTTTGCTAGTGAAGCCTTTCCCCAAATGCCTCTTGTGAAGGATGAAATGCAAAATTCTATAAAGCAGAGATTAAGGCATGATGCCATTTTATGTCTGTCACCTCTCACAGTAAATCCAGGGTCACTGGTGCAGATATCTTGTGCTCCTGCACAAATCCTAGTGGTCTGTTATTACTATTTCCAAAACACATTTACCAAAAAGGGACATGCAAAGAAGTGACTGTTTTGTAGTTATATTGCTAGAACTCTGACAGCTAGTAGGAACCCTCAGTGTTTTACTCTGCAGTGAAGTTTTGTATCTATCATCTCCTCCTTGAATTCTAAAAGACTTTTTGGGAGGATTGTGTGTGTGTGTGTGTGTGTGTGTGTGTGTGTGTATATATGTGTATATATATAGATGCCCTTCAACTCCCTTCTTATTAATAATTCCTCTCCCAGGCATGGACTGTACCTAGATGGATCTTACGGAAAGACTGAAGATAAGAATAAGGCTTTCTATAATTGAGTGCAGCAGGAAGAGATATTTGTATTAGGAATCTCTTTCATGCACATTTTTAACTGACATAAATTATTTCAATAATTCATTTTCATTAGGGAAAAACAACCAAGCTTTTAGAAATTTGACCAAAGGAAGACAGAACTGCTGTTTAATTTACAAGGCAGAAACCATCTGTATATGTACACACCCAAGAACCCGCAGCACGCTATCCACAGGTGGCAAATGTTATACATGAGCATTAAAGTATTGTGTCCAGAACTTATGTGATATTCCTTTCATTAAGTAAAAAATTTCTGATGGTGCTTTTGTACTCTGAAGACTAAACATACTTTAATGCCTGCAAACATTACATCAGAATACAGAGACATGAACTGCTGTGATGTTTAGAATAAGCTCCAACAAAGTAGCAAGTTTTCTTTATATTTACCTAAATACAGTACAAGTAATTAAAATGGAAATAAAAACTATAATTGTTTTTTTTTCCCAGTGGGAAGGCAGTCATAACTAATACTTTATTATTATAATCCTCTCAATTAATATAAGAGATCTCTAATGATTTTCAAAAATCAAGTCTGGTCTGAAACTTGCCATCTCTATCATAAATGAAATTAACATCCTTCTAAAATCCTATCACTCTATCCATCATTAACTTCTGTGTCTTACATTAGTTTGTAATTGAATTCGTATTTTGTACAACTTCATATTGAATTGATTCAAAATAAAGCTAACTTCTCTATTCCATATTAATTTACCTAATTATAGGTGTTAATATTATTTTATATCATTTTAAACTGCTCTTTTGTTCTATTCACCTCTGGCTTTGTGCTTGCACCTTACTCCATACAGGCAGCAGACTCTGCCCTGCAAGCCTTTGTTTAACAGAGATGGAGAAGAATGGGCAAGTTGAAGACCCTTTTCCTGGCTAGGGAGGGAGCAATATTCTGCACCAGAACAGACTTCTCTTCAGTGGTTATCTACAAATAATAGAGGCAGGCTTGGCTTCAGTCCTCTTTCTAAAGGGTAATTCACAGGATGTATAAAGATCCTTACAGATTATTAAAAATAATCTTTCAAATCCAGGGGTTTTGCTCAGGTAATTGCATCTCGCAAAGTAGTCTGTGAGCAGTCATCAAAGCTCATTTCTTTTTCTTAAAGAGAAAGTCTAGACTTTCCATCCATAACATGTCATCATTTTTGTTATGAGGAACTGAAGATAAAAGTTCAAACTCTGTTTCACAGTATTGTATTTCTTTTTGCTTGTTTACAATTAAAGTCTTCTTATTGGGGTAGCTGCATTTCTATTCAGAACAAGACACACTGCTCTAATATTTTGATATTTCAGAAGATTTTGAAATAAAAGTGGTGATAGTGTCACAGTCCTGTAGTCTGTGAACCTGGTCCATCAGATACCAAACCAAGTACTATACTTAGAGGCAGGACAGGCAATGCTTTCTGCACCTGCATTGAAACTGGTTGGAAAAAAAAATATATTTTTCTAAAGTATGGAAACTCAAATCAAGGAAACATTAGCCTTGTTTTCTGAGTGTCAGTACTCATTACGTTTTGCCTCTTTACACTTGTTTGGCTGGAAGGGTTTTCTGGCATCTTAGGAAATGAAAAATCACAACCATTATGCAGCTGCAGTAAAAAGGTTTCCTCATAAAGTAGCCTAGCTGAAGTAGTTTCATATCAATCACAGAATAAAAGAGAAAAGGGAATTGTGATTGAAAACATATTACTTGCCAGTATCACTAACTGGTGTTACTGCTGGCCTACCTGTTACCCTTGATCCTCTGCTGTGCCTGAAACATCTTTCCAGATACTTCTAGATCTTTTGCCTATGAGCTAGGAAGACTGAGTTTCCTGAAGGTGATTTTTCATATCAAGATTATGAATTTTCAGAGAAATAGATCCTGTATCATGAGAAGAGTAGTCCTGTGGTGTGCAGGCTTAAGTTTATGACAATACTGTTCTACATCCTGACCATCCTCATGATGCCTGCTACTTCAGCATACGATGTTCCATTAATTTAGATCACACTGTGGACTACTCTTATTCCCATGGAATTACTCTGGCTGAAAGAAAGACCTGACTAAATGTATGCCAGTGGCCAAAGGGTTCAGTCCAAGGGGCAAGACTAGAGTCAATGTGAAGCAAAATCCCTGGGCTGTGTATGATATGGCTGCCAGTGGCTCAGCAATGGTAGTTTTGCCTGAGACCGATAATATCAGGACATAATACTGCTGAGTTTCTGTGGGGCTAGTAGGCTTAGTTGTACAAGGCATTGGAGGTCCTAGAAAAGAATAAGAAGCATCAGGCAGCTAGTGAACACATATTCTTGAATACAAAAACACAACCAAAAATGTAGAAAAAACATACTGTATGTGGAGCAGAGCATTTCTCCTTAAGTTATTAAGTCTATACTTTCCAGTCAGATCTCTGTGAAAGTGTTGGTTCCCAGAGCAATTTGGCAGACTTGTAATCTAAATAACCCAAATGGTTTCTGGTTTCTGAGCTGGTTCTTTGGGAACCCTGCCCAAAAATCCATAGTAGTAGTATCTTCCTTGTTAGTAGTATCACCTGGTTTAGATGGGATTTACCTTTTGGATGAAAGTTGTCAGGCTAGTTTCTTCTTAATGATCTGACTGAATAATGTGGAGGCAGTTTTATCAGAGACCTGATGTTTTATGTCAAAATGTCAATAAAATCATTTCTGTTGAATTAAGGAAAAAATTGCTTCTACTATTTTTATAAAACTGCACAGGACTAGTGCCTGACTGTCACTTCACACTTCTCAGTAGAAGTAAGTATACTCTTGCTTGCTTCAAATCAGTCTGTGCTCAGATTATTTCATGTCATCAGAGAAAAGAAATGATGGTTTAGGAGACTGAGGATTTGTTTGTATTGGTAGATGTGCTCAAGTTTTCTGTTTAAAAAAAAAAAAAAAAAACAACACTAACCTGAACATTTTTTATCATATTTCTTGTATGATAAAAAAATGTTCTGAACAAAATTTGAAGTGATATTTGCCTCTTAAATATTTTCACAAGTCACTTCCTCTATTAGTCCTCAGTTTGGTACCCAGTGCCACAGCCATCATCTACATGTATCACTCGAATTGTGAATGTCATGACTGATAGCTTTGGAAAGCCAGTTCTGATAGACCTGCAGTGATGCTTTATCTTAATCTTCATTTCTTCTGGTTGACATTTTTCCTGGGCTCTTTTTAGAGGACTCCAGCAAAATGACATAGCTCCATTTTGAAAAGCCACCAGACGCTTGGCAGCACCTTCTGTTCATGTGCTGTCCATGATCAGACCAAGGCACTGTTACCTTTGCGGTCTGGTGATGCTTTAGCTGAGGGGCAGTAGCTGTTTTTCTAGATATAAGATACTGGATAAGATGTGGGAAAGTGAAAATTGTGGTCTATGTTGTGTATGTTGATGCCTAAAGAGAAAGGATCCTATAGATTTGTTTCTTGTCCCAGCTAAAGCCCCTTGGGAGTTCTAAATATTTCTAGCATATCCTGAATAAGCTGCAAGGAGAAACAGGGATATAAAACATGAATAGATTCTCTTTTTTGTTGGACAAGTTGTGATATGTCATTAATTATTGAAAACAAGGCAGGCATCCAGACAGCATTCATGACACATGGCCCAGGGTTGATAACTGTGTGCCACAGGCATAGATTTTAAATTCTTCATTTACAGAGAAGGGCTGTATTAATAAATCTTATTTAGGTAGAATGAAATGGATATTTTGTTATTGTATTGAATTTATTCAGCCTACCTCTCTCAGTCTTAAGAAGTAGGGAGTTATTGGCTGTAAATTGTTTTAGGATAGGCAAATACACATACACACAAAAATCAGAAGAACTATAATGTTGTTCTTTTAAATCATAATGTATTTTAGATGGTTTGTTGGATCTGTAATCACTATTGTCAGGGAATTCTATACACGTACACAAAATGGGCACATGTTTATGTATCACTAATTATGGATGACTTCAGACAACTACCACCAAAAAAGTTGATGGGAACTGTGGGCAGTTGCTGTACAGCTTGTATCATTTCTTTTCCTATTTGCCTAAAACCAAACATTAACAGTGCTTGCTCTCTAAAGCTACTTAAAATAGTTTTGTCTTCTGCAACATAGAAACCAAGAAGTATTATCAATGTATTAATTCTCTCCTTAACAGATAATTGTGATGTTTTCTTCAAAAGCTACAGTGTTATCAATGAATTTGCTTAGAGAATTCTGTTCAGTAAAAAGAGATAATAGAAACTGAAAGTGTTTATTAGGAGACTTATGAGATGAAAATGAAAGATACTCATCCCGTTTGTTTATTCTTAGCCATGAAATTGGATGTTTAAAAATATTTATATACTCTGAAAACAGATCAACAACAGAGTAAGGAAATGAAAATTGATAACTGAGCAATGTGTAAGCTAACTAATGAGTCTCTTCTGTTAGATTCAAGTCTTATTGGCGATCTTCTGCAGCAAAACTTCCTGATCGTTCTGCTGGGATATGCACACTGAACAACAACAAAGACAAAAAATAAAGTTACTACTTGCTAATTGGAACTACATTGTTCTTTTCCTTGAAAAGGATGACTGGAGAAAAAAAAAAAATGTGTTCCATAGGTAAAGACTGTCAAAGTGCTTATGGACAGGTCACATGGATTCCAACTGTGTAATCAATCTTAAATTAACACTTCTGAACTTTGGATTTTAAACATAAGACTTGGTGTGCTATAAAAATTGCATCTTGTTGGACTGTAGGAAAAAATAACTTTGGATTTGAAATCAGAAATACTAAAAAGATACAGAGGTATTGAAACAAATGATATACAAATGTCATTATTTCATATTTTGCAAAACAAGCAAAATAATTATAATATGCAAAGTTGTTCAACTTAGTTTTGTTTTTCTTACTGTGAAATTAATAAATGTACATATACATATTTTCCCCACTAGAAGAAAACTAAACACAAAAATAAAAAATTCTGTCAGTTTTCCAAAGGAAACAACTGTCTTCTATCTTTCAGTAAGTTTTATGATCACTAAGTCCTTTTCCTGCTGTAAATCTTCCTTTAACATTTGCCTTGATTTATGTGAGGTCTATGGAGACCTTTGTTCTTTACTGTAACCAAGAAGATTACTGAGGTGTTTTTTGGAGGGTCTTGTCAGCATCCTTGTTGTCTGGGCTGAATTTCATTATCTCAAATAGGTGTGAACTATTTGTCCCAGAGGTATCCTGAATCACTTGTTATGTTTCACTGAAAGTCATTCAGTGGGAAATTAGTCCAAGCTGCTGAAAGGTAAAATGAAACCCTTTGCCTTCTAGCCTGGGACTCCTCTATCTGACTTCCTCACTGTAACTATGAGGTGTCAAGACTTATCTCACTAAAATCAATTGAGAGTTCCGGGGTAATTTATCTTAATGTTACATTACTTTTTTCCTGTACTAAAATTTTAAGTTTTCAAGTTATTCTTATTAGACTCCTTCAATACAACACAGTTTTTGGTGCACACAGTGTGGTGAAAAGAATCTCTTGTCATCTTCTGAATGAGGACCTGAAAATGATGATGAAAATATTTTACTAGAATTAACACAGCCAACGCAAAATATGTAATACCGTGTGTTTTAGAGTTCGCTAATGGGAAATACAAATGTAATTCCTATGCATTTTCAGTGATGGGCATGCGATTTTTAAAAATTTTCTTTCTCCTTATTTTACATTAACTTTCTTCTATTTTTCTGTTTGAAGACAATGAATGTCTATACAAAATTACTTGTACATTCATCTGATTCATATAGAATTTCCATTACATATCTATTGGTTTTCATGAACAGAAATATTAGAACAACTCTGAATTTCCTACCTAGGTCAAAATCTGTACCATTATTTGGTTACGACCTATTACATCAAATCCTGGCAAGCAAACACAACTTTGCTGTTCTTATATCCATGAAGTTTTAAGATGATGCAACTGCTTAGTAAAAATGATGTTAGGCTATAAGAAAAACTAAGAAGTAGAAGTTTGATAATGTTTTTGTCAGACCGGTGGGAATGGTTGGAGATGTCAGGCAAGCCTCCAAGCACACAAAATCCTCATCAGTTTGAAACATTTATTTCCCTAAAAGTTTAAGTTTTCTAGCTATAACAATACGTTTAACAGAAGATATTATCTCTGCCAAGAAATCTTTTCCTACTTGTGCTCTTAGACCATCACAGATACTTCTAATTTTATATTCCTTTCTCTGGCTTGTAGCTGATGCCTGTTAAACACTATTATAAAAATTACTACAAAGTACTTTGCAGGCACAGCAAGGTCTTCTTGTCCCCAGTTTGAATTTCATTTCTTTTCATTGCCAGAAATCAGAACTGTAGATAATAGAATTTATAAATAAGTCTTTTGATTCTTAAAATATTGGCAAGCTTAAACCAAGATGAACCACTGATATCTGAGGGCAAAAATGGTTTCAGAAATACTCTCTTCACCACCCGTGCCATTTCAAGGCATCTAACTTGCACATTTATTACAAAATTACATAATATAGATGTGATCTCCACAGTAAGTCTGAATTCCATCTTTTATGTCTTCATTATAGCACATCTGCATTTAAAGCAAAGCAGCATTTAGAGTTACTATAATACTGCATTGGAACTATCATATTTCAAAAGACAAATTTAGGCTATATTGGTTTTAGGCAATAAATTAGAAGCTGTACTTTTAAAAGCAATTTTATTCTTTAATCTTAAAATAATAAAACTTGATGGCTTGACATATGGCATGTATATCTTCTGGTTACCTAATCAAGAAAAATCAGTCATCTTTCATATCAAGGGCAGTCATCCATCAACAATATTTACTTTTATGAATTATTAGAACTTCTATGTTATTAAAACTCAATGTGTAATTAAGTTCTTGTTCTTTATTATTTTAATAAAACTTCTGAAAAATTATTTTGATGATATTATCCTACTTGTCTTTAGGCTGAGCTCTTACCCATATGGATCTATTCCAGTTGTAGTTTTCTGTATCTCCTTCATCAGCAGAGCCCTTAAGGCAGGGGAACTAACCCAGTTATGTCACACAGAAACCTGTTCTCACTTATACTTCTAGTCCTGACGTAGGTCTTCGTAAAATTGCTTCTTTACTTTTGAAGGGAGAAAAATTCTACCATAAAAATGATTACATTACCTTCTACGCTACACATTACTACAGCATTTAACAGCTAAAACAGCTGAAAAGCTCTGAAGGATCAATAAGACAATACAAAACATGAAAGATAATTCCCTTAAATAAGGAGGAATATATAATGAACTGATGGAATTGCCCTTTCTCCTGTTTTGTTTGAAGGTAAGATAAACATGTAAGATGATACATTAGTTAGCATTGTGTTTATTATTATTATTAATATTTATGATATATATTTATAATATTTGTAATTATAAAATATAATAATAATGATTATTATTTAAATTTTATCATGCAGATTGCTTGAGCATTATCTATTCCAGTGGAAAATGGTAAAACCAGTGTTGATATTTTCCATGATGGCAATTGTAATTAATTGCTATTCATATCATAAACAAAAGCACATTCGCTCCATGGAATGTAAAGTGGGACAAAAGTGACAAAAATGCGCTAAGAGTTTTAGCAAAAAATTGGTAATTAGCATTCAAGACAAATATAGGATGCTAAATCTTGATTCACTTCAGAGGCATGAAGGTTTTTTCCACATTAATACAAGGACTATGATTACTGGTAATGGAGATTTCCTCAAAATGGCCAATGAGCTCTCAGACTCCTTTGTTGGAGAGCAATATTGGCACATGTATAACAAAAGAAAGCATGACTTCTAGGAAATGAGTGTGCTGCTTTATCAGGAAAATGCACTTTTTCTTCCTATTCCTACATCGTCTTCCAGTGAGGCTGGGATTGTATGGACTCACAAGCTGAAATTTTCAAGTCCCTTCTAGAACTGGAGATATAGGGAGGGAAAGCAAGGAAAACAGACTTCCATTTACTGAGGACAGCAAATCTCTACTGGATGCCCAATTGCAGCTCTCCATGCAAAACTGGGTGGCATTTGTTAGGCCCTTTTGCCAGCAAGGGTAAAGATGACCCTGCCATCATGCCAGGCCTAATGATAAGCACGCATTTATTTTTAAAGAAATTTTTGAAAAATTCACCTACTTCATTATGATGAAGTGCAGTAGGATAATCACAATGATGGGATCGATGTACTTACACTTCATGTGGGTAACAGTGTTACCCACAAAGGGATGAAAATAGCTGCCAGCCCATTACATCATCTCCTTGACACAGGCGCTGAAGAAACCGACAGAGCATTATGATGAGTAGATACGTAGATGTGGTTACAGGAAGCAATATTTAAAATGCTATTTTACTGTTTTCTAAAATATTAATTAATAATATAAATCTTTTTGTTCCACTCTGATTGTTGTGGATCAGAAAGCTGAGAAAAGAAAGCTCATGTGATCTGTAAAATGGTTTCCTTACATCAGGAAGGGTGTATTTCCAAAAAGAATATGGAAGACTTGTAAAAGTTAAAAAATTTCTGACAAACTTTTAACCTGTATTTTTTTTCCTCCCCCCCCCCCCCAGATTAAAGGGAATATCCAGCTCTGTGTAGGATCTATGGGTTTTTACACTCAAAATCTTATTTGATGGGGGAAAAGAAAACATCTTATATTCACCATTTTAGAAATTATCAAGGAAACATTTAATTATTACTATCTGTGAAGTTTTTTGATGTCTGATACTTCAGTCCAAGCTAATGAAAAAAAATAAAAGTACACTTCAGAGGTTTTGGGATCACTAGCAAAATTCTAATCTGCTGAAAGAAATACATAGGAAGATTTCCAACATTTTATGTCTTTGTCCTCTGTGTGAGGTACATCTGTTCAAATATTCACAGAATTATAAAAATGTCATGTACTTATGCATTAACTTAGCTGATCTGAAATACTGATAAATGAATAGTGGACACATTCTGAATTATTATTCAATCTGAGTGTAAGGTGCAGTAACAGATTAAGTTCTATTTTATCTCTGCTAAAAAATCAGAGGTGAAAGTACTCCAAAATGACAGAGACATGAAATGTGCTTGTAACTGTCTGATTTGCGTACACAGGAAAAGAAAACAATGAATATGTGATTAGGTTACACTTATTCCAGGGAAATGGGCAAAAATGTAATACTGGCAGCTGTTGATGAATAACTTCTTGATTGCCCTGTTTAGAATGCAGCAATCTTCCCCAAAGCAATATATCATGAGTGACTTTAAAAGAATATATTAATACTCATCGCTAACTCCTTTTAAATCAGATGTGCATCAACTATGTTGTTCTCTGGATAGGTTCTCTACTCCATTTAGTTTCTTCTCAATACATTTTAATATCCTTCACCTGGGTTGAAGGCAGGTTTTAAGATCCTCAAAACTTTTGTTAAAAATTTCAGCTCTAACACAGCAGAAAACTTTTCTTAAAGGTTGTATGGTGCTGACAAGAGATTATTGTATGCTCTTTATAGATCATGGCAGGGTTTTATGTGGAGGCATTATTTTTATATTGTACATAAAAAGAAGACCCTTTTCAGGGTAATTTTTTTAGGACATAAATATTTCAAGAATTTAAAGAGAGTTTTCAATTCCTCTACCCCCAAATTAAAACATGAAATAAATGTATGGCCCAACCCATTGCTGCCTGTCCCTTGGCACTCAGCATGGTGGATCACAGAGCACCTCATAAAGCCCATACCTTCCTGTGAAACTGTGATTAGTTGGCAATAAACTACCAGGGCATTTCACACGTAATATACAGCACTATTCATTTTTCATTACAGAAAGTTTCTTTCCCCTTAGTTTGCTGAGGTCTGCACTTTATGTCATGAGGAGCTCTCACTCTTGTCCTGTAGCCTTCTTTAAGAGATTTCACCGTGCAAGGACTTCAAGGGGTGCTTTGCAAAGCAGCGCGCATTCATGCCTTGGAAACGCCCTTTATGCAACTGGCAGCTACATCTCTCAGTCCCTGGTGAAGTGAATATCTGCTGCCACATTGGAAACTCATTTTTCATGCTGTTTATTTTTCTGCATAAGTGTGAGTAATATTGTTGATTAGGCAGACAAATTATTTTCCACTGATTACATAGCAGATGTTATATTATCTGTGTGAACCATTGCAACCTGTGTTTTCTTTCATCTTCTTCTTTGCTGGATATTATAATATAGTGTGAAGCTGTTGATACGTGCACATTAAAGTAGACTTTACAGGTTGCTTCTGGGCAGCCTTCTCTCTGCAGCACAAGCCACAACCATAAAGAGAACTGGTGCATTAGACTAAAATGAAGGGAGGAAAAAACAGATTTGGAGGAAGCACTACTGCACAACACACCTAGAGAAAAATGTGCATTAAGTTTATCCTGCTTTTGATTTGGAAGGGGGACTGAATGACTTACTGTAGACCTCCTTCAACCTTGTTTTCCTTTGATACAATTGAAGAGGAAGTCCTGTGCTGTGTTGAGTTCTCCCAAAAAGCATTTCTCACTTCAGTGAGTGTAGGTCCTACAGAATCCTTCCTTGGCATGTGTCCCACTTATTACACGCAGCTCAGCTGTTCTGGGCTAATTCTGCATATATGTGCAGGAGAGATGGTGGAAGCTTCCCACTGGAGGTCTTCAGAAGCCTCCTGGCCGTGGGCCTGGTCACTGTGCTCTGGGTGTTGGGCCAGATGGCCTCCTTGATCTTCTTCCCACCTCAGCCAATCTGTAACTGTGATATGCAATAGCATTTATGAAATAACATCCTGTGCTATTTCTGCACCTATTCAAAAGACATCACATCATACGCTGTTGATTATGTATGCAAAAGGTACTGATTAAGTAATAACATATGTCCTGATTTTTTTTTGTATCTCTAACCTGAAAATGGCATAAGGTTGACCAGAAAGAATTTCAGGACATTTTATAAACTAACAGCAGCTCTGTATTGCAGTATGTAGATTAGTGAATTCCCCAAGAATGTGGAGCTAAAATTACTTCTGGCATCCCCTTTACATGCATTATTCATGAAAGATTTCTAAATTGGTGGCATGCTATTGAGTCTTCCCAAGAGCTCAGGGAACCTTAAGGGCATAATGTGTATCTAATATCTCTTGGCATGCTTCAGTTCTGAAGGTAAAGGTAGGACAGTATCCTATACTGAATGAAAAGTAAAACAAAAAACCAACCACCTCCAAAAAGAAGCGGAGTGATTTTTTCAAAGTCTACAATACCTATGAAAGTCTTTGAAGTACGACTCCATTCCTAGCCCCTAGGAATTTGTTCTCAGTTCTGCACTTAGTGTTTTACATTGTTGTTCATTAAAAAATATTACAAAATCTATTGCTGTGTTCCTCAGCATAAAAGGAAAAAAAAAGGAATTGTGGATGAAAACATGGAATTTGAAAAATGTTTTGGCTGTTTCTTGACAGCTTTAAAGTTCAAGCCATACATTTAATGTGTTTTTCAGTCTCTACAAATCTTGAGGGAGAAAAGCTTGTCTATAAAAGCAGATTTTACTTTGTTAAATTTCTCCATGTAGAATTGTCTACCGAATGTTACTGTGTAGATAGAAACATATGTTGTAAGGCTTAGGAAATATTCTGATTTCAAACATTTCAGCGTGTTTATTTTTTTACTATACAACTTTTCAGGCTTATTCTACACATCCAGAAAATGAAAAGAAACTGAGTACAACAGTTTGTCATAATTCAGCAATATATACTGTCAATTGTCCTTCAGTTTTCCATGACAAAACCTCTTAACTGTGTTATGTTCATGTGTTCTTGAAAACATTCAGCATTAGGAAGCAGTAGTAATACGTCACAAAAAGCATCAATTTGCCTTGTTATCCTATTACATTGTTTTCATGTCTGTTAGCAGCTGGTTTTCAGCATTACTCCTACTCATTTGGTGACTGATATACTGATTAAAAGACCTGAGTATATTTTGGATTTCCCACGAGGGCATGAATGTCAGGTAATGTATGATTTTTAAGGTGTTACATCAGATATTATGGAGTAATATTTGTACTTTTCCTGTAGGTGAAATCTCAAGTCCTTTGAAATCACTGTGCATATTCCCACCACTTTTAATGAGGGCAGAATTTCACTGTTTACACTGTAGAATACAGCATGTTTCTTGCTTTAAAATCCCTTTAACCAAGGATCTGTATTTAACTTTTTGAAGCCCCAGAAGTCTGTTGTGCATTATTATTTTAGTAGACTAAACCATTCATCTTGTTCTAAAAGGTGGAGGAAGGACTTTAGAAGTTTCTTTTTACAGCTGTAAATATTTTACCAGAACCACAAGAGCAGTGACATATCTGTAGAAGGAGCTTAGCTGAACCTCAGAGAACTGACTCCTATGACACTGCCTTTGTGCCTCTCCTGCCCCCAAGAAAGATACAAAGCACAGCAGTTGTGTGATCCCACACTCCTACCAAATGACGGGAAAATGTATGCTTTCTGTTACAGGCAAAAATTTAAAATCTTCCACGTTTTTCTTTAACAAAGACCCGTAAATGATCATGTTAAAAAAGTGAGACAATTACATTCAATTTTATAATTAAAATAACTTAATGTTCAGTTTTGTTGAAAAAAGAAATGCTTTAGTTACGTTAACAGTGGAATTTCAAAACTACATTTACTGCACTTAACCCTAATAATAAAACAGCTCTTCTCAAAGGAAAAAATATAATTCTGCTTTTTATTGATTCTTCATCTTACTGCATTATCCCTAAACTGCACACAAAAAAAATATTATGGCTGTTATTACTGTGATTGCATTCCTCATCCTTAGTAATTGTAATTTTTTTTCTCCTAGCTAATGATGGCACAAGTCTAAAATTATAGAAAAAAAATGAGAGAATCTGGCTTGGCTGATTTCAAAGTACTTTGGTTAGTTTTCAAACCATAATTCATCTTGCCGTGCAATCTGATACTGTGATTAACATCTCTATGAATGTTTTCTTATTAAAAATTTGTTTCTCTTGCTGCTGCATTTACTCCACAAAGCTGCCTGTGGCTATGTCCCAAGAAGGGAAGCCACATTAGAGCCTGAAAGCAATACTTTTAAGGGCTTCCAGAACAAGGGTTTTGCAGTGAATAGTGAAAGAGAATCAATGCTGGCCCATCACAAAGGAGTGCTGAGACATTTGGAACTCTCAGGCAAAATTCGCACTGGATTACAAGATGCTTTTTCTTATCCTTGCAGTCTTGTTCAAAGGAAAGACATTTATCTCACTGAATAAACAGTAATTGCAGAGCTGAGCAATGATATTTATTAGTCAGTAAGAAAGAAGAAATCAGAAGTAGAAGTGTGATGAATTGAGTCAAACCCCAACTACCCCAGCTGAAAAACCTGATGTATTGCTGTGTAGGACAGATGGTACATTTTCTTGGACTATTCAACAGTGATTGGAGAAAGAAAAACCTCATTCTAAAGGGAAGGTTCCAAACTGGGCACCCTTCTCTGTGAAATGTTTGCGAATGTGGGTTTTTCTGAGCTTTTTGTCTGGGAAACAGTGAATGCAAAGTTTCAAAGTTCAGTTGAAAAAATCTATGTGAGCCACTCTGCTCTTTTAGTCAGAAGAAATATAGCATATACTGTTAACAATGTTCATCAAAATGTTTTTCTTCCATTCCATAAGACATGTCTTGAAATGCCTATACGAGCGTGAGGATCAAATCCAGCATCAGCTTTGTTTCTTTCCTGTTCCTCCAGGAGGCAGTGCAATGCTTAGGGAAAGTAAAGAAAGGTGTAAAGAGACTATGAAGAGGACTGAGTTATTTTGTTGAATAAATAATTACATAAAGTGGGACAAGCATAAAAGAGCTGAATCCATTTAAGAATAGCTTGCTAAACAGGAATAGTTTCTGTCCCTAGCTGAATTAATGACAATGTCCAGTGCATACCAGGGGAGCAAGGATGTGGCTTGAGCACTGAAATAGAGGTCTGATTAAAATTCCGTTTTAAAGACAAGAACAAGGGAAAGATTCTTGACAATAGGGCTTGGATTAGGACCCAGCAAAGTGTTCTTCACATCCATACTATAGATAGCATTCCCATATGCATTCAGGTAGGTATACTAAAGATAATGTTTGTTTTTTTTTTTTTCAGATCACAAAGTGTGGAGAAAAACTTTCCTAGCTTTACAAAATAACACTTTTAATCACACAAATCACACATTTACATAGTTTTAGCATAACTACATGTTCTACACTTGCCTTAATAGAGATTCAAACACTCCAGACATGAGCACAATGTGCACTCCTCACATAATGTGGCATGGGATGGTATTTCAGCACTCAAAGAATCCCAAGTAGAATCATAGAATCGTATCAGTTGGAAAGGACCCTTAAAGATCATGTAGTCCAACTCCTCTGCAATGAACAGGGACACCTACAGCTAGATCAGGTGCTTAGCACCCAGTCCAGCCTGACCCTGAGTGTCTCCAGGGACAGAGTATTCACCACCTCTCTGGGCAGCCTGTTCCAGTCCCACATCACCATCAAGTAATTATGCTAGACATTGCTACAGTGGTAGGCAGCTGGGAAAGGTTAATGTAGGTCCTCTTAAGAATATGTCTGTAAGTTAAAATTTTGATTCTGCTGAACAGTCTTGGGGTGAAAAATATTCTATAGCCAAAGTGGATGGCTTCTTTTGTCATTTCAGGAAATGCAATGCTTAAATATTGAATACAAGCCTAGGTCTGCTTACACATACTAAACAGCTGCTTTGGGACGCTGAGATGTTAGCAGTGAAGTCTGTCCTTGACAATAGACTGCGGGTATTCCAGCATCTGAAATTTCTGCTGACTAGGATTTATTGTTTGGTGACGTACGCTCCTTGGAACTGAGTCAGGAAATACCATGGTTTTTTTTTGTTACAGCAGGGACAGAAGAAGCAGGCTGCAGTTCAGAAGCTGGCAGAAAGGTTATTCAAAAAAGGATTATAGTAGATTGGAGGGAGAACTGGTCCAAGGACAGAAACAGTCTCATGAGTATTCCTGCCCCTTGCTCTTGAGAAGAAAACAAGCATTTCATGCCAAATGTCCAGAGACTGTTACAGAACCTTCTATATTATTTCTATCAAAAATATTTATTTTATCTTTCATCCCAAATTAACACATTTCTGAATAGAGTATTACTTCCTTTAATTATAGTCTTAAATGTCTTAAAAGTATTTACTGAAGTGTTAGGTGGTCATATGTTGAATTACTAACTAAAACTGTTGGATTCTCCCCTGTATTCATCTTTTTTTTTTTTTTTTTTCCCAAGCAAGTAGCCTGCCTTTCTTTAAGGCTTTGTAAAATGAGGCTAACTGTTTCAACTCTGTTAAAATCTTGACAGATGAAACATAGGAAGAACCCTCTCAGCTAATTCCAGTGCACTCTTGTAATTGTGGAAAAGAGGTTTAATCACGGGGTTTGTTACCTTCAGATCTCAGGTAGACAGGCTATCAAAAAGCCCTGGGTACCCTCCCTCTTCCCTCTTCACAACCTCCCAGTGACACTCACCACACAAATCGTCTTTGCCACTTGGAGCAAAGTTGATGACGAGGTGAATTCTCAGATGTGAAGTCAGTGTGTCAGACTTGTGTAAATTAGGTATGCTCAGACAGCCTCAGGCTTAAAAAGCTCAATGAAGTCTGGCTTTTCAATAGAAATTCTAGACCGATCTCTTGTTTCAACTTTGTCATCTCTCCACAGGCAAAGTATACTGTCATTTGTCTGTGGTGACTGTAATTAATGCCTCAACTCTCAACTCAGTCTTCGGAGGGCTGCAACTGGATATTTCATTCTCTGCAGCATGCAAAGAAAATAATGTATCTACTTGTCCAAAGTGACAGGACAGCTCCCGCATGCCATCAGACATTTGTTCGCATTCACCAAGGAATGTTTTTAGGTTGATCTTCACCTAAGCGACTTAATTTTCCTGGTTGCTAACATGTCTGCTACACACTTTCATACAACTTTTGAGTCATCTTATAAATGACTTGATTGCTTTCTGGGGAACAGCTGTTCCAGTTCACAAGCAGAAGTTTTCTTTCTTTTTTTTCTAAACATTTTCTATAATCAAATGTGCAGAGGACTGCTGCTGCCTAACATGTTCCCTGAAACACATAATGAAGATCTATGAGTTCATAAATGGGAGAGACCATCCCTAGAGAAAATGCCACCTTTGAGGAAGCATTCCAACTTAACAGATATTCAAATAACTACAGTGATTATGTATATATTTCTTCTTTATATGCACAATTATCAACACAGTGAGCAACTCTTGCAACCTAATACTGTGTATAATACCAGTATTAGTAAGCAATTAGCAATAGTCATTGGATAATAACATTATTGCTGGGAATAGGATTCCATATAATGATTATATGAGCACTTCTGTAGCAGCTATCACCATAGTAAGAGTTTTATGCAAGAAACTAGCAGATGGTATCATGAAACACATCTCCTGTTGGCTTTGTACAATGTCCCACTCATCTGTTTCGGTTGGGTGCATAAAGCGCTGTTCATCTGTGTGATATCTGGCTCCTTGTTTGACCCTTTCAAATCTGTCAGTTATACAGTAAAAATCAGTGATACCTTGGGAGTGAAGAAAAAACAGTGGGAGAGGTTAAAGTTGCTGGAGAGAGGTGGGATCCTTAGAGAATGCTCTGAGACAAGCAGCATTGCAGGAGCACAACTTGTCAAACTATACAGCAACAGTAAGACCATTCACAAAACTCTAAAGGAGCGAGCAGTATGCTGCAGTGTTTTCATAACCTAACTGCACCTGTTCCTAAATCAGCCGATTAAGCCATATGCCTAGCAAAATATTTATTAAATCATTAGCTCCAGTGCCAGATTTAAAAACAAAACAAAACAACCTCCCCCAGAAAAGCAAAACAAACCAGAATATTTACTAGAATGAAGGAAAAAGAAATCAATGGATCATCAAGAACAGTGTGATCTCGTTATTAACCTGTGAAGTTCACATCATGATGAACTAAGAAAAGAAAGGTTTGGAACAGATGGGTGCAGTGGTTATTACTCTTTGTGAATGTTTACTTGAAAGAATATACTCAGCAGATTTATCTGTATGGAATGGAAAGTGAGAAATTTTCAAGGACAGTGTTACCCAGGGAAGGAGCAAAGCCGTGAAGACTGAGAGAGACACATACAAATTATAGAGAGGTAGGAACCTAATTTAAAAACGATCTGCCAAATTTGAATCTTGAGCTTACTGGCTCAAAAATACCATTACTTTAATTGTATTGAGCAGTGAACTGTAAAGTAGTTTGCCATCATTTGAGCCAAAAAAAGTATGAATAAACTCAGTGATAAGTATTTGTTTAAAATGTTCTACTGCTATGCCATCAGGCTTTATTTATTGTCTCCACTGTCCAGATAATGAATCCAGTCTGTATTTTCTATAAGTTTTAACATTTCTCTGCAATTTTATTTTTTGGTTACAAATATGAGCAAATGGACAGTTCTGCTTCTATCAAAGCAGTATGAAAGAATTCTGAAAAATTACTATATAAAATTAGCTTCTTCACCTGATTAGACAACATACGTATTCATTCTTATAACTTCATCAGTGTTAGAAATAAGGGTAGTACTCCTTTCTTGTGCTTGTGTGCATTTGTAAATCAACGTAACCGTGAGAATGTGAGCTAGATCCTATTCCAACTTTTATGTCAGTAACACAATAAATGACTTCATTGAAATTCATGCATCTAGTAGTTAGAAGTTCAGATTATATTAGAAATCCAGACTGTTTAAGTAATCATCAAACATGTCAGCTGTCTTATCCTACCTAATTTAAATACTTGACCTCAAGTCAAATGAATGATCCTCTGGAGGATTCCATGGCTATTAAAGGTAGACTAGGGAACAAGCTTTGACTAAGCTTTAAAGAGCTTTAATTAAGTGACGGAATTTTAGATCTTCATGCTATAAACTGTTCCTCACTGGTTTACCATTGTGTCCATTTCAAGCCAGTGGGAAAACAGGCTATATACTATGCATTTGAGGTCTCAGAATCTGAATTTATGCTGCAAGGACTGTTTATGAGATCTACATGGGGGAAAAAAAAAGAGGCAATCTGACATGCTGGTGTTTGAAATAATTGAACAAATCTGACATTCCACAAATGAGATGTAAAGTTCCATATTTTGTTGGGATGCTGCAAATCCACAACACATTTTTGTACAAATGTTTAAGTAGAAGATCTAAAATCAAGCCCAGAAGTTGTGCTTTGTAAGCTAGAAATGTGCAAAAATAATGTAAAAGCACACTGTGGTCTACATAAAATTATTTTTTTCCAATTGTAGCACAAACAGAGGATTCAAATAATAAGACAGATATGTTTGTTTCTGTATCAGCATTTCCTCAGTGAGTATTCAGTACTGTTATTCCATTCTGTAACTGAACTTTTTCTAGAAACACACTCTCCCATAAACAGGTATTTGGCTCCAGAGGAAAGTTGGAAATCTGTTGTCTTAATGTCAAGAGATCATCACAAAATACTTAAACCTATTACAGATATAGGCAAACAACAACCACATAGGTGACAAACAGAATATTGTTACCCCACTGAAGATCATGGTGCTAATGAAAGTAATTTCAAGAAATATATATATATATTTTAATTCAGGTTAAGTTAGAAAGTGAATGGCAAAGTGAATGGTTTTACATGCAGTAGTTTCCTCAAAATTGAGGATTTCAATACTTAGTGAGAGAAGACATTGGATATAAGTGACCCCTTCTAATTGTCAGCAAGAATTGTTCCAGAGCAATATATTTATTCAAGAGAGTAAAGCTTATGGAGTTTTTATGCATCTTGCACTACATGTAGGGCAGTGTTTATTTCAGTTCTAAGGACACTATAGCTCAGTAAAAGCTTTCTGCACGTTTAGTTGCATTTATATTTCACAATGCAGCTGTGGATTTATGAAATACTTAAATCATTTGCAGGGAGAGCAAGAACAAGTTTTCCTCTGCTCTTTGCAGAGCACTGTTGGTAGCCAAAATAGCAATTATTTGCAGAAGGTTTTCTTTGAACAGGCAAAGAGCTCTCACGATGTTACCTGAACACTTCCATTCCTACTCTGATCCTCCCAGTTCCCAACACCTGCTCCTTTCCATACCATTGTTAATGGGTTTATTGTCTCTAACACTCACTAATTTTTCAGGCAGGCTCTTGGCCTGCTGTTTTCACATGGCTGGCTAGGAGAGCACCAAGGCCACCAAAGAAATGCATTCAATTTTAAGGATTTGAGCAGCTGACGGCCAAACATCTGATGATTTCCACATGTGTTCAGCTGTTCTCCCTGTAGCAGTGAGAGCAAATTGATTGTCCCACCACTATCCTGTCTGCTTCTGGGCGCTGTCCCCCATGTTGCCCTGACATCTCTTTCCAAAAAGCCTCCATGTACAGAAAATACCTTCCTCTGGATAATGCTTAGAATAAATGAACGAATAGCATCCCAGAAAACTGCATTTTTAAATTCAAAATCTTGTTTCATAGGTTGATGACATGCCATGTTGTAGTAATGCTCTCAATGGGATAATAAAGTATCGGCCATCAGCTCTTTTCAAAATAAAGCTTATAACTATCAGAGGGATTGAAGTAATTACAGATTGAACTTCGAGCCTAGTGAAAATTCAGAAGTTCATGGCAGCTTTTGGGCTCAAGGTCCCTGCAGAAGTGTGTTTCACAGCATGATTAGGATCTACTGTCCCCAGGGAACGCAAAATAATTGGTTTTCTCTACAGTTACCTGACATGTTTATTGGTACAAGTTTGCATTTCTAATTCATTGCTTCACAGCAGTAGCTTTTTGGGGTGAAAATCGTGTTTGGAAAATTACCACTACTTTTAAATCATTGAGTTGGCTCTTTTGAGCCAAAACTTGTCAAAATCAGATTGACCTGTGTGGCAGATTTGACAGTTTGCAAATGGTTGGCATATGTACCTTAATTCTCCTACTTAGTCACCTAATCTTTTTCTTTTCAGGGAGCGCTGTTGTTATCCATCGTAACTACCAATATATTTTTCTTGTGTTCATTTGTCATTTTAGTCTTCTCAGAAGCTTTCTTTATTTGTATTTGTATTTTTGGCAACAGACACTTCAGAGACTGGGTTGTTTAAGAAAGCCTGTTTTCTTCACAGTTGCTAGACTTAACTGCAAGATGCCTCTGGCTTTTTGTATTTTTATTTTTACATTATTTTCTATCACATTGTGTGAAGCATGAGTTATTTCTAGTGCTTCCTGTCACACAGATGAAAGTTTAAGACATGTAGTTTTCTTTAAACAAGATATTGTTGTTCATTACAATAAGGCCTGGCAGCAACAAGTTTAGTTTACTGCTTCAGCTACTCATTCACATCAGTTTCTGTTAACTGATACTTCTATAGACTGGGACAGGGCTTGGTTTAGGACAACATATTTTATGTGAGCTATCTGGGTTCACATCAAGCTGAATCATGGCTGGCAGTGCAGGCGGTGAAAGGGTGAGTAAGGCATCACATCTAGAAAACAGCTGTTCTCCAAGACATGAAAAGTTAGCCAAGTGCAATTATCTAATTTCTGGTCCTGATTAAGGGCACTGGCGCAGCATGACATAATTTGGCAGAGCTTTGCCTGCCCACTGGTGGTGCAGACCCCCTGTGTAAGCTGCATTTGTTGTGTAAAAGCAGAAAATAGGTTACACTAGCAGAGGCCTGGGCTGATTAGCATCTGTCACAGAACTCAGTATTCCTGTGCAGAGAGCCCAGCTGAGAACTAATGAAGCCCAGCCTGTGTTTGCATTAGGAATCATCTTCAACATGTATGCACAAAAAATAACCTTTGCATTTCTTATTGATGTTAGTTTTGGCCTTCAAAGAAAATATCCCAGGTAAATTAAATATCAAGCAAGTTGTCTCCTGAGGCTGAGGGAACATTTTGGTCCTTCACACCAAGGTCCATCAGGTTACACTGTCTTTTGTACTGTTGAGAAGCACAGTGACATCCTTTCTTACAGAATTCTTGGAGCGTGCAGTTACATTTTCTTTTTGCCTCTAGTGGTCACATTAGTCACAGTTTTTAGGTTGTCCTTTGCAGTGATTATGTGTGAAAGCTGTGCCCATGGTCCCTTCTGTAGCAGTAGAGTCAGCTCTGTAGTGTGAATAACTGTGTTCCACCTTCCTCTTTCACAAACTGTAAATCTGTCTCCTTAGGGCAGGCTCTAGGTTACAACATTGATATTGGCCCATACCCTCATGTCAGACACTTCAGACTTGTGTAGCCCAAGCATTTCTGCTGGGCCAGCAGGGGTCCTAGAGAGGAGCCTGCGGGCTGTTGCAAATCCCAACATGCCTGTACTATATGTCTGAAACTAAGAAGTTTAGTTGTCATAATTAGTGTTAAAAGTTCTATTTCTTGAATTGGACCTCTTAAGCATTATTTAGGCACAACCCTAAAGTCCATTTCCTAGAGCTGATTGTTATTATTACTTGGTTAATTAGAAAGACCACCTAGACACACTTTCTCTTTCAAAACAATATTCTGTAAATAGGCAGGTGGTCAAGAGTATATCCTGCCCAGGACCATGCCAGTCCTTCTGACACAGTGTGAGATTTAACAAATTCAGCTATCTGCAGTATAGCTGTTTAGATTTGAGCTTGTTTTTCAGACACCTTTTGTACTCAGTGGAGAAAACCAGACATTTCTGGGCAGTGATTCATTTTGCTCTGGAATGTAAAATAGGTCAGATGAATTACACTCTTGGATTTAGGTGAAGTGAACCCAAATTAACTTCAGAGACTATTTCAAGGGCCTGCTGTCAAATTTGGATGATGTAAATGTCACAGAAGCTTCTGTCACTAGTAAATGAAAAGGCATATTCACTTCTTAATGACTCACAAAATATAATAAAGAAATGGGCAGGGAGCTGCCATGCAGTCAATAGAAAACACAAACCACAGGGAAATGATGGAGTGTAGGCCATCTTTATTTGTTAACGATACATACATCAGACAAATGTATGTTCTGTGGAGGGCATCCTCCTCCTTGTTTGGTTGGGCAGCTGGGGCAGTGCGCGTACAGCACATTGGAAGATGCAGCAGCGTTGGTGACTAACAGCCTCAGCTGAGCCCTAGAGATAAAGCAGCACCTTCCTACTCATAAGACAGGGGACAAGATAGATAGAAGAGTGTCTTAGTTAAAATAAAATTGCAGAATGGGCATAGAAGCTTATTCTTGAAAACATAGTATTTCCATTTCCTCTATGTAAACAACTTCATTTTGTGGAAGAGGAAAGGGGGAGTATTTCTTTTATCCCTGGGGGAAATTGTGTCCTACTTCTATCTAATGGCATCCTCAGAAATGCACACAGTAACAATAATCATTCTGAAGATGAGATAGAGAGATTACCAAGGCTCTTTTTTGAATGTCTAAACTTTTCCATGCTAAAGGACATAGTTGTCAGAAAGAACCTAGCAGACATCTTCATTAAATTAGACCCTTCCTCTCAAATTGGGAAGCTAAAAGTAGAAGTAACCCAAATCTTTAGTCATTCAGAATACCTTAGTCCTGATTCTTTAGCAATTGCTCTGAAGCTACTGTTTAATTTCTCTGGAACTGAAGGGACCGATAAGTGCAGCAGAATTGCACCAAGTGAAAGAGTACTAGTGAGAAGAAGGTAATAGGAGATCATGTTCTGTAAATAAATAGAATCTCTCTCTTTTTTTTTTTATTTGTTTAAAAATACAGTGTTAATCCATTACTGTCTTTTCAAAACAAAAATTGCTTTTTTTTTTTTTTTTTGTCTCAGCATTTATTCTGATAGGTTGTTCTCTAGATTGTATCTTCAGTGCAGTTGCCTCCTGGTGCACTTTACATGTGATATGTACTACCCTACATCCAGTGAGAGAGAAATACTAACATTGATTGATATTTTGGTTTTGAATACAACATTGACATCAGTCTTTTTTGTTGGCTATGTATGCTTATTTTTTAGCCTGCATGTCTAGGTCACACCTGTTCTTTCCAAAAGCCTGTTTGTACCCTTCCTGGCAAGGGGTTGGTGTCCTGTCCAGCGTTTCCTGCAGCTGAAGAGACAGACTCAGAGACTCCCTGGAGCCATGGTAAAGTTGCTTGGGATGGTGACTCAGAGCCCTAAATCAATGTCAGTAGTGGCAGCTGTCCTGCAAAGAGACCAAACTTGGTCTAATTTCTCTGCCATCCTTATTCAACTTCTTACTAAAAGGATGTACCATTTTTCAGAATTGCTCAGTGCTGGAAGGACATCTTCAAGTTCTTAGTTATATGGCAATTATTCGTGCTATACACAATCCTGGAGCAAGGTTTTACATTTCCTTTCAACAGTGTTTTCGATATGCCATCTTAGTCCATTTGCCTAGTTAACCTTATTTATGGAGGAAAATATTCTGTTGCCCTTTGAATTAAACTGTCTTCCTATTGAGTGTTCCCTCTTACCACAATTACTATGTGCCATCATCATATAATTACTTTATTCTTGGTGTCCCTGGATAAATGATTTATGCACCTGAGAAACTGTAAAGGTTTAAGAACTTTCTTCCAAGGCTCATTCTTGACTCTTAGTCCTATCTCTACTTTAATTATGATCTGTTTTCTTTTATTAGTATGTCCCTACATGGCTCATTTAAGTATCTTTTGAAGAGCTATAAAATTTGAATTTTAAATATTCAAATCTCTTTGTTTTAGGTTTTCCACTTGGTAAGTGATTGAGCTGTAAAATGAAAGAAGACAAACTCGATTTGAGCCATCTCTGTAGCAGAACAATGAAATTTTATATTCAGCAAATTCAACCATTTTAATAGATGGACAGTGGGAAATAAGAAAATATCAATTTCTTTCTGGAACTGGAGAGGTTCCATTTTCTTTACAAAACTTGTGACAAGGCATGGTTCAAATACAAGCAAACTGCAAAAGTCATGGTTACAATGCATTGAGTCAGAAACTGTATTTTAAAAGGGAAGCTCAAACTTGTGTATGTCTCATGTATACACTTCACCATCACTAAGAGCTACCAGACTTGCCTTAGTTTATATGCAGCATCATCAAGTCACCTTATTACCTTGCTCAAATAAATTCAGAAGCTCTATTAGATTTATCATTAAAACTGTGCTATATTTCCCAGAAGTATACACTAACTGTAGTTTTACTTCCAGTGTTTTTCCCCTGCGACAACAGCAGGGACTGTTATGTGATTTACAAGCATTGCATTTTCCTTGATTAGTTTTATCTCTTTTTAAACAAATAGTATTGTGGCTAGGAATAAATAGGCAGTACTATTATGTAGCTTGAAATATAAGCACACAATATTATCACATAAAATGTTTATGCTTGGGATCATCCTCTCCAGAAATTTTTCCTAAAATACAATCTAATCCTCCTCTGGTGCAACTTGAGGCTGTTTCCCTTTTTCCTATCACTTGCTACCTGAGAAAAGAGACTGACAGGTAGCTGTAGAAAATGATGAGGTCTCCCCTCAGCCTCTTCTTCTCTAGACTAAAGAACCCTGGTTCCCTAAGTCACTCCTCACAGCTCTTGATTTCTAGACTCTCACTGCTTCATTGCTTTTCTCTGCACATACTCATGTATCTACAGTAGCCTTCTTGTAATGAGAGGTCCAAAACTAAACACAATATTTGAGGTGCAGTCTTACCAATGATCACTAACCAGTACAATCACTTCCCTAATCCTGCTGGCTGCACTATTTCTGATGCAGGTCAATATGGCATTGGTCTTCTTGGCCACTGTCATGGTTTTATGATTTTCGGTTATTGGTATTCCACATCATAACGTCATGTAGTGGATGTACCTGGTTCTCAGAAGAGAAGGACTACTACATTCCCCACGGCACTTTGCTCCTCTGTTACCATTTTCCAGCCGGAGGGAAAAGATAAAAGCTCGCAGTATAAAAACTTGCAGATCACGAGACCTCGTCCCTTTTTCCGCCGTCTCTCATCTTGGCAGCACCTCGCTCTCCAGCCGTCTTATCGTCGGTAGTAGAGTAAGGCCTACCTTGATTTTGGGACATTCTCTCTCTCTCCATTGGATTTATCAGCTTAAATTGTAATTATATTGTATTATAGTGTGTTGTTTTGCATTCCGATATTTTATTTAGTAAATTAGTTTGTTTCTCCTCAGATTGTTGCCGCTGTTCTTTGCTCTCAGGGCCATCTCCCTACCCTTTTCCCCTTTCCCCTTTTCCCGGGACGTGGGCCCTTGGGTCCCCTGTCCCCTTTGTCACGGAATCGGGCCTAACGCCCGTAAACCGTTGACAGCCACCTTGGCTTATGTTTGGCTGGATGTTCTATTTGAGAGAATAGAAATTTTTCGTGATGTTTCTGATCCGAAAGTCTCAGATTTACAAAAGTTTGAACATTTCTGAAGATTTTCAGATCAGGGCATTGTTTAAACAATGTTAGAATGATCCCAAATAAATAGTGATATTCTAACAAGTTGCAAATAAGTTCGCTTAGAAAGTGAGGCACACACGGCTGCACTGTTAAAAAGGTTTTTTTTTTTTCATTAAAAACATCTTTCATGAAAGATACATGTAAACAAAAGTGTGAGTTTTTTTGTTTGTTTTTGTTTGTTTGTTTGTTTGTTTTACATTGATGCCTCCAATGATCTAAAACCCTTTGGATTAAAAATCATCTATGCTATCTCAATTTCACCAGAGAAAATCACATCATTGGACATCCAGAGATATCTGGCGAGAAAATAGTCATTGAAGTATGGTTAAGAAAGAAGAAGGAAATTAATAACCAGCCATTTTGTAAGGAATCTTGTCTCTTCTCTGCCAGTAACGACTTGCAGAGAATTGACCATACTAATTACTAGCACTATATAAATTCTTAGACTGACAGTAGGTCAAAGAGTCTCGTTTGAATAGGCAACTCGACTGACAGCCAAGGTCATAAATTGCTTCACAAAAACATCAATAAATGATTAAACAAAATCCCCTCCCCTCCTTTTTTTTTTGTTCATTTGTGGCTTTTTTTCTCCATTCTCCTGATAGTAAGTAAATACACAAGTTCCTGAAGATATTAGGTTATCTATGTGGCAGCAGTTTCTAGGTAGCAAAAGTTTGCTGTGCTTTATATTGACAAGTGCAAGAAATTATATAGCTATTGTCCAGGGAACTCTTCATGTTCACAGTAGCCAACATGCAACAGGAGATGAAGGAGAGAACACTGAGACGATATAGCAATGAGATTTTAAGAGCTGAAAGGCAGAACTGCAGCTAAGTGTCCTGAGGTGTAGGTCTGATGTTGGGGCTGGGAACTCTGGGAATTTAAGGAGAATTAGTGATATGTCTATTTTATGAGAAATCTTAGTTCTGCACAATTTGAGACATCATGGATTAGGACAGTTTTCTGTGAGTAGGAGATGCTGTCCAGAGTCTTGTGTGATCTCTTAGAGATATGATCAAAAGAGGACATTTTCTTCTCCAGAGAGAAATTAAAAATAGATTAGAGTAACTCAGACTCCACAACTGAAGACTTGAAAGATAATCCAAGGTGCAAATACTCTACTCGAGACAGATCTGGACTTAATATTGAACCCTAAGAATGTTGGGAATTTGTAAGTTCAGAAAAGAAAGGTTTTATTGTCAACTGTGAAATGGATAGTGGAGAGGAAGAAGGACCATAATGCATGAGAAAAAATAAAATAAAATTGAGATTAAGGGGAAGAAAAAAATGGCACACTTTTAAGGTAGAATTCCAAAACAATTAGGAGGTTAATAAAACATGAACAAGTCAAATTACGTATTAAAATGATCATGTGTTTATTAAAATTAATAATATATGGTTTCCTTAAACATAAACGTTCATGATTCCTTATTTTGTATAGTAGGAATGGCATGTATGGTCTTCTGAGAATTTAAAAAAATATTGCTCCTTTATGTCAGAATATAAATCCTCTACCTTGATCTTTCAAACAGATTTGTGCACAAAAATCCTCAAATTAAAATATTAAACAGATCTTTTCTTGCAAAGAACAGTCTACTAGTGGCCTGAGTCAAGGCTTGAGATCTTACAGGAAAATAAGTACTAATAAAGAAAAGAGAATTAAGATCAGTTAGCAAACCATGAAATTTAATAGGCATCTCTTTATCTTTTCCATTTTTTAAAAGCCTATTAATCATTTCAATATTAATAATCACATTCTTGTAAGAGAAGCTTGCTTTTCAGCACCAATATTTGAATAAAAAGACATTTAATTCATCCTTTTCCTGATATATTCACTTTCCATGGTTCTGGAAAGAAACTACATAAATATCCCATATATGAAAAATAGCTTTATTTCTACTATTTTGTTTTGGATGTTGGTGTTTATACAGTAGTCGATTTGATCCATCAGCAAAAACAATATTGTGATTATTTTAGCACCTTGGAAATGTCATCTTATTGTTGTGTTTTGTTTGCTGAATTATACAGGAATTATCAGAATTAGTTATTACTAGTGCTTTGCTCCTTTTATTAACGCTATATTTCAGTGGACTTCTTTGACAGAATCATTAGGAGACAAGGGCAGTCTGCAGAGCAGTGCATCTTCTCCTGCATTTTAATATTCTGTATCCATAGAAAATGCTTCCTTGCCAGTTAGAACTGACAAAAATGAAATATTTCACAGTTTTAAAAACCTGACTCTTTCTCTGACTGTGCCTTGGGCAATAAGGCTAAGGCTAATATCCTGTCGTAAATATGCAGCAACCATAAAATTATCCTTTTATTTCTTCACAGTTTCTTGTAAGGTTTCTCAGGTTTCAGATTTGAAGAAGATCATTTTAATACTTAAAGTATTTTACCATAACAAAATACATGCAGCTCTTCCAAAGGATTTGGACAGCTTGGTTTGGGAAAGAAATTATCAATATGGAATAATGGCACCACCTTTGTGCAGTAGTCTGTTTTAATATTGGCAGAATTGCACTTTATGGGAGAGTTGCATGTCCTGAAGTTCTTTGAAGAAGCCAACAACAATTTTCTGTCATTCTGCTTTGTAAGGAAATCGTTGTACTCAGCAAGCTTTATATTTTTTTAAGCAGAACCTGCACAAACCTTTTGGGCAATAACATAGCACTTTTCAGCTCAATGCATCCGTTCATAGTATTTGTTCTCTTCATAGACATTGCATCTCCTTTCATGAGGAAATCTTTTTGGCTTCTATTATTTATGACAAACAAACCAGAAACTTTCTTGTTAAGACTGAAAAGCAAAATACATTTAGTTCCACATCCCTCAAAGCAAAGACATCTCTAATTCTAAATGACATAGATCTAAATTAAATAATTAAACAGACACACACATTAGGAAAACAGATGTGAACCATATTAGCCGGTTGAGCGTTTCTCCAGTTACAGCATAGGAGCTGATGGTCAAGGTGTCTGTAGTATTTGCTGAATGTGCTTACATTCTAATTGTTCCATTTAAGAAGAAACATTGTAATGACACTCATTTTGATGTGTGAGCTTGCGGAGTAGTGATATTTATCACTTTAATTTACTCTTTGTTCGCTTGACAGTGATATTCATTTGACTGCAATAATCTCAGGAGAACATCTATGAAGCTTTGTGGAGACCTTGCTGCATTTAGTGTTGCAACGTGACCTATATGAGTGTACATTTGCAACATTATCTCAATTGAAAGTTGTTGAGGTTTCTGCTACAGAGGCATTAGAAGGTCATTTGCAAGATTTAGATTGGCATAATGCTTAGAATTCAAGGCTACGAGACCACTTGAGGTTTCTATTACGATATTTTGATGAGGTGATTAGACTAGGAAAATTATTTCATTTCAATCCCAAACCATTAGAAGAATCATTATATGTTATGAGACATTACATTACAGTATATTCTGGTAGTGTGATTGTTTTAGTATTGTATTCACACTAAAATAATGTGAATGGGAAATTAGAAACCCTAAGCATGACTTTTAAATAGGACCACAGGCAAAAACAGAGAACATTCCTTAATACGTCAGGAATCTGAAGAAACATCAAATATTCAAAAAGCAAAGGAAAGAACCAGAGGAAGATAACATCCTTTGCAAGAGTTGACTGAAGACTCTTGATAGTCATGGAATAAGACAGAAATAAATATAATTATTAATAAGAACTCAGAAGCAGGACATCGTAGCGATGGAAAGTGTCTAAAAAAATCTTTTGATCCTCACTTCAAGCCTCAGAACAAGACCTATGACTCTCCTAGCAGATATTTGTCTTACTGCCTAATAAAAACATATTAGCAGAGGCTGTATAATCTCCCCAAACGATCAGGTCCAAAAAGCCCCCATTTTTATCACTTTTGCTAATATTTGAACTGAATCTTTTTGCCTGCAACTTATATTCATTTATTCCTCTCTATACACATCTGTACCCTCCATATTGTGTATTTGAAAATCATTACTGTACTCTTTTCAGGCTTTTCTTCATCAGGCTAAATAACCTCCATTCACTCTATCATTTTTCAAAGGTCAGAGTTTCTAGATTCTGTTATTCTGATCTTTCTAGGTAGGCTCTGATTGACCAACTCTTTTTTTTTTACATATAGTTCCCCAACCTGGACATGGTTTAGCAACAGCAAAACTGCTGCCAGTTGTAAGGTTAAACTGAACAATTTGAAAAGACAAAAAGAAAATGTAGAAATTTTAATAATTATTATGTGCAGAGAAGGCAATAGTGAGTTAAACTGTTGAAACATATTTTGACCAAAATTTTAGATTATTTAAAGTACATTCCATGTGCACAATGATATGGTTTTGATATGGACTTAAATTTGGGGGTGCTACCAGTATCTCCAGTAATTTCAGATATTAGGAAAATGCTCTCTGTTTTGAGAGATTTTTACCCATGTAGAATCTTTTCACTTTTCATTGGCATAACTATTCAAGAAAAACTTGAAATTATACATGAAGTTTCACATGCTTTGCTATCTAATTATTTATCTATTTCAACCGTTCTAGGTAAAACTGGACTGCTATAAGCCTCCTTTCGGAAACAGCTGTTATACTGCATATTTGTCATGATGCTTTCTGTAATTTTGCATGTTTTAGATAGGAAAGGATTTTTTATGGGAGAAATTCATTACTTATTAATACATCCTTGTTAAAAGAAGTCCAGGAAGTATTACTGAATGTTCAGTGGAAGCTACCAAAACTATGTGAATGGACAGCGCACAACACACATTCATTTTAATTGTTCATGCACAGCACCTCATTCAAAATTAATTGCAACCACACGGTGGAAAGGTTTGATGTTATCATGGAGAGCATGGTAAAAAATACTATTTAATGTGCAGAACGCACTAAGCCATCAAGGAAATTGCTAGAATGCTAAAAGAATGAAATGGATTAGGAAATAGTGAAAGTGTCATTGTCTTTATAAAAATGGATGCATGAACTGTACCAGTTGTGAATCAGGGTCCCCCCCAAATAAACAGAGGGTTCAGAAAAAGGTTTCAGAGGTTTCAGAAAAGCAGAGATGACTACTAAGAATATCTTTTAAAAGATGCTAGAAAGAGAATTTGTACTGGAGGAGATGCACAGAAATTTTGTGACATAAATAATCAAGGCAATGAATTGTACTGAGGGGATAAATAAAAAATCTCTGCTGATCCTTTCTTCATATACATATGTATGCATATATATGTATGTATATATGTATAGAAAGGAAGACAGAATATTCAAAACAAAGGGTTTAAAGGAAAATCATGCCTTTTCAAGAAAAATCCATGATATTCCCTGGCTCTGCCCAAAAAGATAGGATCCAGAAACTCTTCCCAGCTCCCGTGAAAGAGTATTGCTCACAACAGTCCCACCTAGATAGAAACACTGAATCACAGAATCATTAAGGTTGGAAAAGATCTCTAAGATCGTCGTGTCTGATTGTCCACCTACCATAAGTGATAGAGACTGGACTATAGATTTCCCTTTCAGCTCCTGACTTTCGGAAGAAGAAAAAGGTACTCATGTCAAAATCCATTCATATTGCTCAGTGTCAGATCAATTTTCAGCATTATAACTTCCTTAATATCTTCTAGTCATAGATACTGTGACAATGCAATGCTGGTATGAAAGAGAATACAAAGTGAGTAAGTGAACAACTATGAGGAAACTGGCAACATTCAGAATACTATTTCTATTAGGAGAGAGATAAATCACATTTTTTGGAGAATTAACTTGCATGATTATATGTTTTTACTGCCTATGATTATATTATAATTTTCTTAGCATATTCTTTAGAGTAACTGTTCCAGACCATCAGAAGAGCTGGAAATATTAGCAAAGGGATCGTCTGTTTAATGCATTATGCAAAGCTGAAGGATGCTTAGTCTGATTAATAAAATAATAGGTGGCACTGCTTTAAATGACAAGGTAATGCAAACTTCAGAAAGCTATTTTTCCTGCCAATCTGTTTTTTTTTTTTAAATTGTGATCATATTCATTTCATAACTGTCTGGTGACTAATGTGGCAACGCTTCTTAACAATAAGAGTTGCAGATGGTGCCATGCCTGGAGGTGGAATCGTGTATGGAAATTTCTTTATAACAAAAGAAATGATAATATAAATTCAAGTTATGTTATTATGAAAAAAAAAAGCATTGTGTAATGCTAAAAAGCTGGCTTAGTGACAAAAACATGAAAATAAAGGAATACTGTGATCAGGATTTTCAGAAACTGCTTTACTCTTCTCCCAGAAAGTAGAGCAGCAGTCGTGGTCCCGTGTGATCTCTGAGAAGGAGTTTGTTTGTCATTATGAATGACAGAAAATCTAGACAGCAAGATGCCTTAACAACTATCATTTGCTTGTCGCTGTCATGGCCTTTGAAACTTAAAAGAAATGTAAGTGGGAATATTAAATCTCTTGTAAAATAGCACTGCAAGTTTCTGCCTACCTGTGATGAGAAAATTTTTGCTGTGGTAAGTGTGAAGAAGTCTTCTTTTTCTCCTGATATTCTTGCCTCTGACAATTTTGCAGTATCCTTAATCGCTTAATAATTTATTATTTTTTCGTACAGTTTAGTGATAACCATATTTTTTAGGGAACATCAAGATCATATTTGTCATTGCTAGCTTTGTCGTTAATCCGATACAGAATTTTGCAGTACCTGTGTTTCCTGTGCATGACAAAGCGTATTTCATATCTCTGAGCCTGCAGCCTGGCTTGTTATTCTATGTCTTGTTCCACAGACCTCTAAGAGTCAGCATAAGACCTCTGTCCTTCAGCATAGTAGCCAGATTTCCCCTACCTATCAGTACTCAGTTCCACACTTTCCCTGCACACAGTGTTGTTCCCGAGTTTCACATGGAGTATCTGCAAGAAGAGGAATTGGCTCTGCTGACCTGAGCATCTGCAAGCTGAGGAATGTTCTAATCCCACACAATATTTCTTGCTTGTTCCCACAAATAGTTGCAATAGTTGCAGCAAAGATTTCTGTGCTTATTTGGAAGAGTTTAAAATAATAGGTCTAAGGCTCTTAACTGATAAATATGCTCCAATAGAATTATATAAAAGTTGTTTTTTTTTTAAAGGAAGCTATTCTATCCTGTATTTTTGGATGTTACCTAATGCCTCACATCGCTTGAAGTCATTTTTGATGGTGAAAACTAGTAAAGACCACCATATTTCCATCGGGAAGTTTCAACTTTTGCAAGTTGCCTAATACTTAAAAGAAGTTTCGTGTTCATAGATCTAGTACTTAGATTTAGTAATTAAGTTACATCCCCAGATGACTACAACAATAATTTAGGGTATTTCTGGCTTTAGGGGAATGTGTGCTAATTGTAGAAACAAATTTATTCACAGTGAATTAAGGCACACAGGAAGGCCTTCAGCTGAAGTACTGAGGAGGATGTTTGCTAAAGCCAAAATGGAATAAAATGCTTCAGCTAGACTTTGTACGAGCAACTTAAATGAAACATGTTTCAGAATTTAAACATGAATAGATAATTCATTTTTTTTTAAATATCTATTGAGAATTTGCCGAAAGTGATGCATGCTAAATCTTAACACTGCTGCTTTAAATGCTTTAAGCTATGCAGGCACAACCAAAACTGTGTTTTTCTACTTAATGGAGAACAGAAATGTCTGCTAAAATGTGTAAGCACATATTTTCGTAGCCCATGAGATAACATCTGTTTATGCTTCATTTTGTACAGGTGCAACAGTAGATTTAACTTTAATCTTTTGGAGAATTGTTATATTTTGATTTACTATTATACAGGTGTAGTTAAAAACATTGGTATTCCTTGTAATTGAAAACCCTGCTAAGATGCTGCTGAGTTTACATAATGCTTTTCTATAGCTTTAGTCTTCCATTGCACAATCTGTAAATCAAATATCACGTAATAAGAAAAGTACTAATACTTGGTGTGTCAACCATAGATGAATAGCAGATGTAGAGCTTAAAAAACTGATAATAATCTGATAAATGTTCTAGGAATTGTACTCATTCAACAGATACTGCTTTCTATTGGCCAAAAGCACTTTTGAATGCAATGAGATCAGTCTCCTACTCTGTCTTTTGTTTTCTTTTGGTATATGTGATGGTCTTAAAGTCATGCTGTCATGCTGTTGCTGTATTTATTTATTTATTTATTTATTCCCCAGAGTTACAGGAGTATTTGGTGAATATATGCTACAAACTTGACATACATGGCTGCATCATTCAGCTGCAAGACTGATGCAGAAATTGTTTCTTTTCCTTCTGAGCAAGAGAAAAGTGATATTATTAGACCATAAAGCAAGAAAAAACATTACTGTCTTCTGGGAATTCATCAAGGCAACTCTGGGGTCCTCTAAACGACCCGAGGGAAGGGTTGGAGTGATCCTGTACACAGGACAGTGTAAGGAGGGCTGTGAGCCCCCAGCTGCATTATTTCCTCCCTGGGATGTGCATCGCAGTGCAGACCGGTTTGACTTTCACTAATCAAAAAGAGTGGATCGGTCTCCATTTGGTCTTGCCTTTTTTCTTCCTTTTTCAATACTGATTTCTTTTCTTCAGACTAGTGAAGCTAGGCAAATAAACTAAATGGGAAGATAAAAAGACGTCATGGCTTGGCCCTTGCAGTAAATTCTAATAATCTAATTCTTAATGCTTCTTTATGGACAAGTAAGGGCATCAGTATGTCCCTAAGGATAGCTAGCTCTTCATGTAAAACACATTATCTTGTCATTTGCTGACCTAGTGATTCGCATGCTAGCTTTAACCAAATTCTTTAGAACATCCAATTTTCTGATTCTGAAAAAAATCTCAACTTTGAACTCTTTGACTGTCCCTCCTACGTGTACAATTTCACTTCAAAATCTGCAATGTTTCTGCACCAGTGAAACTTGCTGGTATAAAGCCCAAACAGTCTGCTACAATAGAAGACATAACTCAGTTTCCAGCAATGGAGTTTTGGCTTTTTACTACGCAATTTTCCCTAAACTCCTTTATAATTTAGAAGGGTACTAAGAGTATGTATCATTGGGTAGTATCTAAGTTCCCATTTCTTCACTCTCATGGCATGGCTGAATATTCTTAATTTCTAGAAATTAGCCAGTGTAGTTGTTTTGACTTTGTGCGATATCTTGAAGAACCAAACCACATTTTGTTCATTTTGAAATATTTCCTTTAATTAAATGAATGCAATTAAAAAGAGATTTATTAAAGGACTGTCCAGTTTTCTCTGCTACAAGATATGTTTGCTGTTCAGAGATTAATTCAGTTCCTTTACTTTTAAGAGATTTATTTTAAGCCTTCCTGATTTGTTGAAATGGCAATTTGCACATTGTATAAGCTGTTTATAGATTTCAGCTGCTAGAAGGCTGTTAAGGATATGAATCTATTTTCCCTCCAGGCATGTCTGTCAAAGCCTGATCTGCAAAGGAAAAAATAATTACGTACTGTTTCAGATTATGTTTTGATGGTAATTTGATACCTAATATAACTGAAACAGGCTTTTCCTTTAGGGGAGAATAAAAACAGAGAAAAAAGCCCTCACTTTGTTCCAGCAGAAGGAGGAGAGCCTTTCATGCTTACTCTAAAAAAGCTGTAATCAGGGTTGGAACAGCAAGGGATATCATATCTGAGAGACTGAATGGGTTTGTCATCAAAGCCTACTAAGTGAAATATCTACTGTACTTCAGAAGAGGATTACTTCACCTAATCACCTATCCCCATGGATAGTTGAGCAGATGGGTGTTGTAAGTACATACAGGTGTGAAACAAGGAAGCAGAAAGTAAACCACAGCTCTGGGAGGTGATACCTGTAGGCAGTTTGTCTGCTTATCTGCTCCCTTCCCAAAGGGTGTCTCTGCCATGGCCAGAATTGAGGGAGCTCTTCGGCTCTGTCGGCAGAGGAGCAGCATCTCCCTTACTAGCAGTAAAGGTGAATTGTAGTTTTTTCACATAGTTTTTTTTTAGCTAGAATATTCATTCATTAAAAAATGAAGAAAGAAAGATTAAATGAAAGCTGTTGTTGTCATTACATTTAATTTTCTGTTTGCGCTCTACCTGGTTTCTTAAATCCACCAAGATTTGCAAAGGTAGGGGTGGTAATAGGATAAAGATAATTAGAATTAAGCTCTAACCTGTAAAGAATTTGAGGTTTTTGTAAGTTTTTTTCTTGCCAGATTGGATCTGGATGGGTGAACTACAGAGTGGGTGATAGACTGTCTGGTCTTCTGAGCTTTGTCACTAGTCCCAGGAGCAATCAGGAGCTGATTACAAGCATCTTCTTCAGAGGTCACCATGAGAGACAATCTCATTCATAATCTTCCCACTCAGGATACTCTATGGTTGTATGATGAGCAATGCAGAAAGGAGATGGTATGCTTGGCAAGTTTGTGGGCCACACTGTGCTGGAGGAGCAGTGGGTACACTGGGGTTCATGGCCACCATTCAGAGAATGCCCAAAAAGCTGGAAGATGGGCTGCCAGAAATCTCATGCAGCTCAACAAAGGCAAATGTGGAGCCCTTCATCTGGGAGAAGATAACCCATGAAGCCCTTGGGAGGCAGCTGGGAAGGAAAGGACATGTGGGCCTGGCAGCTATGAAACAAAACTCCCTCGGGTTGTTGCTAGCATATGCATAACCAGTTCAGATTAGGGTAAAAATGAAAATACATTCACAGTGAGAGTGGTCAGTCCTAGGAGCAGATTTCCCAGAGAAGTGGTGGTATGTTCATCCTTGGAGATATTAAAAACTCAGCTGGAAAAGGCCATGGACAACTCAGGTAATTTTGGAGCTAGCCCCACTTTTAGCAGAGTATAAGAGAACTGTTATGTCATGGCCTGAACTGATGATTGAGCACCTGGTGAAGGGGGTAGCTTCACCAGGGTAGGTCCAACTGTGCACAGGTAAGACTGGAAGAGTGTGAAGTCTAAATTCTCCTCCTAGATATACTACATGCTAAATATTTTTCATAACTGCTTTGAAATAGCTCAGATGGAAAATATTCTGCAAATGTAAAATAATATTACTATTATCATCATGCTTTACACAAATGTTCCTAGCAATAAAAGAAGGTGAGAGAAACAACAATGTAATCCCATAAAAATTATATTAAGCAGAATTGTCTAAGAACAGAATCTTTTAGAGAGTTCCATTAGGGATCAGCTATTCTTCACATTATACTAAATTGTTAATAAGCACACTGAAATAGTTTTCCACCTGGCAAATATATATACAGGAGATCGGAAATAGGTACATTAAATAACAGAATTAGAGAACAGAAAAAAAAAGACAAAACAAAAACACTTTTAAAATGAAGCATAGCTGTAGCACTAGTTTGTCGTTAGTTATGGTTATCTGTTTCCAGAAATTGTTGATTCTTTCTAGAACGAGTCTGTCTATAAATAGATATGACTTACCCTTTATTGAACCATGTAATGCTCTTTTAGCCTTTTCAGTTCTGAAGACCATAATGCTTTCTACTGTAATCTGCAGTGGCAATGAACTATCACTTAGTGAATCTTGATAGAGCATATAGATCTGATTACTTCTTGATTTTACATCTTTATGAGATGCTGGGGTGGAAGAGAACAGTCAAATATAAATCCAGTCTGTGATTGTTGCATATGCATTTTAGGATGTCAGTTTGTTCTCTGGGACAAAGTTTTAAGACTTTATAAAGATCCACATTTCTGCATTTCAGCAATTCTAAGCTGCTGTTCTGTACTGTCTACTGAACATGTGTAATTTTCAGTCTGAATTACTGTTTTCTGCAGAAATTCCATGATGGCTGGTCCAAAAGCAATGCCTCCCATTTTATGACGTTGGTCCATAACATCAGAAGCAGACATTGATGGTATGGCAGTAAAGGTTGAGCCTTTCCACCAATACCCCGTGATGTGTTGTTGTCATGTGACAGATGGCAGCAGAGGGGCAGCCTGACAGAATGGTGTCTGACATGGAAGTGCATGTGAAACAGAGTCGTCACTGGATTCCCCCATACAGAAAAAATTACACCATTGGCATTCATTGACACTTGCTGAATGTTTATGGAGACCAAACACTTGAGGGGAAACCTGGGGAGACCCCCTAAGTTTCCCACAGGAAACCCTACGGCGCGGGAAGCTCCACACTCAATGTGAGTTTACGGCTTCTACTTT